>NC_088300.1:5055876-5409743 GCF_032854445.1 Liolophura sinensis | reverse complement strand
CTACTTTGGGTCACCAGTAATTCACCTGGAAAATATGAAGTTGATCGAGTGAAAGGAGGTGAAGAAAAGACACAGGCCTACATGTGCATACATGTATACATAAGCCGACATGTACAGAAATTTTTTTTCTTTTGTAGTTATCGGCCTTTAGGACTATCCAATATACAAGTAAATGTAGGCCTACATATAAATTGCCCCAAAACATTCTAGAATAAAGTAATAATTTCATCTCTTCATTTGAATGAAGTTAATACATTTATTTCGCATCGACCTGTGTGAGGTTTATTTCAATAACTCACTCACTGACAATTTTAGTCTGTACTTTTCATTCCTTGTTCTTTGATAGCAGGGGTTGCAGTATTATTTTTTCTATGGTAACCTGCATGATGCGACAGGTAAATTTTCTTTTACCTGTTTAAACATTTCTTGGCCCGTACAGACTTGCTAACAACTGCCGTCTGTGGATCAAAAGATGATAAAACGGTTGTTGATATATAGGTTAAATCCAAATGCAGGGCTTACATTAGAAGAGAAGAATTTATTGTTCTGTGCTTTAATTATTGGCAGTATATAATATAAATCTGAAGTATTTCTGTCCATATGTTGCTATCTGATCTCATCATATTTTTTTTATTCCATTGCATTAGCTTCTCTCTTCACAAAATCATAGGTACATGTATATGTCAGAATGATACATTAAAACTGCAGACTGACGATTCGTGAGGAATTGATATCAGACATTGGGAAGCGATATTATGATGATTTTGTGCAAAACAGAAGCAAAACTTGGATTATAGTAATCAAAAAGATCATTTTTAACCCTTTGCTACATCTTCTTCATGGCAAACACTCGAGAATGTCCCAAAGACAAATATCACGGTAAACATTCTCCATGGCTGTGGGTGGTGGCACATGATATTTTGCTGTAGCCTAAAGTTTCTGAAAACTAACACGTGGTGGTGAACGTCGAGCACATGGTTCGCTGTGGAGATTTACTTTTGACTTTGGCAGGACTGTATACAGTACACTCTGTTTTAATTTCAGAAGCCTATCACCTAATTTTTAAGCGTATTTACGCCTGCATTCCCCTTATCTGTAGCACTATACAGTATAGTATCCTCGCTATGAAGTCTGCTTACAGGCTTGCTTCACAGCAAGCAGCAAACTTATAAAGATAATCCTTTAACAAAGTTCTATAGTGTGGGCCTAAATTTTAACACTCACAAAGCTGCTTATATTGGAATCCAAGGCGTAACACCAGCCGGATCTACGTTAAATCTGCCTTCAGTCGAGATGATGCCGTGTGAGACTCTCGGCATGCCAATGAAACTACAGAAACAACATCAGAAATCCTGATATAGACAGTTTAAAATAAAGTTCAAGCTGTAGTGGCGATGGATTTAATTATGGGAAATGTAAGTGCCTTTAGTACTGTATATATAGTGTATACTGACAAAGGCTCAGTCATAATTTGAGGGTTTTGATCGCGATATCGGCCTTTCACTTTGAATTTTCGTATTACTCTTGCATTTAACGTAAGGTATACATAATAGATAGGGAACTCCATTTGCTGAGCTTTAGTGGTGGGGATCGAACAGAACTTAAGTCATAAAGAAAATGTGTCTGCCATATGTCAAAATGGAATCATCGCGATGAAAAGGCTCAGAGCGTTGTTTGGGCTAATGTCCATGATTTGTCGCTTGATTGATCAGTCACGTGATTGTCATCCAAGTGATTGATGTTTCATGTGACTACTTGTCATTGAGAATCGGTTATCACGGTAGCAACAATAACAACGGGTCTATTTTCACTATATGTTATGTATATGATACGTATACAAATTATAAACTCAATTCCAGCGAAATTACAGGAACCTAGTAGAAACTCGTTTTGAAATGAAACTGTTCCGGACACATTTTAGTTTACTGAGTAATAGGCCTACATCTATTTGTATTGAGAACATGTTGTTAATTTGTCGTTGTGGAAACCATACTGTTTTAATTTTAGTCTTGTTGCACGTACCCGCAGCCAATGCAGAGAAACTTCCCTACGAAATAACTTATCGTGTGGTAAGATATCTTCAAGCAAACTTTTCCATTTTACCAATAACATATGTTAGATGCTCTACTGTGAAACTTTATACTGGATCTCTATACGCAGTTATCCACTCCTGTGCAGCGCTCTCCTTCCTTCTTCTTTCGTGTTGTTGCTGTTTTCATAACTATGTATTAAGATATATCTGTTAACTGTTATACCTAATATCTAGCAAGAAAAATGCTACTATATTTAACGTTACTTGTTGTATTGTAAGGCTAGAAATAAAATATGTTGATGACAAAAATGGCTGTGTGGGTGATTGGTTTCGATCTCAAAGATGATGTTCACTGAACAAAATCACAGGCTTGTTTACTTGTTCGTATGTATATTAGTTGAAGCCTGTGTTTAAATCCAAGTCTCGGGAAATCGGACCAGTCGTACCAGTATAGTCCCATCAAAGCCCATTGCGTGATCAAACAGAATTATATTCTATTTTTTTTTTCTTTTGTTTTTGATAAATGGGTGTTAGTTCTCTCTCCTGTAAGTTGGTTAATTTGACTGATACTGCTTTGTACTACATTTAGGAAAACACAACACCAGTAATTCTCCTATCATATTTACCACACAGTGTTCAAACAAGCCGGCTCTGCATCAAGAGTCCAACAGGTCTGTCACATGTCTAAGTTTCCATCAGATTATTGGTGAGGCACAGGGGATGTCCGTGATCCAGAATCACAAAGCCGACAGCCAGCGCCCCGGGGAAAGATACGAGATCAGTGAGACGGAAGTAATCAATTATAGCAAGAGAAAGACACCCTTAAGAGCCAAACGTGACAAGTAAACAAGGATTAACATAGATCAGCCACGTGCTGAAACCAAAACCCTCTCCATTACGCTATATCCAAGTTAAAAATAATCTGAACATTGCTCGAACCAACAGGTCACGACTTGTGACACGCCATTGCATTAGTACTATGTATTTATTCATTTGATAGCTGTTTTACGCCGGGTTCAAGAATATTCCACTTATATGACAACAGTCAGGATTATGTGCACGAAATAAGGCTGATCCCGAAGAAGTCAATGCACCTCGCCAAGTACGGAGAAAACTTCCTCACTGGAATCAACAGCCGTGGCTGTTTTCGGAAATGGAACGAACTCGACGCTAGATTCACTCGCTCGTGTAACGAAAGTGCTGCACGCTAAAAAACACAACTCCATAAAGTGGAGTAAGTTGAATCAACACTCACCCTATCCACTGTAGCTATTGTTAATTATGGCAGTAGGTTTTAATCCAAAATCAATTTTGGAAATTTTGTATGCATTTAAAGGATTGACAAGAATTTCTAGTGATAAGTGATCTGTCTGTCTGTCGGCTCGTGCACCTGCTATAAAACTTAGATGAGGAAATTCCTTGCACTGGACACTTATGATCTCCGTTAACATGTATACAAGTAAAAAAAAACTGTAGACATTAATTGATTAAATGATTGATTACCGTATAACTGAATCTTAACGCCAGTTAGTCCATGCGTGTGTAACACTTCCATTGTGTTGAGAATATACACCTTATATTCGCTCACAAGAGTCTGCTTTCACCTATGTAATAATGGCGGTAACTACCAAATGTGATGAATTGCCTGGAGTGTTTTCCGAGGGACATATCACATGTGTTCGCGGTCCGAGGGACATATCACCTGTGTTCGCGGTCCGAGGGACATATCACATGTGTTCGCGGTCCGAGGGACATATCACTTGTGTTCGCGGTCCGAGGGACATATCACATGTGTTCGCGGTCCGAGGGACATATCACATGTGTTCGCGGTCCGAGGGACATATCACATGTGTTCTCGATCCGAGGGACATATCAATTATGATCTCGGTTGGAGGGACATATCACTTGTGTTCTCGGTCCGAGCGGCATGTACTACCCATCACTTGTGCTCAACTACTCCAATGTTCTGCCGCGGACAAAGGAATCAAATGTTTTACAGGTCACGTCATTACGTGTCATGAAAACTTTCCCATTGATTGGAAGCAAATCCACAATACCCAGACAGGTTTTAAACCCTGTGCACTAATTTACTGGGGACCGTAAAGTGGAATTTAAACGACCATTTCTCAATGGCATTCGTCCAAGCTTCATACAGATGGCTACGGGAAGTGGTGTACAAAACTTTGGCCCATTAACCTTCATAATAAAAACAGATTTAATGGTCGACCAGCTGAGTTGATCAAGCAAAAAAGAGTTCACGACTGTACTGGTTCTGATCAACTCGGAAGTTACTCTTGGGACAACAGATTTTAACAAACAATATGACGCCAGTAAAAAGTGCACAGATTTGACACAAATCGTGCGTTAACAATAGCGCCAAGATACTTGGTGCCTGGTGTGCTGAGGTGTACGTAAATGTCACAGTTCATAAGTGTTTGGAAAAGCCTCAGGTACCAATATTTTATACACGGCCATTTTCTGAGATTGCTCTTTGGCATTATGAATACTAGTAAATGTACACACTATTCGATAGAAAGAAATGTCACCATCGATTTGAATGTCAGAAATACAACAGCAATACAGCTCGAACCTGTACATGCAGAGGCCTTTGTACAAGGACACATGACATATCGAGTGCTTAAGGCCGCAACAGTCTTCTATTATGAAGGTTTTTATTAAAATACATATATACTTTATGACGAGTCAAATAACTATTATATATGTATAAGGAAGACATATATATGCATAAGGAAGGTAGATAATCATTGTCTAGTCCCGTCACAACATAAATCACTGGCAAAGGTTTATCTCTGATGCAACTTCATTAAAACACAATTTCACATGGTCAGTATATGTCGAGGTACCGTTGAATGGCAACTGAATCGTGTTTACTATACCGACTCACTATTCACACTGAAGATTACAAGGGTTTATGTTGACCAGAAGAGGCACATGTGCATTGTGTGACACGAACATGTGACAACTGTCGAAAGAAATGCTCCAGCGTTCTAGACTGAATAAACTAATTAGTCCGGGATTATATGGCTTACATGAGTCTAGGGACACATTTAAAAGCAATAGCGGCACAAATCTGTCCAGAAAAAGCGGTGCTACAATCGATGATTACATGTCGATAATTACATAAAACGCCAAAGGCTGAAGCCAGATCTATCACCCCAAGTACTTTCGAGTCTGTGGTCGCCTAGAAACACAATATCGCGATACTTGTGTAAACTGACAGAGACCCGATAATTCTCTTGTCCAAACTGAATGTCTGTCTAGTCGGTGGTGGAAGGATCATGAGCATTTTTGTCCCCCGGTAGGATTAGGAATTTAGGGAAGATAACGATAAAACCAGAAGCTTACTCAGACGCAGGGAACATGGCGATATCATCAACCTTACAACTGCATCTCAACGGACTGCCAAGGACGGCTTGAGCCATAAACCCCACATGGACTCATTATATTTGGTACGGAGATTCGTGCCAGACGGCTTGAAACAACAATTACTGTTACGATGACCAATCACATTACAATAATATACTTTAGAGACAAGAGTCAGTTCGCAGTATTTACAAGATCCCGCAAAAGTGTAGGTTGTCCTGGCACTCAGTCCCCATGTTAAAATACAGCATGTCAACAAGGTTATAAACTGCACAATATTGACAGACAGGATGTCACAAACTGAACTGACCGGCAGTCAGGCACACATGCGGAGTGACCGACAGGGAGACAAACATGCAGTCTGACCGACAGCCACACACACATGCAGACTGACTGACAAGCAGACAAACATGCAGACTCATGCGGACTGACGACAGGCAGACACACATGCAGACTGACCAACAGGCAGACACACATGCAGACTGACTGACAGGCAGACAAACATGCAGACTGACCGACCGGGAAACATACATACAGACTGACCAACAGGCAGACACACATGCACACTGACGGACAGGCAGATACACATGCACACTGACTGATAAGCAGACACACATGCAAATTCACTGACAGGCAGACACACATGCAGACTGACGGACAGGCAGACACACATACAGGCTGACCGACAGGCAGACACAAATGCAGACTAACCGGCAAGCAGACACACCTGCAGGCTGACCGACGGGCAGACAAACATGCAGATTGACAAGTAGGCACATATGCAGACCGACTGACAGTCAGGCACACATGCAGACTGACTGACAAGGAGACAAACATGCAGACTGACCGAGAGGCAGACAAACGTGCAGACTGACCAACAGACAGACAGACCTATAGTCTGACTGACAGGCAGACACACATGCAGACTGACCGCCAGGGAGACAAACATGCAAACTGACTGACAGGCACACACACATGCAGACTGACATACAGACAGACAAACATGCAGACTGACCTACCGTCAGGCACACATGCAAACTGCCTGACAAGCACACAAACATGCAGACTCATGCAGACTGACGACAGGCAGACAAACATGCAGACTGACCGACAGGCAGACACACATGCAGGCTGACTGACAGGCAGACAAACATGCAGACTGACCGACAGGGAGACACTACATACAGACTGACCAACAGGCAGACACACATGCACACTGACGGACAGGCAGATACACATGCAGACTGACTGATAAGCAGACTCACATGCACGTTCATTGACAGGCAGACACACATGCAGACTGACGGGCAGGCAGACACACATACAGGCTGATCGACAGGCACACATATATGCAGACTGACGTACAAACAGACGTACAAACAAGTAGGCAAACATGCAGACTGACTGACAGTCAGGCACACATGCAGACTGACCGAGAGGCAGACAAACGTGCAGGCTGACCAACAGACAGACAGACCTGAAGGCTGACTGACAGGCAGGCACATATGCAGACTGACATACAGACAGACACACATGCAGACTGACTGACCGTCCGGCACACATGCAGACTGACTGCCAAGCAGACAAACATGCAGACTGACTGACAAGCAGACAAACATGCAGACTGACCAACAGGCAGACACACATACAAGTTGATCGACAGGCACACACACACATGCAGATTGACGTACAGACAGACAGACACACATGCAGACTGACTGACAGGCAAGCAAACATGCAGACTGACTGATAAACAGACAAACATGCAGACTGACTGACAGGCACACACACATGCAGACTGACCGACAGGAAAACAAACATGCAGACAGACTGACAGGCAGACAAACATGCAGACTGACCGACAAGTAGACACACATGCAGACTGACCGACAGGCAGACAAACACGCAGACTGGCCGACTGGCAGACAATCTAGCAGACTGACAGACAGTCAGACAAACATGCAGACTGACAGACAAGCCGACAGCATGCTGACTGACCGACAGGGAGAAAAACCTGCAGACTTATGCATACTGACCGACAGGCACACACACATGCACACTGACTGACAGGCAGAAAAACATGCAGACTGACTGACAGGTAGACAAACATGCAGACTGACTGACAGGGAGACACACACGCAGCCTGACTGACAGGTAGACACACATGTAGACTGACCCACAGGCTGACACACATGTAGATTGACCGACAGATAGACACACATTTAGACTGACCGACAGATAGACATACACACACACACTGGCCGACATGCAGACACACACGCAGGCTGGTCCGCTTGCAGAGCTGCTAATCGCAGTTAATAAACCCAGACACAGACCATTTTATATAAAATAAAAAGTCTCCGACAATTTTTGTCCCGTAAATCACATCACTGCATACTTGAAGCAATAAATGATCGCGCTAGATCTGGACTCCTTTAGATTAGAAACAATATTTTGAACTGCGACGAGCAGATCTTTGAAATACTCTGTATGACATCCTGACTTTCTACCATAGGCTATTCACATAACGGGCAAGAGAAATCGTTTGCGTGATGTCGCAGCTATTATCTACGTTGAGAACTGCAAGGCTTTTACAGTCATAAACAACGTATAGTTTCGAAAGCAGTATGAGTTTAAAACGTTTACTGAATTAAGCACACAGTTACAAAAATATTTAAAGGTTGTACACAAATGTGTAAACCTTTACATAGAATTTTAACAGTCTGGACAACGGTAACATGACAGCATACCCAAAGCAACACCAGTAAAGCATACAACACAAAAAAAAAATATCTCTTCGCGTTTTGTTAAACGCATTATTTAAAACAAACAGAAATTTACAAGTATTAAAATAGAAGAGAAAGCATTCAAATTACGAAAAATCAAAAAACAGACAAGAAATTTCCATTCACCTTGACGAGGAAGACGATTTCAAGTTGAATACAAATTCTTTTTATTCAAGATGCCTCTGTGTTTGGATTATTGGGGAGTTCTTGAATGAATGACTTATAATTTACATCCAGCGGCTTCGAAATCGGCACCCCCGTCACAAACCGCTCGCAATAGGAATTTGACTACTGTGGAACCGGTTTTGGCTTGATGAATCGACCAACGGGTTTATATACGACGTCAGTGTAACCAAAAGCATGCGGTCCTACAACACTAAGAGCTTCCGGTGATGTCATTTCCGGACAACTCGGAAGAACAAGGACTGACACTCGGAGACCGAATCGGATATCTTCGGTTGTGACCGGTTCTCCGCTCTCCGCGTCCACGCAAGTGATCAGGTCCGGGGTACAGGCCAGAATCTGTGGGGACACAATGTCAGGGCACAAAGGATTAACAACTAATCTCATGCATGTGTTCTGTAGGGGTATTACCTACAGTCATTAGACCGTAACAATGGATTTCATCCACAGCAAATGAAATCCATTTCGATGAAACCAAGGTGATATATACTCCTCTTCAAGTTAGTTAAAACAGTGGTTTGTTCGTTTGCAGGGTTAAACCTTTCTTTAAACCAGTTCTACTTTCACTGAGATATCTTGTCAAAGACATGAATACATGACGTCTCAACCACTGACACCGAATCGACCGGATGTATGAATTCTGACCTGACTGAAAATTGAACCCTGCTGTGCCGCGGACACTCTTGATTTGCGAGACGGACGCTCTGACAACTTCCTCTTTTTAAGGTCTTAGGTTTAACCCGACCCAGGATTGACCCTGGATCTACCGCATCCGAAGCTGACGCTCTACCAACTGTGCCATCGGTGCTGGTTTAAAGCGAGTAAGAATATGGTACTGAACAACACGCCGATATCGTCCACACAAGTACAAAGTTTCCTTAAAACCTTACAGACATGATTATTCGTGGTGACTAGTAACACCTACCGTGTTATCATGCTTTGATCTAGCGACAAGGTTTTCATTCTGAAAGTCAATGGCCACTTCCTGTCCTGCGTATTCCCCTAGACCCTCGATGACCATAACCCCACGATTAAATCCGCCTGTCACCTCACGACTTACGTCACAAATCTGAAATGTATTACCGACAGTTTAGATGAAAACATTCCACCATTGTGAGTTCAACAAAGTAATACTAGCGTCGTCATCTCTTTTTTCCAGTTTGACAATCCTATGTCTATAAAAGATGGATGTCTTCGCCCTCCGCATTGCCGTTATGCTTTAGTTTATCTATTAGTAGCTTTTCGAATGTAAACATTTTACCAGCACAAATGTGAATCTTTGTGGTAAGCATACATAGATTTTACCACAGAAACCAGCAACTTTTACAGACGGAATGAACTAACTTTACAACTGTAATATGCAAACTTTACAGTAGCAATTGGGCATGAATATCCTGGTCAGTCTGAAAACTAAACTGCTTTACTGGTACAGATAAGGTTCCTAGCGACAACTTCAGTAACCTATCAAACAGATCTCAGGACAAAATTTATTTCCACCGATCTGACCTTTCCTGTGACGAGGAGTTGGCCGTTCAGTTGGTCGGTGATTGCTGTTATTGGAGAGGTATGGTTAGCCCTGGACTGAAGGACGGCAAGACCGAGGTGCCAAGCCCGGCTAATGGACCCATGAACCACCATCGAGGACAAGTCCGTCGGGTTGAGCACGTTTATGGTTATAGCCGCAGAACAGCTATGAATAAATGGAAAGATACATGTGTTTAGGTGGCATACACTGTTCTAGATACTGCTCGAACTATTACTAAACACTTTCATTAATTTTCAAACAGAAGCACCAGTTCTATCTTTTTCCTAGTGTTTGACGTAGTCGTGGTGCAAAATACAACTCTGGGACAATTAATAAATTTATTCATTGGATTGCAGTTTTACGCTGTACTTGAGAATATTGTACTTATATGAAGGCTGTCAGCAGTGTGGTAGGTGGAAACCGAGAAGAACAATAAAGAGAAAATACTACAGATTCAAAATAACACTTGCGAGAATGCTGTAACAAATATGTATCAGAAATCAATGTATCATTTCCATTCTTAATGTAATTAAAATTAAGAGATAGGAAAATTATAACAACCTGTTTTATCCTGTCAGATATTATACAGAAAGCACTACGCTGGTTCCCACATATATTCTTGGTGTATTGTGCTGCGGGAATTCAAGGTATTATTTATGAGATATTTGAAAAGGTTTTTGTCCCGGGCAAAAACAAAATTCTACTCAATTCCCAATTTTGTCAAACTGACCAGCCCCGAGAAGCAATCTAGAAATGTGTGGAAACTAAACTTTGCACAACATTCTGGGTATATTTAAAAAGATTTCAATCACATCACCCCATATCTACACAGATTCCACGGAAATAGTCTTCCAAGTATTTCGGACTCTCTGCGCGGAGAGCTACAGCCTGTCGGCCCTTATCGTCTGCCAGGCTGGCAGGACACGGTTTGTGTCCATATATGAAGGGGGTGAACATCTGAAATATATCGTAAACAATTTACAGTGTTTGCTCTACTTTACCTTATGATAAACGGTTTCATTTTTATAAAAATTGTTTCATCCGTATTCTTACAATAATATTTTCATAATAAAGCCATACTTGTAATTCCGGGAAAGCTCGACCCATTCCGTCGCAATCCACCACGGGAAGTGACATCTCCGCCCCTAACATCAATGGTTTCACAGAATTAAAACCACCAATCTCAATACACAACAGAGCTGTCACTTTGTTTTCTTCTGAGGACTCGACAGTGAGCGCTGTTATTGACTGGAAGTTGTCACAGCATGTAATGTGGTCAGTGTTGTGAACTTCACAACCATCTGCAATGATATGGCCAGACAAGACATACTCGAAACGGAAAACTTTGACATGAAGATCTAGATCGCTAGAAAACACTGTTTTTATGCATTGTTGTTGTCTTCGACTGGAATGTATACAGGGGCTTTTTTCTGTAGAGAACTCATTAAATTCACTAATCACATCTGGTCAATGTCGTTTTCTTTCCACCAGTCGACGTGCAACATAGATTTTCTGGCTGTCACGTTAAACACACATTCACAATAAACTCGACAACCACTACCCGAAACACAAGAACAAGGTCGGGTAGAGACCAATTAATTTTAGTTCAACACCATACTCAAGAAGAGCAGGCAGTGTGGTGTATAGATGGAGGAAACATTGGTACCAGAGGGAAAACACCGACCTTTCCGTCTTGATGGAAGACTGCACAAACAGCTCTAACAGCAGCGTGGACACTTACTGACACGAAACTCGTAATATGTACGGAGAGCGACGGAATTTTCATGAACTTCATGCGAGACAACCCTGAGAACTATATAGACCCCTTATTGTCAGCGTGGCATCGGGGCTAGGGCTTGCTTTCTTTATGAACCATGCCTCACTATTGTACCAATTCCAGCTGTGCGTGTAATTTATCCTGTCTAGAAAAACACATGCCATACATATTTGGCCTATACAAGCATTTTTATCGTTATTTTCTACATGGATCCCTGTCAGCTGTAGTGCAACCGGAACCTTTCAAGTTAATCAAGTATACGACTTTATCAGTAATAATCTCTTGGCAGAGGTGGAAAAGTGAAAAAACGTAACATAACATGAGTGAACAGACACCCTTTATCAGAATGATGTCTCTGGCTTAGTTCAACAAATGGATTTTCTGTTTATAATTAAGCTACTTTTCTTACGTTCTTGTAAAACTGCGGCCCTATCGCCTTGTATCTTGAGCAGCGTTTCCATGGCGCCCAACGCCATTGGCAGCTCCCGTCCGCTCTCCAGCTTCTCAGTGAGAACTACAGGAGCTCCAATAAACCCCACAAACATGGCTGCTGTGCCAGGGGAAGCTGTGTCCTGGTATCTAGGCATTGAGCGTATCATTGCTTAATTAGCTGATAACTCATTTAAAGGCAAAACCTACAAAACATGGATGTCCACATCGACACACATAGAGCTGAAAACTGTACATAAAAATATCTTCTCTAATTGTTTTTGAAACATTTTCATAAATAGAATTGAATGAATCAAGATATATGAATTCCAAGTCGTCATGGCACATTGATAGTGCTGGCCACAGCATTATCCCTTTTCTTTCGTTCTGTAACACCATCATATGTATTAGAGGACATTATGTAATGCCACAAAAATGTTTGCAGAGCGAGAAAGTGACAAAGTTCCTGGCACGTAATTCACGTCTGACAACATAAACGTGGTCGATAAAGCCCAATTTAAAATTTGAACACATTTAACTATTCGTGAAGGTTTTTAAAAAGTATTTTAAAAACAATTTTATAAGTGTGTCTCATGATGATGACTTCCTTTTTAGTTGTCTCTACCTTTAAAAAATATGTCGAATCATTCAGATTTCAATGTAATTTAAGGCATTTCACCACCTGAGTCACAAGACACATATGTAGACAGAGGTATACTGAAGGGAATAGTCAAAAGGCTCGATCTTTCTCCTCAGAGAAAACCTCATTAAAAGCACGCCAATAAGCTGCGTAAAAATTGACTGATAAGATGACGGTTCATAACAAAATATCTCCAGAAGTAACCAAATTATGCTATCAGGAAGATATTAAATGATTTTATTTATTTGATTGGTTTTTTACGCCGTACTCAAGAATATTTCACGACGGCGGCCAACATTATGCCACGACCATCCGCAGGTTGCCGTCAAACCTTTCCACGTACGGCCAGAGAGGAAGCCAGTATGGACATTAAATGAGACATTAAATACCTTATTAATAAATGCCTTGATGGTGAAACCTAAATTCATGCACAGTTCTACCTTTCTACTGATATCACTCTCACTGTCTTCCCTTCTCGCAGTTTTCGTTTGGCCACGAGGTTTCCAAGATGAGGATTACCACCACCCCCGCATCCTAAAATACCAGCGCCCACAGCTATGCAGTCCATATCAAACTCTGAGAGGATCCATTCCCCGGTAGAGGGGTTCACATTAGGTTTGTACTTGTTGGGATCAACCAAAAACGGTATAATGCCACCCAGAGGGTCCAAACTCTGTCCAGTTGTTGTTGTGTTCTGCATTTGCTGGTCTGAAACAGGTATGGGTATCGTCATTAAATAAAATATATTATCTTAGTATTATTAAATGTGATAACAAGGTTTAGACAAATTGAAACACTGAATAAAAGTAAATGAATACTGCTACAACGCATAAGATAAAACTTGAATATAAAAAACAATTTACCCAATTCCAAAGAGGCAGACAACTCTTCTTCGGATAATTTCAAAGTGCCGACTTCCACGGCTTTGTGCTGAGAGTCACGCTGAGAAAGATCTCCTACAACTTTAACCCTTATGCGACACGCATTACCAGGGATGTAAGCCAGGGTGACATCCAAGACTTCGACTAGCTGAACATTGAAGAAAAGAAAGATGGAAAAGAGAACAGTATATTGTCCGGTTATTAAAAAGCGTTCCTAAATTCTGAAAGCTTACAAGATAAAACTCATTAAATGAAAATGACTTTACAGCTATACATTTGAATATCTTTGAAAATATCTTTGCAGAAATGTCTCTGCAAAAACATGGGCGTAACCGCTCACTTTTGAACATTTATACAATTAAGGATGTTTATAAAACATGGCTGAAATTGTGTTGAAATGTAAAAATTAATTGAGAAATTCACATCTGATAAGAATTCACACATTAGATCACATTAAAATTAGTTTAACATTATGGTATATAGACCTAACTACCATAATGAACAAAGGTGTGCTTTTTGGTTTGGTGCTTGCAAGCATTTTTTTTCTGAAAGGTACTAATAGTTGGTGGGCATGGAATGGCATTTTTTTTTTAAAAAAAAAACTATAATCGTGGTCATTTCTCTGAGAGCAATGAAGAGTGTGACTTACCTGTAGTGTAGACGGATCAGCTCCTAAGGCTTCCATCTCTGTCTTGGCCTTTTCTGTTGCTTGTTTCTTGGCAAGGCTCTTTGCTTCAGCGAACAGAGTCGTTTTTGTTCGCTCCACCGCCGCTGTCCGCCGATGTTCGGGATCTTCCGGTGACACGCTCTTTTCTGCCGCAGACACCGCTTTTGCAAATCGGTCTTCTCCGATTAGATTGGTCAAGCTAACCACATAATCCACGGTGCTGGACACCTGGCATATTGCAGCTCCTATCGCATTTGCTACCTTAAAATGAAAGATACATACAATAGTGCTCAGTCAGTGCAATACCGGCACTGTGTGTTCATTTTTGCCGTCGCTTTGCTTAGTTAAGAAAATCATATTCTTTCAAACCAGTTGATACATTGCGTAGGAATCGTTGGTCGAGTGTAAGGTTATATCATAAAGAAGCGATCTGTTGTCTTGGCAATGGCTTCGGCGTAAACTTACAACTAATTTAAACTATAAAGCTCATAATCAGAAAACAACAGAGGCAGAGATTTACCGCAATAGAGAATAACAACCTGAAATAATTCGACCACGTGGTGTTTAAGGATTTGGGCCAAGTGGTGCCGGACTCGCAGTATTTAAGGATTATTTAAATGACATGGTGTTTCAGAATCATTCTGTGGTGAATGATGATTTATTAGGTAAATGGTTGTTGAGGATTATTTAAATGACGTGGTGTTTCAGAATCATTCTGTGGTGAATGATGATTTATTAGGTAAATGGTTGTTGAGGATTATTTAAATGACATGGTGTTTCAGAATCATTCTGTGGTGAATGATGATTTATTAGGTAAATGGTTGTTGAGGATTATTTAAATGACGTGGTGTTTCAGAATCATTGTGTGGTGAAGTCATCAGGTGGTTGAGGATTAGTTTGAGGCCATGGCAGATGAGAATTGCTGAAGTCATCAGGCGATTGAGGATTAGTTTGAGGCCGTGGTAGATGAGAATTGCTGAAGTCATCAGGCCATTGAGGATTAGTTTGAGGCCATGGCAGATGAGAATTGCTGAAGTCATCAGGCGATTGAGGATTAGTTTGAAGCCGTGGCAGATGAGAATTGCTGATATCAACATGTGATTGAGGATTAGTTTGAGGCCATGGTAGATGAGAATTGCTGAAGTCAGATTGTGATTGAGGATTGGTTTGAGGCCATGGTAGATGAGAATTGTTGAAGTCAGATTGTGATTGAGGATTAGTTTGAGGCCATGGTAGATGAGAAATGCTGAAGTCAGATTGTGATTGAGGATTAGTTTGAGGCCATGGTAGATGAGAATTGCTGAAGTCAAAACGTGATTGAGGATTAGTTCGAGTCCTTGGTAGATGAGAATTGCTGATATCAACATGTGATTGAGGATTAGTTTGAGGCCATGGTAGATGAGAATTGCTGTAGTCAACACGTGACTGAGGATTAGTTTGAGGCCATGGTAGATGAGAATTGCTGAAGTCAACACGTGACTGAGGATTAGTTTGAGGCCATGGTAGATGAGAATTGCTGAAGTCAAAACGTGGTTGAGGATTAGTTTGAGGCCATGGTAGATGAGAATTGTTGAAGTCAGATTGTGATTGAGGATTAGTTTGAGGCCATGGTAGATGAGAAATGCTGAAGTCAGATTGTGATTGAGGATTAGTTTGAGGCCATGGTAGATGAGAATTGCTGAAGTCAAAACGTGATTGAGGATTAGTTCGAGTCCTTGGTAGATGAGAATTGCTGATATCAACATGTGATTGAGGATTAGTTTGAGGCCATGGCAGTTCCTTGACCCTATTGTGATTAAGGGTTTCATTAATCTTGTGGTTGGGTCATATAGAGGTAAATGATAAATGCTCTCGTATGTACCTTCGAAATAAGCCCCTTGGTATACCCATCTGTATGCCATTTAGAAAGGACCATCAATATCGAATTTTTCCAAATTATTATTATACAGACAAGACATCCAGACTACTAAGGACATGCAATACTATCGTAGATCCATGAACCCACCTGGAAATGGGGTGGTTTGATGAGTCTCTTAACTCCGCGCAGAGATGACGAGTTGTCGACAAGAATGCTCCCCACCACCAACTAGGATCACTGCTGTGTCATCTTTGGAAATCTGTTATTGCAACAACAAAAATCGTCACTTTGGTTAACCGACAAATTGTTTATTGTTAATCATCGGATGATTTCTTTTATTCGTGAACTACCTAAGTGAATAATTGAGAACAATCTTATAATGCTAAATGTTATCGTTTATTTTCTAATGAATTATTTCATCTGTGAACACATTTCAAGCTTTGCATAACTAATTATGTAAGAACGATACTGCAACGGTTTGTTTGTTTCATTCGTGAACGCATATCACGCTTTGCATAACTGAATATTTAAGAACGAACCTGTAACAGTCTTGTTAACAGGTTGTTCATCGTTTGTTTTCTGATGAATTCTTTCATCTTTGACACGTACCAAGTTTCGCTTAACTGAATAGTTGACAACGATGTTTTAAGGATCTGGTTGTTTATCGTTCATTCTCTCATGAATTGTTTCACTCTTTAACAAATAGCATGCTTTGCGTATTTTAATATTTGAGAGTGATCTTGCATAACAGCCTGATTGTTTCATTCGTCAACCAATATAAAGGTTTGCTTAACTCAACATTTGAGATCGGTCATGTAACTGGTGATTCATCGTTCAGTATTTCATTCGTGAACCTATATCACTCTATGCTCAACAGAATAATTGTTGTCACCCATATCACTCTTTGCTTAACAGAATAATTGTTATCACCCATATCACTCTTTGCTTAACAGAATAATTGTTGTCACCCAATCACTCTTTGCTTAACAGAATAATTGTTATCACCCATATCACTCTTTGCTTAACAGAATAACTTGTTGTCACCCATATCACTCTTTGCTTAACAGAATAATTGTTATCACCCATATCACTCTTTGCTTTAACAGAATAATTGTTGTCACCCATATCACTCTTTGCTTAACAGAATAATTGTTATCACCCATATCACTCTTTGCTTAACAGAATAATTGGAAACAATCTTCAAACGGCCTGGTTGTTTATAGTTTTTATTCCCTGATGAATTCTTTCACTCGTGAACCCATACCACGCCATTGTGACTAAATAATTGAGTATGATCTTGAGATGAAAAAATGATGTGATATATCAACCAAAAGCGTCTTAGATACAGTGGACATTAGCACTCGTTGGACAAATCAAGAAGGGTTAAAACTGTCGATAAAGGGTATTAATCAAGACATGAACATGAGGCACAGTACTCCAATCTTGCCGAAGATGGCAAGCTTATCCAGTATCCAGGCAACTGCAGGATCTCGGCTCCTTCAAATGAACAAGTATGTCCGCGCCCCGAAAATGCCAAACTATGATTTACAGAGCTGGTTAAAAATGGCCAGGGTGTTTGCTGTCCAAATAAACAGCGAAAAAACAAGTGGAAATGTAACAGATCCCACTTTCGTCGTTCGTTCTCGGCTCCGTGTGGTTAAAGGCAGCTTTGGACAGGTAACCTCTCTGGTTTTCTTTTCTCGTCTAGTTTATATGCTAAAGGCGACTGTAATCAGATCTGTTATGGCAACTATCTGCACATTTATCTCTTGTATTTATTGTACCGTGATGAAAATAGCCTTTTCCTGTATATTTTAACTAATTAAATGCAACAAAATAAATGTTATTTCTGTCATGGTAGTCTTTATTGACTACCTTCAATCTGAATGATATCGTAAACTGTGCATTACCTTATATCCTATATGAAGTAGCTTGTTGTTAAGTAGACGATATCCGAGTAGCTTTCGCAAGAATTTCTTCCAAAGGTGAAAATAAACGAAGTAAAACTCGGTGTCATATGAATGGCATCTAGCTGTATCAAAAAATCCTTTTAATAAAAAACGTTTCCAATGTTTTTATTTTCTATGACGCTGACTTCATTTTTATCTTCTTTACGTTTAAAGGACCGCCCAAGGACATTTTCTTTTCTTATTTTGTACAGGATTACCATGAGGACTCTGGATGAATACGGATTCAGTGGCATGGGGGTGGTTAATCGGTCCTACTTTGTTGGAATGGAGAAGGGAGTCGGTTACCGGATGTACTTCACCTATTACTCCCAATTCGGCCGAAATGACAGCATATTATCGGACACCGAAGCTGCCATCATAACTCTCCTCTTCTTGATCGCAGTGTTCGGTAACTCTATCATTCTCGTGGAGGTAATTAGGAAGTGTCCCAGCAAGACTACTGAATATTTCATCGGTAACCTGGCCTTCTCTGACAATCTGTTTGTGCTGACAGCCCCCTTTATTGCCGTCACCCGGATCACACGTACCTGGGACTTTGGCTATTTTGTGTGTCACGGCGTTATGTATGTGCTGTTTGCATGTGGCGGGGTTTCCATATGGACAATGGCCATCATCAGTATAGACAGGTATCTAAGGATTGTGAAGAACCGCGTGCGGCCTTTTAGCCCCCGCGCTGTTAAACTCGTCATAGCAGTTACCTGGTTTATTTGTCTTCTGACTTTTCTACCTATTGCAATATTTTTCCAACTGAGAACTTTCAGATTTGGTCACTCTAATGTTACAATATGCACTCTTGTGTGGCCCAAAGAGCGTGTGCGCATCTCTGCAATATTCGTGCCTTATGTGCTAATGGCAGGCTTCATCATTCCCCTGATACTAATGTGCTTTAACTACTTTTGCATTTTTCGAAAATTCTGGAAATCTCGTAAAGCTGTGCGTCCATCTCAGCTCCGCAGTATTTCTGGCCGATGGGCAGTCCAAAGACGACCCGGAAACACGCTTAACCTAGTGCGGACGCGCAAACGACAAGAGCGTGACTTCCGCGTAGTGAGAATGTTGCTGTTATTGGTCGGTTTGTTTGTGGTAATGTGGTCACCGGTGTTCGTCTGCCTTACTGGGGTTCAGTTGGATGGCTTGAGCAATCACATGACAATGCATTCGGAGTATATTGTGGCCGCGACCAGTATCGCCTACATGAACTGTTGCATTAATCCTGTAATTTACGGTTTAATTAACAGAACGTTGGTGGCTGGTATGTGGAAATATTTGCGATGTTTGTCACTTAGGACACAGAGAGGCCACAACGAGAGTGTGAACTCGATCAGTGGCGGACCCGCCAGAAACAATGACATATGAACAGATGGATATCTGCACGAATCCATGCACAACAGAGCGAAATGGAAATACGTGCGATGTGCAAAATCCACGACTTTTGTGCCTTGGTCGTGCAACTCAAATGTCTACATGAACAAATAGTTAATTATAGGGTATTGATTGAACTCGTGACAGAATGGTTCATGTGATTAGCATTTTGTGCATTTTACTCAAGAATATTTCAATAATAGTAATAAAGCTGGTAAGATGTGAGAGAAAAGTAATCAGTTTTCAATGATACAGGAAAGACGCAAGAATATCCACATCAAATTTGAAGACTCTCTGCACCCATGTTTTCGATGAGTACATAAAAATGAACTCTTTTCTTCAGTCCAAGTGCAAGGCTCTACTTAGATTGGATGAGACCACGGGTTCGAATCTTTATTCCGCTGATTTGCGGGCAACTTAAAGCACGTCTTTCAGATATCTGGCAATAGGCGATGTTTTTGCTGGGCTATGGCCAGTTTTCCCACTCATAAACCAGTGGAACGTACAATAAGACTGAAGTATTCATTTTCTGACTACTATTATTGCCAAAGCATTCAGTCCATTGAGAATTCATAAAAAATGCCAATAACATTAAAGTACTGCGTCTTAGGTATGCAGAAATGTCTATCCTTAATTCCATAACCATATGAATATTATAGAAAAAGACTTCTAAAAATGTAAGTAGGCATCACTAAATAGACCACTTAAAGCTATGCATCAATATACTCATACATATTTTTTTTTATTATTATTATTTTTTTTCTTGATTTTTGTGAAAAGAATCAAAGGCGCTCAAACATTTGAATTCTAAGATGGACTTTATGGACCATATTATTAGAGGTAAGGAACTCTGACGTCAGAGGAAGTTTGTCTAACTCTAATCACAACACTTAATGTTGGAATAACTCTTTTTATCCTTGAGTAAAAGATTAGTAAAATTATGTTCCCAAAATATCCTTACTTCTGGTGAACGTGGGGGGAAAAAAAGGGATGTGACGTCATGTCTAGTGTCTTCGGCATGATACATTACTGGGGGCAGCACTTTGCCGGCATGGACTCGCCCAAACAAAGTATCGGTACATACACCACCTAATGACTCCTTTTCGCCATATGACCGAAAACTAATTACGGCATTAAACCCCAAACTTACTACATGCAAAAACATACCACGTGATCAGAAGCAATAGGGCTCCTAACTGGTTCACTGCAACTGTCAGGCCCTTTAACAATGATGTCGCGGGTTCAAATCCAACACTCGCTGGTTATTCATAAATATTCATAAATAAAAAGCAACATCTGAAAACTGCTACCAACCTTTATTTGATCAATGCAGTCTTCTAACATGACTTGTATCTTGTCTACTGTTGCTCGCGCGGCCTCCACGCTAACACATTGCTGTACTTTGCTCTTGTCGCCTATCTCCACCATACCCATGAGTACAGCTGCATCTGTCGCAGTTAATGTTTTCCCCCCAAAGGCGAGGCCGTCTGTCAACAGTCGATACCCAGTGCTCCTGGGACCTACAGTGACCTTCTGAACAAACGAAAAGAGAATCGTCTCTTTGTAAACAATGAACAACTTCAAATGACTTGAACGAACCATTCAGGTTATTTGGTCAGCGCATGATGGAAAAGTGAAATAAAATTGTTGTTTGTTTTTGTTTTGTTTTGTAATTCATTTACATTCGGGACAAACTGTCGTTGCATTTTTGCATAAATACCGTTACATAAGTTACCTGTAGATTGTCCGATATGCTCACAAACGAACCACCGCCCAGACCAATACTAAATACATCGGGCATTCGGAAATTTGTGCGGACGCCGCCCACCTGCATGTTAGAGATATATATTTGGCTGTTACAGGAATACGAATACAATCACTTGTTATGGATATATGTTCACCTATTACAGATCAACGTTCGTCTGTTACAGATCCATATCCACCTGTTACGGATTTATGGTCACCTGTAACAAATCTACGTCCACCTATTACAGATCTATGTTCACCTATTACAGATCTATGTTCACCTGTTACAAATCAATGTTCGATTGTTACAGATTAATGTTTACCTGTTACAGATCTATGTTCACCTGTTACAAATCAATGTTCGCCTGTTACAGATTAATGTTTGCCTGTTACAGATCTATGTTCACCTATTACAAATCAATGTTCGCCTGTTACAGATTAATGTTTAGCTGTTATAGATCTATATTCACCTGTAACAAATCAATGTTCGTCTGCTACAGAGTAATGTTTACCTGTTACAGACCTAAGTTCGCGCGTATCAGATTAATGTTTACCTGTTATATATTTATGTTCACCTGTTACAGATCCGCATACACCTATTATAGATGCACATTTTTATTCAGCCAACCTTGATGGTACCAGAATCATTCGCAGCAATTTAGATATTTTATTCAGGTATGCGTGTATATTCTATATTTTTCGTTCAAAACAGTTGGATGGGTTTTAACATGTCCAAATCCTTGCCCTATACACTGTCTAGATCTTTATTATCGCATGTTAACATTATGATAAAGTGTAAACATATATACAGTAACCCTGAATTCTGCGATGTGTGTTACACTCAAAAATGCAATCTATTAATATCAAAAGAAGGTCTGTTGTTTGGGTGCTAAAATGTATTCTGCTATTCCAGCAGATTGTTCTGTAAATGCACCAATAATGTTCTATTAATTCAACATAAAGATTTTGTTACACTAACAGGATATTGTGTTGAATGTGACAGAATAGTATGTTATTACAACAGAATACATTCTAGCATCACTCAGGTAACTTTCCGTCAGCATATTAATTTTTTAAGTGTATAATACATAACCACATGTCTCTGACCACGTTATGCACATACCTTAAAACAGATCAATCACATCTTACCCTTTTGACATTGCAACATAAAAGGAATCTGTGGTTTAACTAACAGATGGGACAATAAACTATGAAATGCACCTTGATTTGACTGGAAGCCTCACGCGGGAAACCGTTTTGTAGCGCACCTACGTCAGTTGTGGTTCCGCCGATGTCCACCACGATACAGTCCGCTTCATCTGAACAAATACATACCCAGAACTGTTTCTATGTGACAATCAAGAACGAGACTGGCGTAGTATTTTACTGTACCGCTGGCAATCAGTCTTGTAAGAAAGTTAAATATTACCGTGACAGTTGAATTACAACGTTCGACATTTATTAGAAGATTTAATTATATTCCACGAGCCATCCCTTATGAACCATGCCAAATCTGGGGAAAGGATTTTTCAAGTTGCATTTTATCAAGTTTAAAGACGTAAAAGGAAAAAAAAGAGAAAACAAGTCTGCCTCAGATTGATGAGAGATATGACAGTGACAGAGAGGGAATGTTGAGGTGTTACTCCAAGGCAATGCTGCATAGTAAAACAAATTCACTGAAATAATTATAAATGCATGGTTTCTGAATTATTTCTACGTTTTTTATTTATTAATTATTTTCATATTTTCTAACTTGTTTTGTACCGTATTAAAATCTTGATGGAATTGTTATGAGATAATTTTATTAATTTAAACAACTCCCACCAATTCTACCGCAAACAAAACAAACCAACCAAAATACAGCTAAAGCTAAAAACTTCCCGCAGAGCTCTATTGTGCGTTTAGCTAATTTAGGTATTAAACGCACAAAGAACAGGTGCTGTATTTACCTGATAAGAAAGCCGCTCCTCGCATACTATTTGTAGGCCCCGAAGCAAAAGTCGTGACTGGATAGCGGATAGCCTCTGTTGAACTACATAAAAACATTTAGGTAGGAAGTAAACCTTTTCTAACTTGTGCATATTCTGTTATTTTGAGTCTTTCAATAAAATTATCCTAGATATATTGTTTAAGAGAAGACAGTGTGGCTTTAATTGACAATGTAAACCTACCTGGTGATGGTACCATCATTCTGCGTGAGGTAGAACGGGCATGTGACACCGAGGTCTGTCAATGCCTCCTGGAAACCATGGATTGTCTGCTGACACAATGGCTTCAAACACTCATTCAAAATGGCAGCGTTTTCCCGCTCAAGTAATCCAATGTACCCGACTTCGTGCGATAAAGTAAAACTGATATCAGGAAATGCTGACTTCAGCAGTTCACCAACCTGAATAAATAATAAATACTACAGCCAAACGGCTCAAACCATGTGAAACCAAGAAGGGCGTTCTCGTTGTTCTTGTGTTACCAATGTTCGTTGTTTTTGGGTTTCAGAAGAATAATGCATTACCTACCTTCCGAAAGTGAGAAGAAGAGTTTTGCGACATGTCACTAGATAGGTAGACTCTAATATTAATCACGTATTGACATTTTTAACTATGTTTTTTTTATCAAACTTTATTGAGACAAAAAAATGCCCCTTCCTCCTTAAAGTCTGTCCACATAATATAAAATACATATCCAACACCTTCACTTCCTGACCGTTGTTGACAGGCGAAAACACTCCACAGATAACGAAGTTGTTGACGCCTTTCTTGCGGCTGTCTTCCGCACTTGTCCTGATTTCTTCTTCTGCGATGGAACTGATCTCCTGGCCGTCAAACTGGTAGCCCCCGTTTATCATATACACCTCTCCACGAATAACCTACATCATCATAAAATCGCTTATCTAAATCAGCTACTTCAATATACAAGTTTTGTGTATTGGGACATGCACAAAATTGATAGCTTGACTGATTTTAATCCATGTATAAGACTTAAGGTTTTATGGCGGGGGGTGGGGGCGGTGGGGGGGGGATATATTGAACAGATGAACACGATAACACAAAAAAAGCTAAAGTAATTAAAACCCTAGATGGAGTCATAAATCGTGCAACAAATTCTGTAAAGTCACAAATGCCATGTCGCATAATCTCTGTCAAGGAATACATCAAGTCAATGGCTTCGGAACCACGGGCAGAAGTCTGGGCACCCCCATTTTTCAGCTGGTAGGACCCAGATATTTTCCTGAGAGAAATTGATCCGGCAGGAGGCCTATATCATGTAACGCTCTAAAGTTTCATTTCATCCCATTTGTTGTACTAAAATGAACAATATAGACGATAAAAATCAGTACTTCATGGGGTGTTTTGTTGTTCACCGAGCTGTTTGAACTTCTCATTAATAACATCTATGTGAAATTCGCCCCCTACCCCCTTCTATTGGCAGACGTATACCTGTTCACTTTAGAAATACAATTATATATAAAAACTATTTAGGGATGATCCTCGCATTCCCTAAACGGTATACTGTGATAAAGAATGGATACATAGCAAAGGGTATGAAAAATATTTAGCCACCTTTGCTGGATTTAAAGAAAACCACTAACTCTCCAGGTGGTGCATTATTGTTATCTGGACTTTTCACTAATCATATCAAATAAATCGGTCGTCTCCTACCTAGGCGCATTACATAGCGTTTTGTTCTTACAAATTCAGTGGTAGTTCTATATGCTGAATTAAGGCATGATATTTAAACTGAAGCCCAAATTTGATTCTAAAATTTGACAGCTGGCGCGTTAACAGTGCGAATAATACATACAATTTTCTCAAACTCTGAAAATAATTATGAAAGGATGGTTATTATTATGAAAAGTTGTATTGCTTTTTTGGTGGAGCACACAACATGATGCACATGCAGTCTCGTACTGACCTCGGCAAGATCCCGCGGGAAGTCCATATAAGGTGGAATTCCAGTAGAGGCTGTTCCACACAGCCGAATGACAGAGACTTTGGCCAAATTCTGACGCTGCACTACCGCGTTGACAAAATGTGTAGTTCCGATGTTAATTTGAACTATTCGTACAGATGGATCTACAACAAAAATGGCAAACAGCTGTTTTAGATACCCCACGTGGCAAAATAGGCTTCAGAAATTTGATGCGTAAATACAATGTACCGGTAGCATACAAACCGGCTTTTAGCTGTTGTGTTCTTTGTTGTTTCGTGTGACGCGTTGAAGTCTTCGACTTTCAAAGATTTGTTCTACAGCGCAATTATCAATCAACCCTGTTCCCATTTTTTTAAAAGAGGAACTTTGAATCCGACAAACAGTTGTGGAATGCTTCCTATTTTCTTATAAGTTAAGGACAGTTACACTGGTGGGATCTGCACAATAAACAGCTACCTCTGATTTCTTGAGGGAGGCCTGTCATGCATTGCTAGCCATTTAGGTCGCTAGTGCGAAACCGGAGCGGTATCAGTACTAGAACCTGTTTTCAGTACTAGAACCTGTGCCACACCCATAAGTGTAAAACCTATTGTTGTAACTGTACGTGTTATCGTAATGCAAGCATGCCAACATGGAGCAAGAACATTTCATCACATCGTGTTAAAAGAAGCGGTGAACCGTTAGTGTTACAGTCTTAAAGACACGTAAATGTGGGCTGGCGTATATATCAGATACAGAGTTTTTATTGCCGCTCGTCACCTGTCTTTTTCACCCTAGCAAGCACGGTTCGTATCGCCTGCTTCACCCCACAGATCACATCTCGGCTTGTAGGTTTCTTGGCGGTACACAGCACCTCTTTTCCCCTCAGAAGGACGGCGTCGGTATTCGTCCCTCCCACATCTACACCTATACAGCCCAACATGGTGTAAGTCTCCTGTCTCTATGTCGCCGTGTTATGTCGACACTCGTAAGATATCTAGATATATACCATTACTCAGATATAGCAGGTTTATACCTCTTCCTGTTTAGTTTCATAACGTATATTTAAGGCGAGAGCAACGCGTGAAAGCACACGTGACTACCCTGGAATATGCGAACTTTGGGCTGGCTTATGATACTCCATGCGGCCTGCAAGCCTCACGTTTCACACATATTTATCGTTCACTAACATCCTTGAAGTAAGCTATATACTGTATATGGCTTGGATCAGAAAAGCAACGAAGTCACTGTCCAGATGATATGTTATAAAATATTTATTCAAAGCTATAGGTCTGTGAAATTAGTACACTTGAAGGCGATGATCAGTCGTTTTAAAGACACCTATCTTTCGTCATAGACTAAAAATGGCATGCATACAATAGCACGGGCATAACTGATTGGTGTAATTCGGTGCTTATGTTATAAATATTCATGAAAAGCCACAAGCCCTGGAAATTTGTTCCGGAAATACGCATAGCAAGACATACGATGAACAAAGAAAAAAGGCTAAACAAAGCCATTTTACCGGCAAAACCAATCATTAAGATACTGAATGCCAATTAGCATGTCTGGTTAAATATAAACCCTTAATACTAAACATAACTGAACTTTCACAAAAAATCCACAGTAAAAACAGGAAGAGGATTCTATTTCTATATCTCAAAACTGTGATTTCTCTTAACTATATGTCATTCGACTGCAGATCTAAGGTAACTGGTTCTATATGAACAATTAATTACTTATAACTACATCTTGACAGCTCCGAAGTCTATGGCGTCTGACAAATTTGCTTGCCAAGAATACCAAGTCGATAAAAAAAAAACCCTGCATGTAACTATCTGATTATTGCAAAAAGTAGTAGTACAAAAACCCATCAAACTATCATGTAGATTTGGACACCTCCAGATAACACCAAATATTTCTATTAATAATGATTTCTATTAAATTAAATCACTTGTATCCTAAATAAACAAGTGGTTTCTCTATCATCTGACTAATGTAATCACTGAATCTGCATACTGATCACCAGACTTTTCTTCATCATGACAACTGTCAGCCCTGACAAACCTCATTAAGCATGCACATAGCCTTTTTTAAGAAATGTTCCAATGATTATCATGTAGAAACAATGACTCAGTGAAAATTTTAGTGGCCTAAATCTAGTTTTATCCCAAGTGCCATAAAAGATAAGTTATGCCTTTGCTGATTATTAATTCATCTATTTCCAAATAAAGACAGAGCAAAAAACAAACCACACGGTGCTTTCATGCCCCAAACAGGCTCAACTTTCTGTCACATGCAATTCTAAACCAAAATACAAAAGAAATATTTTATCATTTTACCCTTTAAATGACCGAGAGAAAAATATCCTACCAAAAATAAATAACAAATGATAATGTATGCATTTATTCCCTTACATCATATTATACTTCATTATTTATAGTAGCCTATACTTGATGCAGTGTCAGTGAAATACATCAGCCATCTGTTTTGGAAAGATGAAAAACATGGTGTGAGTGACATAGTTTCTTGTGTTGATTAAGATAACATATGTACAAAGATCATTGTTTAAAACAAGTAACAGTCTAAATAGATAAATATATTGTTTGCCCAAAAGACAACCTTCTGTTTACAAGTATAAAAATGAGTTAAAACAGGCAAGTGGTTGAAAATAGTTGCATACATGTTGACATCATAATTATGTGACAAGTTACAAAAAACATAAAATGTGAGGCATATTCACAAGGTTTCAATTACAATATATACATATTTACGTGCCTTAACCGGAAGTATAATGTGGTACATATTGGCAGGTTAAAATTATGTCTGTTGATCAATCAACAAACTTTAGAAGGGGACAATTAAAAGCACAAAGTAATAACGTGTACGACCATTAAAATGTTGTTCAACCAGGTAAATCTCACCTTATGTTTACATATCAACAATGGTCAACATATTTTGGGTTATTGGGGTCAATTTTAAAAGAAAATTTATTTCTCAGACAGGGTACCACAACACATCAAAATGTATTAACCAAAAATAAAACCTACTTTACATTTTTATGAAGAAATTTGTATTTTTCAAAACTGCTGTTCCTAACATGGAATATAATATGCTCAGTCACTGCTGTTGATTACAGTTGATTACACATACATGTGGCTCTGAAGCCCAACTGGGAAAACATTAAATATGGATATTTTCCATGTGAACAGAAAGTGGTCTGAATGAGGTTTAGACAAGAAAAGCTTAGGTACAGCAACAGTCATTCACATGTATGTCATATACAATGCTAATGGAGCTATGAACATTGGTGCTTAGGTTAGCAATATAACTATGTCATGTAATTAAGGCAGCCAATAAGATCACTCCGATGTGTCTGTAGTGGGAGGACGTCGACGTCGAACGTCACCATCTCCTGTTTTAGTGTCGTCCAATATATCGGACTCATCATCCTAAATGAAATAAATAAAAAAGATATTGGACATATTTTGTAAATGAGGCCTGTTTCACAAAACTTGTGTTGCCGTCTAGGGTGCTAGTCAGCTAAAGGTCACTTAGCTGACTACCGTACACAGGCTTCAACAAAAAGTGACAGCCACTACACAAACATACTATACACTGTCCTTGTATATTCCACTGACCCATCACCGACTTACAAAAATGAGCTTTGTATAAAAGTCAAAAACATTTTAGATATATAGTACATATATATTATACAATGTAAGTTTCAAAATAAGTATCAGTCACAGAAAGTTTATATGAACACTTCTCATTTATTCTCATCAACTATTTATTATTTTACATCAACTTTTGTGTCCTGAAACCTCCATTTTATTTAATCATTTATTTGATTGGTGTTTTATGCCATATTCAAGAATATTTCACTTATACAACGGCAGCCAGCATTATGGTGGGAGGAAACCAGGTAGAGCCCAAGGAAAACCCTCAACCATCTGCAGGTTGCTGCCAGAGCTTCCCATGTACGGAAACATGGGAAACATTTTAAAATTAAGCCTATCTGTCCGTGGATACATTATATGCCATCAATAAAAACCCACCAACGCAACTCATAAAGTAGTTGTATCAAAATTTAACTTCAAAAACATTACATAAGGTTAAGGGGAAAAGTTAACTTATTACACCATTGAGAGCTTTGTTCCTGCCATCTAATTTGGGGATCAGGGATTTTTTCCATACGGCTAGCTGTAGAGAATGAGCCCAGACATCGGCTCACTGTGACTGTCAGGTTACCAACCAACCAGATTGAGTGAGCATATACAGTGAATACATGTTCAGTGAATTTATCAAGATTATTCATTGCATATAACTATAAATGTATGACAATTAACCCATTAATGAGGTGGCAGTATATTAATCTTAAGCATTCTCCAGTACTGCTTGCTATAAAGTAGTACAAAGCTCTCTCCATACTGATGGAATTAGGTATGAAGTCATAAATTTTCCAGGATATGACAAAAATCTGATCAATGCATAAACTGTCAGGGTACTCACCTGTCCTGAGTCCGCGCTGTTGTCACTTTCCCGGATTGTGGCATAACGAGGAGGGAACAGGTAGTCACAGCAACACACAAACAACTGAAAGAGACATAGGTGATCTAGTAACAAAAGATGCACACCACAGCCAATGACATACCGAGGCACAAAATGTTACATGTAGGTCAATGGAATTTCAAAATTTCAAATACAGAAATGTTTTCAATCTTTAATGAGCTTCTAAATTACTATATTTCACCAAAAGTTTGGTATGTAAAAATGCACTTTCAAAGCATACAGAGGCCTAAAATGATACTTTTGATGCCATATTTTATGTATTTCTTTTTGGAGAAATTGATCAGAATTTGTCTCAAGCCTTAGCTGCAGCCTAAGTATCTGTCTGATGAATGCTTATTTCCATGTAAAGTATGATTTTTCTAAAAAACACATCTTAAATTTACGTACCAATCCCAACAAAAGTCCTGCTATTATGGTTACAATAGCAAATATTATGTAGCAGCCCCATTCAGGAATACCGTAGTCTTGAACCATAACATTGTAAAATACCTGGAAGAAAGATAAACACATGGACCAGTAAGCCACAGTAACACAGGAATAAATCAAAAAGAAGACTACACATTACATAGGCTGACAATATCTGATTTTCACCATAATGAACCTTACTTAAGATATAAAGTGCAACCACAAGTACATGTGTATAAAGAGTCATATGTACAGTTTATGTCAGCAATATATGTTAGGCTTTAAATTTTAACTTACTTCTATGCTCACATCAGAACAATGCATTAGAAAAAGTAGAAAAACATGACATACTATAATGTGCTGTATTGACTTACCCTAACTACCATGGACACTTTAAAGAAAAGACCAACTCCTCCCATACTGCAATGATAAATGTAAAATTACTGATGAACAAGGCAGAACAGCTACAATATGAGTACATGTTGCCACCTCAGTGACCAGTAACACACCCAGTCACAGTATACTGCCACCTCACTGACCAGTAACACACCCAGTCACAGTATACTGCCACCTGGCTGACCAGTAACACACCCAGTCACAGTATACTGCCACCTGGCTGACCAGTAACACACCCAGTCACAGTATACTGCCACCTGGCTGACCACTAACAAAGCCAGTCACAGTATACTGCCACCTGGCTGACCAGTAACACACCCAGTCACAGTATACTACCACCTCACTGACCAGTAACACACCCAGTCACAGTATACTGCCACCTGGCTGACCACTAACAAAGCCAGTCACAGTATACTGCCGCCTCACTGACCAGTAACACACCCAGTCACAGTATACTGCCACCTCAGTGACCAGCAACACACCCAGTCACAGTATACTGCCACCTCAGTGACCAGAAACACACACAGCAACAGTATACTGCCACCTCAGTGACCAGTAACACACCCAGTCACAGTATACTGCCACCTCACTGACCAGTAACACACCCAGTCACAGTATACTGCCACCTCACTGACCAGTAACACACCCAGTCACAGTATACTGCCACCTCACTGACCAGTAACACACCCAGTCACAGTATACTGCCACCTCAGTGACCAGAAACACACACAGCAACAGTATACTGCCACCTCAGTGACCAGTAACACACCCAGTCACAGTATACTGCCACCTCAGTGACCAGTAACACACCCAGTCACAGTATACTGCCACCTCAGTGACCAGTAACACACCCAGTCACAGTATACTGCCACCTGGCTGACCAGTAACACACCCAGTCACAGTATACTGCCACCCCACTGACCAGTAACACACCCAGCAAACAGTACACTGCCACCTCACTGACCACTAACACACACAGCAACAGTATTCTGCCACCTCACTCACCAGAAACACACACAGTCACAGTATACTGCCACATCACTGACCAGAAACACACACAGCAACAGTATACTGCCACCCCACTGACCAGTAACACACCCAGCAAACAGTATACTGCCACCCCACTAACCACTAACACACACAGCAACAGTATTCTGCCACCTCACTCACCAGAAACACACACAGTCACAGTATACTCCCACTTCACTGACCAGTAACACAACTAGCAACAGTATTCTGTGACCCCACTTAACAGAAACACACACAGTCACAGTATACTCCCACTTCACTGACCAGTAACACACCCAGTCACAATATACTGCCACCTCACTGACCAGAAACACACACCGCAACAGTATACTGCCACCTAACTGACCAGTAACACACACAGTCACAGTATACTGCCACATCACTGACCAGAAACACACACAGCAACAGTATACTGCCACCTCACTGACCAATAACACACACAGTCACAGTATACTGCCACCTGGCCGACCAGCAACACACCCAGCAAACAGTATACTGCCACCTCACTGACCAGTAACACACCCAGCAACAGTATTCTGCCACCTCACTCACCAGAAACACACAGTCACAGTATACTCCCACTTCACTGATCAGTAACACACCCCAGCAACAGTATATTGCCACCTCACTGGCCAGTAACACACACAGCAACAGTATTCTGCGACCTCACTCACCAGAAACACACAGTCACAGTATACTCCCACTTCACTGACCAGTAACACACCCAGCAACAGTATACTGCCACTTCACTGACCAGTAACACACACAGTCACAGTATACTGACACATGTATGACCAGTAACACACGCAGTCACAGTATACTGCCACCTGGCTGACCACTAACACACCCAGCAACAGTATCCTGACACATGTCTGACCAGTAACACACCCAGTCACAGTGCACTGCCACCTGGCTGACCAGTAACACACCCAGCCACAGTATACTGCCACATATAGTATATATGTCGCCTAGCCGACCAGGCTCACCAGTAATACAATCTTGAAAAAGGACCAGTATTCTTAAAAGTTTAATAAACCAGTACATATTCCACTTACTGTATGGAAGCTGGGTTGAACCACCAGGACACTGTTTCACTGTTTTCCCAGCTTTTATCATCCACATAACTGACCAATGAGCTCTCGTCGCGAGGTCCGCTATACTGACGGAACTCACCATCTTTTATGCTGTAACAAATCATATTTGATTTATTTGATTGGTGTTTTATGCTGTACTCAAGAATATTTCACTTCCACGACGATGACCAGCATTATGGTGGGAGGAAACCCGGCAGAGACCTGGGAAAACCACCACCATCCGCAGGTTGCTGGAAAACCTTCCCACATACAGCCGGAGAGTAACAAATTATAGGAAACAAACATGGAGTGATCATGAACAGCCATGGAATGATCATGGTCTTCACTGAACATGGAATGATCATGGTCTTCACTGAACATGGAATGATCATGGTCTTCACTAAACATGGAATGATCATGGTCTTCACTAAACATGGAATGATCATGGTCTTCACTGAACATGGAATGATCATGGTCTTCACTGAACATGTTCCTGCAAATTGAGATGAGGATATCATATCCTTCTGGGAGTAACTAGTCTTCATTCAACTTCAGATGACATGATCCCACATCCTGTACTTGTCATCTGAAGGTTTTTATAGTTATTCCCAAAACTGACATAAAGTATATATCACAACATATGCTTTGAATGTGCTTAATGCATTGTTTAGGGTGTTCCTACATACTTAAGTACCAAAAAAATCATCAGTTTTCTTCTTCGGAGGTAAAAATTGCTTTGAACTACTGTTTTCCTAATGCCTCAGCGGTCAGTCTGCAAGTTAAGTAGCCTGCAGTAGAGATGTCAGCAACGATAGTTGTAAAAACAATGTATGTGTAGGGAATGGGGAAGGGTCTGAATAAGCTGGTCATGGTAAGCCGGTAATTTTACCCTTGACATTATTTAGAAGTTTCAACCACTGATGGAAAATATGCACATGGAACAATATAGGGGTAAATCTAAGACATACAATTTGCCCCCAGAGCATTTTTTAAAAAATTAAATTGTAAACTGACACATTAAATAGTTTGAGATGAAATTATTATATTCATATCAAATCTACCATGTCACTCTAATGGTTCCACAGATTAGATCTGCAGAAAACAGAAGGAAAGTGAATCTATTTTGTGTCACTCTACATTTCTAACATTCTCACATATACATGTACATGCAATATTACACAGGAAAGAAAACAACATCTGTTTTACAGAGAGACATTCTAGCACTGCTAAACAAAGTGAATGACATAAAACATCAATGAAAGAAGAACGCATGCTGCAAAAATCCATACATTATACTTACTGGTAAATGGTTGGGAGTGCAGTGACCAAGAAACGACCACTCAAAACTGGAAGTCAAAAATAAGAATATAAAATACTGAGGATCTGCAGGAGCTTGGAGACCAGGACAAAAGTGCAAACTATAACAATGTCATAAATATGTGTACTGCCATTCAAGAATCAGATTCACAACAACAAATACAAAAAAGAGACTGGTCAGACATAACAGTAGGCATTAGGAGGATGTCCAGTATGATTTCATTCTGGTGTATGTAAAAGAACAGAGCCAGAAACATACGCATGTAGTATGTGTTGCTGGACAGAACAGTTCTACAGGGAGAAAAGATTGTTCTTCATGGTGTTGATGCTGTAGGCTACCATTACTGATCATTTTGTTTGTGGTCTACATGTTTGTGTTGGTGGGCAGAACAGTTCTACAGGGAGGAAAGATTGTTCTTCATGGTGTTGATGCTGTAGGCTACCATTACTGATCATTTTGTTTGTGGTCTACATGTTTGTGTTGCTGTGCTGAACAGTTCTGCAGGGAGAAAAGATTGTTCTTCACGGTGTTGATGCTGTAGGCTACCATTACTGATCATTTTGTATGTGGTCTACATGTTTGTGTTGCTGGACAGAACAGTTCTACAGGGAGAAAAGATTGTTCTTCATGGAGTTGATGCTGTAGGCTACCATTACTGATCATTTTGTTTGTGGTCTACATGTTTGTATTGCTGGACAGAACAGTTCTACAGGGAGAAAAGATTGTTCTTCATGGAGTTGATGCTGTAGGCTACCATTACTGATCATTTTGTTTGTGGTCTACATGTTTGTGTTGCTGTGCTGAACAGTTCTACAGGGAGGAAAGATTGTTCTTCACGGTGTTGATGTTGTAGGCTACCATTACTGATCATTTTGTTTGTGGTCTACATGTTTGTGTTGGTGGGCAGAACAGTTCTACAGGGAGGAAAGATTGTTCTTCATGGAGTTGATGCTGTAGGCTACCATTACTGATCATTTTGTTTGTGGTCTACATGTTTGTGTTGCTGTGCTGAACAGTTCTACAGGGAGGAAAGATTGTTCTTCACGGTGTTGATGTTGTAGGCTACCATTACTGATCATTTTGTTTGTGGTCTACATGTTTGTATTGCTGGACAGAACAGTTCTACAGGGAGAAAAGATTGTTCTTCATGGTGTTGATGTTGTAGGCTACCATTACTGATCATTTTGTTTGTGGTCTACATGTTTGTGTTGGTGGGCAGAACAGTTCTACAGGGAGGAAAGATTGTTCTTCATGGTGTTGATGTTGTAGGCTACCATTACTGATCATTTTGTTTGTGGTCTACATGTTTGTGTTGCTGGACAGAACAGTTCTACAGGGAGGAAAGATTGTTCTTCATGGAGTTGATGCTGTAGGCTACCATTACTGATCATTTTGTTTGTGGTCTACATGTTTGTGTTGGTGGGCAGAACAGTTCTACAGGGAGAAAAGATTGTTCTTCATGGAGTTGATGCTGTAGGCTACCATTACTGATCATTTTGTTTGTGGTCTACATGTTTGTATTGCTGGACAGAACAGTTCTACAGGGAGGAAAGATTGTTCTTCATGGAGTTGATGCTGTAGGCTACCATTACTGATCATTTTGTTTGTGGTCTACATGTTTGTGTTGGTGGGCAGAACAGTTCTACAGGGAGAAAAGATTGTTCTTCACGGTGTTGATGCTGTAGGCTACCATTACTTACCATTTCGTTTGTGGTCTACACGTTTGTGTTGCTGGACAGAACAGTTCTACAGGGAGGAAAGATTGTTCTTCATGGAGTTGATGTTGTAGGCTACCATTACTGATCATTTTGTTTGTGGTCTACATGTTCGTGTTGCTGGACAGAACAGTTCTACAGGGAGAAAAGATTGTTCTTCATGGTGTTGATGCTGTAGGCTACCATTACTGATCATTTTGTTTGTGGTCTACATGTTTGTGTTGCTGTGCTGAACAGTTCTACAGGGAGGAAAGATTGTTCTTCACGGTGTTGATGTTGTAGGCTACCATTACTGATCATTTTGTTTGTGGTCTACATGTTTGTGTTGCTGGACAGAACAGTTCTACAGGGAGAAAAGATTGTTCTTCTTGGGTCAGTGGGTAGCAGATGCTGATTTGATCTTTGATGACCCAGTTTTCAGTCATGTATATATGTACATATTTGTATCTGATTAGGCAAATGTAGTTAAATTATATGATACCAGGATGTGTAATATATACTGGTCCCTTCATGCTCTTCATTTTCTGTGTGTATAGAATCTGTGAGAACTCAGCAATGAGTGAGTGGCTGTTTCCTTCCAGCTTCTGCAAACCCATTTACAGTATACAGGCACTGAACTCAGTAGTTTGTTTGTAATTTCACAGTCACTCCATTGATATTTTTTACTGCTATCAGATACAGTGAAAGGTACATTTACAGTGCAATGTAAACACTGGTAGAAGAAAAAATGATCTACATGTATGTGTAGTCAAACAGGAATGCAGGTACATTTCAAACATGTAGACCACAAACAAATTGATAAGTAGTGGTAGCCTACAACATCAACTCCGTGAAGAACAATCTTTCCTCCCTGTAGAACTGTTCTGCACAGCGACACAAACATGTAGACCACAAACAAAATGATCAGTAATGGTAGCCTACAGCATCAACACCGTGAAGAACAATCTTTCCTCCCTGTAGAACTGTTCTGTCCAGCAACACAAACATGTAGACCACAAACAAAATGATCAGTAATGGTAGCCTACAGCATCAACACCATGAAGAACAATCTTTCCTCCCTGTAGAACTGTTCTGCCCACCAACACAAACATGTAGACCACAAACAAAATGATCAGTAATGGTAGCCTACAGCATCAACACCGTGAAGAACAATCTTTTCTCCCTGTAGAACTGTTCTGTCCAGCAATACAAACATGTAGACCACAAACAAAATGATCAGTAATGGTAGCCTACAACATCAACACCGTGAAGAACAATCTTTCCTCCCTGTAGAACTGTTCAGCACAGCAACACAAACATGTAGACCACAAACAAAATGATCAGTAATGGTAGCCTACAGCCTGCATTCCTGTTTGACTACACATACATGTAGATCATTTTTTCTTCTACCAGTGTTTACATTGCACTGTAAATGTACCTTTCACTGTATCTGATAGCAGTAAAAAATATCAATGGAGTGACTGTGAAATTACAAACAAACTACTGAGTTCAGTGCCTGTATACTGTAAATGGGTTTGCAGAAGCTGGAAGGAAACAGCCACTCACTCATTGCTGAGTTCTCACAGATTCTATACACACAGAAAATGAAGAGCATGAAGGGACCAGTATATATTACACATCCTGGTATCATATAATTTAACTACATTTGCCTAATCAGATACAAATATGTACGTGTATACATGACTGAAAACTGGGTCATCAAAGATCAAATCAGCATCTGCTACCCACTGACCCACACCTCACTTTTATTTACTCATTTATGTTTATCCTTATTTATGGTAATGGTAAGTGCTGATGTTAAAATACAGGTGTTAAAGGAACCTTATGGACATAGAGATACAGTATCCACTACAATGTTTTTTAGACTGATATGCATGTGTGACAAAGACACCAAAAATGTACTTCAGCATAAATGAACATGACATTACATTTGCTAAAAAACATAAAAACTATTCAGCTCTGGAATTAAGTAAAGCCCCAATAGTACTGCAGTGGAAAAGACTAGTCTAGGAATGGTGGAGGCTAACAGATGACTGGCGAAATAGACCTTCATATTTCCAATTTGTTCTGCAAGACCTGACATTCTGCAGTGTTGTAGCCTTAGCAACATTGTGGTCACTGCATCACAATTCATACATAATAATATCACCTGGCGCTGACATTTCGACGCAAGGAACTCTGACTGTATGCGTGTATATTTTTTGCATACATTATAAACAATGTTATATTTCCGGTCTGAACAAAACAAGAAGAGGGCCAACTCATCTTCCTCTGCAGGCTTTATACCTGGATTCTCAGTGACATCAACCACCCCCACATTCATGTCCAGGTCCTTGCTCCAGCTGGCCACACTCTGCCACGTCGTCTCAAATGACTTGCATGCTGGACACCACGGAGCCATGCTGAAACACAGGCAAAAACAATCCTATATACATGTACTAAGTGGTCAAAATTATACACAGTCTCATTTACTTCCTTCATTGGTGTGATTTAAGTTTACTACATACATGTTCAATCATCATGACAATGGTCATATTATGTATTACTTGTATCATGTTATTCTGAAAAAACAGCCAAAAAGATATAATTTTTGTCACACTTTAGTATCTTTTACACACCTCGTTGCATGGAAACTACTCGTGAGTTATCAACATCTGAATTTTAACTCACAAACTCATGAGCAGTGATTCAGATTTATACTGGGCTATAGAAGGTTCAACTTACATGCATATCTTGCTCCTTCCATATTTCATTTCAGCCTCAAATAGGGGATAACACTTATGTAAAACTGACTTGTGGACATCAATGCTAACTTTAATGTTATGACTGATGATTTAAATGCCATGAATTCAGTTTTTGTCAATAAAAAAGATATTAGCAGCCTATAAACAAACATTAAATCCCACAGATCATTTAAACACACGTAGATGGGTTTTATCCCCATTTGAATCTAGCTTTGACAGACAAAACCTTTAATATCACCATGGATTTAATATTTGTAGCTTTCCAGGGACATGCTGGTCAACATATAAGAAGGCATAAAAAAAAAAAAAACAGGAATTGTGTTCCTTTTCTTATGTCATGTCACAATTCACCATGAATAATTTCATCATGCCTAACCACAGCTCAGCAAAAAGGACGCCATAGCAAATATGAAGGCTTTCTTCTTGTGACAATATTTTTAAAGTGAATTTGTGTTTGCCTCTGACTTCCAATTTTTGCAACTATTAATTCATACGAAATGTCAGAGTTTTCAGGCTGACCAATCCCACCAATATCAGTGCATGGTGCATGTAGGCCTACCATTATAAAGTACTTTGAAATTTTATTCATTACCCAATAAACATTAACTAATCCTTAGTGAGTTCATATTCTACACTATTAAAAAACAGTAGTGATTTTCACACTGACTAATGACACTGAACAATGAAATTTGAGAAGAAATCTGCTTGAATAGCTGAACAGTGAAAGTAAGCAAAGTGCCATGTGATACCAGATCACAATAGACACTTTTTCTATTTATAATGTCCTTTCCTTGGAAGAAAAATGACTTTGTGAAAGTCTATTGACAGTGTTTAAATTAAAATGATGCACTTACACCAGGGCCTGTCTAACATGGATACTGCATAACTGGTTAAGAGTTACAACCCTAAGTCTAACAGTTTCCAAAATAGATGTCACAGATAGTCATGTGTATTTTCAGAAATTTTGAGCCAATGGACAGTATTAAGCCTGCAGGAGATCAGAATATACAACCTGGACAGTAGATACACATGAGCGATTCACTTTAGCTCTAATACTGAGAGGTATTGAAGACATGACTACTGTATAAGGTGGCAAAGTCTATGTGACCAGTCTCATTCATGAGTTATGAAGTGTCACAAACCGAGCTCACCCCACCCAGTAGAGCTGTTTTCATGTGTGTAGAAGCTGAATCTAAGGCAAAGAGAGAGCGATGGAAAACCAAAGAGAGCGGCCTGTGTATTATCAGGTACAGAGTACACACACTGCCCATGTATACTTGTATACACACACATATACCTATCTCCCTTTGTAGCCTCACCAACAACTGGGTAGAATCTCCAGGTTTTGTGTCAGAGTAAAACTAGTTTTTTAAACATTCAATAAATGTACATCTCATCTCAGTATAAGTAGTTCTGGTTCACTGGTATTAAATCCATTTTCATGCAATAAAAAACATGAAGAATCTCTGGTAAGAAGTTGAAAAAGATCCAATGAGAACCAATGAACTCACTTTTTATCTTCATTTTACCTTTATGTTATTAGATTCATGCATAATTTGGTTCAGGGTGAACAGAAAAATAATAAGTACAAAGAACACTTGGAGTACAACAACGACACAAAAAGGTCAATCATGTGAGTAAGGCCTACTTCAGCACAGACACTCTGCTGATTTCACGAGAAGACCTGCCACAGTTTCTGGCAACATTTCACTCCACTGGAACTCTTCCTTCAGTGAAGTTAATGAAGAAAATATGCCAAGTTATTTCCCATGCTGTGTACTCTGGTACACTGCACGCTCTGCAATGCCAACATGTTATCAAAAACAGCAATCAGAAGTTTTCTCACTTTTTCCTCACTTCCAGTTTAACATAAGTAAGACTTATACTATCTGTATCACAAGCTACTAGGTTTATAATATTTCATACATAATCATATTTACAGAAACATGATTTAGAGATGATGCCCTCAGCCAAGAAATGGGCAATGTGAAACAAAGTTAAAGTCACAACAGCTGGCTCCATCAAACTCAGATTCTATTACTCAGCCGTGAATGAGGCCAGTAGAGAAGGAACAATTAGCCATCTTTTCTGAAGCCTCTTGGCACAGCTGTGGATTCGGACATCACATTTTCCCAATATCCTGAATATATCAGATAAATGACACATTACATGTATATTCAGAAAAGGCTATGAAGGGACTTGAGACTTTACCATTCTCAAACAGCTGCACGAGCCAATGTTCAATGGTCCTTGCACCTGAAGGTGAATTTCAGTGCTAGCTAGTATACAGCAGCCTTAAATTATCAGATAAATGTGTATTTAGGACTTGTAATCATAAGGCATGTATTTAAGTAATATACATCAAGAAATCATGGATTATAACATGGTGAAGACAGGAATGCAACAATACAGACAATCTTATACTATCTTTTTAATATCATCATAATGATATGTTAAGAGATTACAATACAACAGACTATGTTACATAGAAAAAAAACCTTTTTGAGTTTTTAAAAATATCAGATCTATATCATTCCAGTACAACCAATCATTTGTAAATATACTGAATGCAGATCCCTGCAGTCCACACCCACACCTACATTTATTCCACTGCACACAATGAATCATTAGAGTGGTGATAAGAACCAATATTTGTACAAGCATTAATTACTGCATAGTAATTACGCATTATGTTTCTTTCAGCTGAAATGGTTATGAACAAGCAAAATTCTAAGAATTTCAACTACTTCTGATGTAAAGCTGACAGTAGCTTATTGAGCAGTGGAAATATTTTAATGTCATCAAGGCCACTGAAAACAAGGCTTGAACTCACCGTTGTTAAATCTCTAAAGTCCTTATGCAGTGCTTTAATTGCGAATCTGACTAAACACTACCAATTTGATTCACATACCAGTATCAGTGAGAGGGACTGAAGAATGTACTATACTACTTTCTTCTAGTATCCTTTCTACACACTGTGAATATATGCAAATCTCAGTCAGTCCTATAGCAGATAAATTTACTGATTTAAATAAGAAAATCATCAATGTTTTATCCACTCAACAATATGTTTATATTTAAAAATACTGTACAAGTGAAAACTTTTGCACAAGAACACTCAATAAACAAGGAAGACATTGTCACTTGTCCAGTTATTTCACATGCTTTCAATAAACTTCACATACATGTAGTGTGGCTTTGTAGCGAAATTTGCACCCCAAATGATCTAACTGCACGTCATACCCACTTACAATTCGACCATCCACTCGCCGGTTAGCATGTCTTTCCAGTTGTCATCGGTAATTATGACAGGCGATGACCCTGAGTAAACGCCGTTTATTAAAATCTCCACCAATACAGTGACAATCAGAGTCAGGTTTCTAACACAGCACGAAGATCCCATCCTGTTCTCTTCGTCAACCCTCCGCCCAAACACTTAGATTTCTTGTTACTGAAGCAACCTTAATCTATGTGCATTATGTCTCCGCCGAATGCACTGTGCTCTGTGCCTGTTGGCCGTTCGACAGTCTATCGCTGTGTGGCTTATGGGTTTAAGGTAAATACTAGTTTCCGTTTGATGTCTTGGGAACAGTAATTTCCTGAATTCCATAAGGATGACATAATCTAGAAGTAGAAAGCTATGGGTTAAAATATAAGACAATAACATAATTGTCATGTATCCAGAGAAGAATATGTAAAATCAGCTTGTTGGGCTTCAAAATTTAAAATTTGCTGTGGCCTTTTTTGGCCACACAATTGCCGCTCCCTCAAGCCTCAACAGCTAGCCACGTGTACCGTGTCATGAATGTATTGACAGAGCTACCCAGTCTGTGGAAAGACTCACAATAGTCGTTTTGAATAGCATAATTTATCCGTGTGCATTTTATAAAACCTGCCAAAGAAACAATGATAGCAGTGTATATATATATATATATATATATATATATATATATATATATATATATATATATATATATATATATATATATATATATATATATACATCATTCAAGATTGATGATATGCCTGTATGCGTGTGTTCGTAGTTGGGTGGGGGGAGGGGAGGGTTACGTCATACTTAACAATTTTTCATATGTATGATGAGTGAGTGCTGGGGTTTAACGTCGTACTCAACAATTTTTTCACTCATATGACGACGAAGGAATCCTTAGGGTGCATGTAGGCCTGCGTGTAATGTGCCTCCTTGTTGCAGGACGGATTTCCACCGCTCTTTTATTTAGTGCTGCTTCACTGAGACGACTTTACTGATCATATGTACAATTTGACTGGATGAAGGTAGTGGGTGTAGGGGTGGGGAGTTTTGGTTATGTTCGATTGGTCAACATAGCGGAGCAAGTGCAATGATACTTGTACGCTGTTTGGAGTTGGTGTTTGAAATTGGTTGTTGTTCTGAGAGCTCTGTGTCTTTCTTCTATGATCATTTGTTCCTGTCTACTTTATTCATCTATAGCTGTCTGCTATGTTCATCTGTACCCGTCTGCTTTATTCATCTGTACGTTTCTGCCTTGTTCATCTGTACCCGCCTGCTATGTTCATCTGTACGTTTCTGCTTTGTTCATGGGTACCTGTCTGCTATGTTTATCTGTACCTGTGTGCTTTGTTCATCTGTACCCGTCTGCTATGTTCGTGTGTGCCTGTCGGCTTTGTTCATTTGTACCTGTCTGCTATGTTCATCAGTGCCTCTCTGCTTTGTTCGTCTGCACCTGTCTGCTATGTCCATGTGTACCTTTCTGCCTTGTTCAGCTGTACCTGTCTGCTATGTTGTTCTGTGTTTTCTGCTTTCTTGGTCTGCACATTACTGGTGTGTGTTTCCAAGAATATCTAAACAATTTTAGGTTAGTGATAGTTGTTGGTCGATCCTTTTGATTGCTCTATTGCTTTGAGCTTTGATCAGCGCATTTATGAGCGATTCCAGAGGATACTCGTTGAATGTTTGAGTGATTTGGTGATTGTTGTTAGTACATCCAATTATTCTGTGCCTGTTTTTTCCGTTCTGTACCCTTTTGTTTTGCAGGTTAGTTTTGCTGTGTACTTTACTCTTTTGCTCCTCTGTATACAATTCTATTTTATTAATCTTTATGTGTCTGTTTTGCTGTTTCGTATCTTTCCCTGAATACTGATCTGTTCTGAATATGTTATATTTTGCTGTACTGTACCTCTTTGCCTTTTACTGTTCAGTATACCTTTCGGCTTTGCTGTTCTGTACCTGTCTGTTTTGTTGTTCTATATATCTCTGTTTCGTTCGCTTGTACCTTTCTGCTTTGTTGGCCAACGCACTGATGGGCATTTCTAGTTATACCTGTATACAACATTTCATATGCATGGTAATTGTTGTTCGTCCCAGTCGTTCCGTACCTTTCTGATTTGTTGAGTAGGTTGTGGGTCCATGTACTAAAATTCTAATTTCACTGATTGCTGTTCTGTTAGAAGTTGTGTTGTGTTGCAAGTACGGTAAGAAATTTAGGCCCCTATAAATGATGAACTGGAATGTTCAGTACGACACACCCACTTCCCATTAACACTGTAAGCAACTTGTCAAAGGCAGCCATTGTATAAGTAAAAGTATGACTTAAAAATACTAATCAAATATATTTCTAAAGGTAATTGCTAAATAAAAGATTTCCCGACTCCAGTCCTTCATTATTTCTATAACAGTATAACCATGGTGGTACACATTTTTAACCAGAATAAAATGTTAAAAGCTTCATATGATAACTCGTAAGGTGACACCATGTCATTCTTTGGCCCGCTTCTCCCAAAATGTCTCCCAGTTGTCCTAAACGGCGATATTTGTCCTATAATGTTGATGTCCTTTACCTTTATTATTACAGTTTTTCTCAGTCTTCTATGTATACTGGGCGTATTATAGGTGCATTATAAATAAAGTGGTGTCTTTTGTAGATCTGAACAGCACATGTATCGGTGACCATGATTCTCACGGGACCAACTTATTGACAATCACAGTCGTACAGACCTAAAGCAGACGCCTCTTTATTCGTATGCTACATGTATTTATAGGAGTGAATGCAGAAATAAACTTACAGATGATTCAACAAATGACCATTGAGTCGTTCAGCAGAATCAGTCCATCTCTCACGGCCTCATTTCACGCGAGAGTCAGCTGGGGTTCACCCGCGAGTTTTGATTAGCCTTGTATTCGCATGTCCGTATCATGGTGAATGGACGGGCGGTCAGAGACGCACGCATCACAATGAGCCTATAAACGATTGGGTTATATGAGTCGCGCACAACGCTCCATAGAACACATATAGCGTTTATACACAGCCTGAGAGCTAGCAGTTACCCATAGTCTAGATCTTGTTTCATATAACACCAAGACCTCTTCGTTTCACAGAAACTACACTAACAGTAAGTTTTGACCAATTTTTTTCTCCTTTCCTTTCTTTGATGTTCGTAGCGAGTTTAACCCGTTACATACATGTGAATGTCCTATTGGGATGCAGGCCCATCTGTGTATGCTTCACCCCCAGAGAACACAAGCTCTTCTCTTGATTACCTTTTGAGCTACATTTTAGATCGTAGAAGCTTTCCTATTCTTCTTTTTTTACGTTAAATTAACAAATGGTCGTCACTAAATTAGCAATTAAAACGATAGCCAGTACGCATTAGCCAAATGTATACTGGCCTATACAATCAAGCACGTGGAGCCTTTTATCAAATTTCGCCTGTGAAATACAATGAAGAGTTTTTCTGCCTTTTCGGTCATAAAAGAACATAGTATGGTTTTTAAGGTAAACATGAATACAGACCAGCTTGTGGTCTCGTCAACACGTTTATGTCCACCTTATACTAAGTACCGGTACATATTAATATGTACAGCTCATGCTGGCTTCCTCTCAGGCCGTAAGTGGGAAGGTTTGCCGGCAACCTGCGGATGGTCGTGGGTTTTCCCCTGGCTCTGCCCGGTTTCCTCCCACCATAATGCTGGCCGCCGTCGGATAAGTGAAATATTCTTGAGCACGGCGTAAAACACCAGTCAAACAAATAAGTTAATTAATATGTATATTAACTCAGCTATCCATTGTTTAAAAAGAACTAAATGGAGAACAATTGAAAGACAAGGCCGACAAATTTGGCCAGCCAGCCTGCATATTATTTCGGGTTAACTTAGCATCTATTTATATGTGATGTAGTAAAACATGAGTGATTTAGACAGCTGTGTGCGTTGTTGTTGTTTGCATACTTATCTTTATGTCGTTTGTGATGATCCCCTGCACTGACGGACAGGCGATATCGGCCGATGGATAAATTAAGGGTTAGTGGGTCACTCTATTCATGTTGCCCGACCATTGTATCGATTGCACGGTTACTCTCCATTCATTGCCCTTTTTCCATCAAGTGCGATGTAGGGTGGCTGTGCACAGGCTGTGCCTTCCCACCCTGACTTTGTTCATATGTTGACGTGTAGTTCTTGATTTCCATAGTCACAACATATGAACCTTGAAAGTAGGATCGATGTGTTTCAGTTCAGCATGTGTTGAGTAGTCACAACAACGCGCTAAATCCGTGAGATAAAGGCCCGCACATATATATAACATCGAAGCGCGAGTGCAAAGCAATTAATAAGCCATTACTACTTCTTCCTTGTTAGAACGTTAGCTGGAATGATGTTGTTTGACCGATTTCTTATTAACACAAAACTAGCGTCTTGGTTTGAAAGACACGTTGCCCTATTTTGTACCGTTTTGATCTGCACCGCTTGCCTTTCATACCCCTGAAAGATTGACTCTTTCAAGCAAATTAGCCTAGCGTTCATAAGTGCTCACATAGTAACAAGAAAACAACTATACGATATGAACAGAAATATAAAGCTGTCTTACTCCCCTTTGCATAGCCCATTAAACTGCTCAAGTGAGGTCGGTTAGATTAAATCCATTTGCCGGCTGCTTTCCAAAGTCATTTTGTGGATATATAACATTCCTATCTCAACTGACCACAGTGTGTTTATGTTCGTTCTTTGTGGCCGTTCTTTTTGTCTCTTTTGTCAGTAAATACAATGTGTGCCGATAGGAAATATCTGTACATTAAGTTCAGATATTTCGATAGACTAGGGATTGGCTAGCTCCTATATTCCCCAAATCATTTTCAACGCAAGGAAGACAATTTTTATCCGTTGTGAAGTGCACAGAAAAAATCCTTTTTGAACACAAATTTTTTTTTTGACTTTTTGATTATTATGGTTAAAGAGAAAAAACATTTGAAGGCTCCAAAAAAGACTTTTTTTCTCAACTGTTGCTTTTACAATATTTAATATAAGAAACCAAAGTACACCGTCTTCTAATTTACTTCAGTCAGCTTTACGGTCTAACTGTTCATGTAAATGCTTAAAAAGTATCAATTTACCAAATTAGGTAAAAACATCTCCTGAATGACGAAAGCGAAGTCGTATATAGGTGAACTTGGGTCCCAAACTGACTGATTATCGGAGGGGGGGAGGGGGTAATATGTTCCATGTATATTGCTATCCCACTATTAATTGGTCAATCAAACACAAGTTCTTATGCTGATAGTTACTTCATTACTGCCTTTTAACACTAGGAGCAGGCAAACATGTATGTGGACTCTCCAAAAGCAGAAGAGAATCACAGTTTTTGTGAAGATCCAACCTGGTACAACTGTTGTTAATGTTGCTTGTTTCTTGTGAACATTAACTTGAAATGCTTTGTCTGGGGAACCAACATTTGAACGTATCCAGAACGTGTTAAAATAATACGAGTTCAGTGCTATAAACTGTGGGTTTTAACGTGTTACGCCGCAATCCTAACTTTCTAACAATTTAGAAAGATTTAATCTAACATCTTAAACGCTTTCTCTTCTCAACCATTGTCAAAATATTGAATTAACATTTTTAAAGTTATACGTAACTTTTGAGATTTAGAGTACTGTACACGTCCATTTGTCCATTTTGCACGCCCCACCCATTTTTTGTAAAATGCTGATCACCGAGTTATATGGAATTTGATTTGACGCGAATTGGCATTGATCCAGTCAACCCGCCAACGAGACTAATGTTCTACACGAAGTGGCTCTGAATGCGAGGTTAACAAATGAGAAAGTACTACAGTATACTGTTGTGTTTTATTTTGCTCAGTTGGTCGATTCAAAGTGCCTGTGGTATGTAAGTTCGTACACTGTATACATAATTAGACCTATTGTTGAGGTCTCATGCAATCGACGACATTTTATAATCCACAGTTTAATGTAGTAGGGCTTTGAGCTTGCCCAGGGACCTTTCACTAATTGCTAATAATTACGTAGCTCCTGGAAAATGTCAGCGCTTTGTGGATTGCTTGAAATTGCATTTATATATTGATCATATAATGAAATTCTTTACAAAGCTATTTACAACGTCCAGCCAACATGGTCGATCTGAAAACCAAGATGCTTTGAACACAAATGACTAGTGTACGGAGAATAAAATCAGACCATCGACGACAGTGTAAAGGATGGCAAGATTGTTCGCTGTAGTGATTGAAAATTAGTGAAACAGTCGATTTAATTTATCCAAACTGTAAGAAATATATCCATATTTGTGTTCGACACCGCCGTCCATGCATCTCTGTGTGACATAGATTTACATTGGTAGATGTACCGCTTGCCTACGCCAGGAATGCCAGGAAAGATACAGCGTCAACTATATAGTCATTCGTGAAATATCCCGATTTATCAAACTGAAGATTAGGTTCAGATAATTAGTAATCAAATCATAGTCAATCAACTGCTTGGAAAATCAGTGGCCATGGGTCCAGATTGCCTTGATTCTGACCAATGAATACATCCAGTCCATTCCACACCGGTTCATCAAAATACATGATGTTTTTCTTCTTAATTTAAACATAGAAGCCGGCGTATAGGTGAAATATATTCATAGTGCAGCATATATAAGGCACTAATCAAATAAATAAATGAGACAAATCAACGCTCAGTGCAATCAATGGACAATTCATTCAATTAAGTTAATCGAATCAGCAAAAGAACCAGCCAGTAAGAATACAATCAGTCAGCCCATCAAGGATTGCAAGTTCGCATTCGTCAGTTTTTTACATTACACTTTAGAATGTTACATATGTTTGAGGAATGGTTAATGGTGTGACAGGAATTGGGGTTTCCCCGAAAACAACCCCACCTAGCCAAATTGCATCATATAAACCAACCATATGAGTCATCTTGACATATGTGTCTCTCGTATCTGTATTTGCATGCCGATACACAATTTATATCAGAGAGGATGATACAAGCGCTTGTTCATTACCGGCAGGAATTGGTCGGTCACAAGTTCACGAATGAGATCTGCGGACAATTTGCACCGACAGGGGAAAACCTAGTTACGAGCCACACACCATTCGTGGCAGCCATTGGTTCTCTTTGATGGTCGATCGATGCAGTTAGCACGTGGACTGATTAACATATGGTTTTGTGTGGAGACGAACAATCGATATAGATAACTGCCTCGGAGAAAGTTCATGAACTCGTGTAGCATACCTTTTCCACAGAGTATACCTTTAGATGTTATAACTGACTCACACCTTATTAACTTATTCGCTATTAAGGACCTTTGAAGGCCATGCGATCCAGTCTGATTCCAAGTTACAAATTTAAATGGGGTCATGGGAACTGATGGCTCCCAATACACGCTACATTGAAGGCGGTCAAGCCAGACATGTGGTACATTTTTGTACGGATTTTATTTATTCGTTCATTGATTTATTTATTAAATTGATTAACGCCTGTCTGGCTCAAGTAATTTTAACTTACATGTCGGCCGTCATGTGATGAGTGATTGATGGGTGCCCGGAGTAAACCACTGACCTTCGTCAGGTACCTCACAAACCTGTTCACTTGAGGACGCAGCCGAATGAGGGCTGAATTCGAACCCACAACCTCATTGGTCAATGGCATGATAAACCAGCGCCTTAACCCGAATTTCTGTTATTTGGCGAAGTGTCAGACATGTTTGCATGTTATATCCCTAAATACACATGCATTCCTAATCGTTCAGTATGCACACATGTCCACCCTCAAAGTTTTGCCATAGTGTTTTGTTTCCAAGTGAAGGACATTCATTTAAATGCTCGATGGAAAGCTTAAACCGAGCACTGTCCTCATTTGTCACACTACAAAACGCCGAACTACACAGTCAATGTAATGACAGGACAGTTTTATTTATTAACCAGTCACATCTCAGTATCGTTAGATAATCTAAGATTATGGGTCAGAACTTTTGACTTTTCATCGGAGCTATTGTATTTACTTGAGAGAACAAGATGGCCGTGGATATCCGGTTTAGCCATCTCAGCGATCTGTTTTAGTTTCAGACAGACGCGCTTATAGGAGGACATAGTCCCAATAGATTGCTTCCACCACCTTCTGTAAATAATTCCAGTGCTTTGTGTGTTTGATGTTAGGTAGGCCTAGAAGCTAGTCGAGGTTAGGTCTATGTACAGTTACACTGTGCACACTGTGAAATTGTCTGCTTCTCTAGCCGCGTCATTAAATAGCAAAGGGTGTCGTTTTTCGCACAGATCACATAATGCTGTATATTTATATGTTAGGGCATAAATGTTAATTTGTGCATTTTATAGCAGGTGTGCTGTAGGGACTGTATGGGCACCTCTTATGTATTATACTTCATACTGATCAATGTATTGTGTCACTTAAATATGATACATCCCTCTGGTAACAGGTGTTAGCCATGTTGAATGTGGGCCAGTCATCATCACTCCAGTCTGCCGGCTGCTGCACGAGAAACGTCAGATAAAGATTTCATACATCTGTATAGACACCGAAACAGATATCCGTATAACAATTACAAACCATAATGAACGTCCCACGTCAGTAATTACAAGAACACTTTCCACAACAACCGAAAGACCTAGCCATTATGCAAATCGTGTGTATTATTTTAGTTTATAATTCAACCTATTCAACCTATTAATATTTTATACGGGCCTCCATGGCCGAGATGGTTAGAACACCAGCGCGGCGCAGTGACCCAGGAGTCTCTCATCAATGCGGTCGCTGTGAGCTCAAGTCCAGCCCATGCTAGTTTCTTCTCCGACCGTACTTGCTCTGTAAGGAGTATGCTGTGAAATACATCGGGCCCCAAAGATTCTAGGCACCCCGTTCATTTCTACTCACACAAGAATCATACTCATTGTAAAATTTAAGAAACTTTAATTAAAGTATTCCATCTTATTCCATCTTAATTAACTCCCAACCGAAATGAAACCGTTGTCGCCTGGGTGAAAAAGCCGACGAGAAAACCCACAATAATCTGAAGGTTGCTGAAAGAGTTCCCCAGGAACGGCCGCGAAGACTGAGGAAGTGGGACTTGAACTTACACTGCTCGCATTGGTGAGAGGCTTCTGGTTTATTGTGCCGCGCTAGCACGCTGAATGACATCTACCAATCTTACCAAGACTATTGATAAACAGCTTCCCCGAATTTCACATATTTATTACGAATGAGGAACTCAAGTGACTCAAGAGACATTAGTTAATCCCTGTATATTACTGCTATGTCTAGCACCGCCTTCTCAATGCAGCGCTGCGTGCTTAGTTATGACAAAATAGGCATGCGTAACATTTGCTTTAGCCCAAGTAATCGAACTTATCTTCTGTGTAATTTGTTATTTACTGGCAGGGGGCGTATATTTTTTTCCTCAGTACAGAAGCCATCTGTTTCTGGAAAAAATTAATTGTTCATAACCAAACTTCATTCCCTCACTTACCAGCCGTATGTTTATCAATGGCATGTACACTGTGTATAATATGATTAAATGAGACTAGTCCGAGTTACCATTCAGGCTATGTGTGGTGCGTACTCCTTATCTTTTACACTGCCGTCAGAGGAAATCTCCAAGCTTCAAGCTACATCCTTTGGATAATAAATATTTACTTTTTTTTTGCCCTGGTTACATTTCCTATGTTTGACAAGTTAATCAGTTAAGCGGTCAATTTTTGCTCCAGCTACAACAACTAGTGATATTCTCGATGAAGCGGGATAGTTGTTGAGCACACAGTGACCAACTGACACTCACCAGGCGCGGAGTCAGAGGTCACTGTTCCTCATGTAACCGAGTAGTAGAGTACACGGGTAAAGATAACATCGCGGACCGTGTATAACGGAAGGCACTGTCTACAAAGATCCATACCCATCTTCTGTAGGACATTTTACGCAGGTGCATGGCTAAGAACTGTTCGCTGCCCCTTATCTGTCCTGCCCTTCAGCGGAAAGTCGGACAAGTTTGCCCAAGGATGCCTAGCTACCTTCCCCTCTCCCCACCTAACAAACTTGCAGCCAGCCGCTGACTTGACTTCATCGGGATATATGCACACAGAACGGCATGCTGTGAAGCACTTATCAATTACCATAACCTATACAGCTAGGCTGCTCTTGACCAGAGTCTAACAACGCTGCTGGTGCTTAGAACGTTAACGTCACACGGTGTACAGCCACATCTGAGCGATATCAAGTACAGTTTATGGTGAGTTAATTAACCAATGGTTTAATGTTCGCCCTAACTTGTGGCAATATTCGGGTTTGTCTTATGGTTGCGAATGCGTTTCGGTCACTAGTTATGATTTACCGAACTTTCAGTGTAACATGGCTGTATCGTTGAGAACTTGGGCCAATATGTATGTAGGTAAGTCCATAAGAGTACAGACCTTCACTGGGTTGTGTACATCCCTTATAGGTTACTATTGTTTGACAGTGGTCTTGTAAGCTATAGCTGGTTCTCAATAGATGAACGAACTCATTGTCTTTGTAGACTTTGAAGATTCTGGGTTACACTTTTGTCACGTTTTAGCAATCAGTTCCCTAATAATAAAGCTAAATATATATCTTAGGTTTTAAAATGTTTGAAACTCCATGCAGTTGGTTTAATTAAATGCTGATACATATATACAGACATATACAGTTTTATATACGTGTATAATGTGTAACCGTATGCTCTATGCAATGGATACATGTATATGAAAACTTCATATGCTGTGATGAGACTGCTATACCTGCTGATTGTAATATATGGGGCGTCTGCTAAAGCCATCACCACTCTCCCATGTCCGACAAGTGTTTTACTGCTTTGTTTTTCTCTGATGTCCTCGACGAAGTGATTGTATCCAGTACGGACATTCCGTGAATGTTTCAGTTCCGTTAGAAGTACAGTCTATGGAAATTGTTGGCATGGTCTGTACAAGAAAGTTATATGCCATACTGGCTTGGATGGTTATGTGTTTACCGTCAAAATGCTTATTGAGAAGCATGGACACCTATTGAAAGCAATTGGTCGAAACTTATGTACAATATATAACCAATATAGCTGACATACTCTCCCATTTACATTGTGACTTTTAAAAATAAAATATACATGAGGTAGGGTATAGACCTATATATGCACGTACCATCGGACCTGTATACATGTGTATACACCATTAACCTCCAACCAGCTCTATTACCTGTGCCATATGTGAAGCAATAAATAAAAACGGGGTTAACGATTTCCCTGCCTTACGCCATCGTCAAGGCAAAACTGAAGTGGATATATTTATACATGCTTTATTGCAGTTTACCATGTAAGCCGGAGTTGTGTTGAATTCGGTTTTTATGCCTGTCATCGGAACTGTATACCTTATCCTGGGTGACCAAGGCTAAAGTGTGCTTTTCTTGTTCGGAAAGGTAAACCACCTAGAGCGAGCTTGAAAGACGTCTCACGTATCGTTACTGTGATTAATGATATACCTTTCTTTAAGCCGATGGTGGAACATATCGCATGAATTTTCCTAATGCATGTACAGGAGTCTGGAACCACAGCTGTGACTTATCACACTGTGGGTAGAAGTATTCTTTGAGGCCGTCTACAAAGGCACGAATGTCCTGAACGTGCATGCTATCCAACCTCGGAGGTATCGTGAAATCAAACCTGCTTGACCTGTTATAGATTCTACACGCAAAGTGGCATACCCAAGGTCACACTCTAACCGTCAGTTTGACGTGAACGTCGCCTTTTTTATGAATTGATTAGGTGGTACCCACCACAGAGCAAACAGCTCAATCCACAAAATACACGAACACATTATTATTCGAACACAGCCTCTTTCGGGTGATTGTCGTATTATTTACAGTCAAATCCAAGTATGTGTGAAAAAAGGGACTTGGAATATCAGATTCCCTCTCTATCTGCTGACAAGTAATATATGGCTTTGTTTTATTGACTCACAGCCTGTTGTCTCAACTTAAAACTATCCATCAACCGGAAAACGGTTGTTTAAGATCCTAATCTCTTGAAAGTTGGATTAAAATCTAGTTTTCTCAATATTTGCATGAATTAATGGACGAAATACGAAATTATGTATTGATAGTGTCATGGTATGGTATATGGTATAACAGATTATGAAAGGAATTATGGCATTGAACACACTAGTATGAAGAACATACTATGTCAGATATGTCAGATGAAAAACCATTCAGTATTGTGTGGGAAAATAGTTTGATTTATTTTTTTTAGAATATATTTCTACGGGCATTTAAACGGCATTTAAAATTTGGGTTCTACTGTGGCCTACTCTGACCATACTGGGACCAGTAATATCACTTCAGCTTTTTGCCACTTGACACACATTGGTTGCTATATTTCATCATCCAAAATGAACCTTGAAACGAACTATTTCCACCCAAAATTTTCTCTTTGATTTCATCAATACCCTGTGGGTCCCAACAGACAGTCACAGAATCTATTGTTGTAAATGCATTTTATTTTGGTCGGTTAGAAACATTCGAAAAAATTAAATCAAACTATTTTCCTGGGTAGTGTTTAATGATCTTTCATCTGGTAAATGCTTTATTTTAGTGTTTTGTTTGCCTTTGACATACGTTTCGCATATATGCGGTTTTATTCATACAACATGGTTGTATGCATTGTTATGCGGCTGAAAACATCAATTTTTCTTTAAGCTGTGTATACATGTATGACTAGTGGTATGCAGTTTGATCAGGCAAAAACACGCCATGAGCGTTTTCAAGTGAGATCAGTGACTGCAAATCAATTGCACCATCACAGCCCTGTGCAAATGGCCATTGTTCACAACATTAGCTGTCTAACAAAAACATAGCTGTAAATGTTGAATTAAGTTAATTAAGTCAGTGTGCCCGCCGGCGGTTGTTTGATAAATAAGGCCAGATGGTAGAGAAGTAGACGTATGGAGTGGTTTACATGAGATGGACAGGTCGTTAACTTAAACCCTCCCCAGAAACGTGACTTCCTAACAAGAGAGTTCCTTGGTCGCCGAGATAACCTGAACACGAAGTGGATAGTCTAGGACAGGTCGTGTGGTTTATACCTGACCGACAGTGGACCTGTGTATATCAGTGGACAAGGTTGGGGGGAATTTCCTTTCATTGAATGAACATGTCTTATTTGATTTATTTGTTTATTTATTTGAATGTTTATTTATTTATTTATTTATTTGTTTATTTATTTGATTGTTCCTTAACACCATGCATATGCTGAAGACTTTATCGCTGATACGGTGGCGGTAAGTTTTATGGTGCAGGATTATAACGATCATTGACAAATTACTGACAAACTCCCCCATACTGGTGGAACACAAGTGATCTTCAGCCATCGTTAGACTGTGTAAACGACAATCTTAGCATCGTCGACCGCTTTATATTGTCACCAAGGTTCCACAAGCAGTGAAACCAATAGAATGCATTTGTAGTAATTAATAAATTGCATGTTGACATCTATAGATGAGAAAAGGTAATAGGTAATTTTGTTATGTTAGGTATCAGTATGATCCGTCAGAAGTCTGTTTATATGTGAATAGAACCTACAGGTTTTGATGGTTCTGCGGGTACCAGTGTGATCCCTCAGAGTGTCTGTTTATATGTGAATAGAACCTACAGGTTTTGATGGTTCTGCGGGTACCAGTATGATCCGTCAGAGTGTCTGTTTATATGTGAATAGAACCTACAGGTTTTGATGGTTCTGCGGGTACCAGTATGACCCGTCAGAATGTCTGTTTTATATGTGAATAGAACCTACAGGTGTTGATGGTTCTGTGGGTACCAGTATGACCCGTCAGAATGTCTGTTTATATGTGAATAGAACCTACAGGTTTTGATGGTTCTGGGTTACACATATACATACCTGTACGATGATGAAGGGCCAGATAATGAACTCAACGCATACCATAGCTTCAAGTGTAACGGAAAAAACATGCATACGAAACCACATGATATTGAAAACAAAAGCCCCATTACACATAGCTGCATGACCGGGGGGAGTTAAGACGCAATAGCCTTCATGCTTCATGCCACACAGTTACATGACACAAGGGAGATTTAACTTCTTTTTGTTTTCATTCTTCGTCTTGTTAATTCCCGGATACTTTCTAACCATCACTGAAATCACGAACTGGATCACACTGACATTCCTTTACAATTTAACATGATTCTCCTGCTATTTTTTCAGTACAAAAATCGTTCAACTGCATAATAAATTGACTCTCATTGTTTGCAGATAACGCATCTTCACAATGGCAAGATGTGGACAGATGTACCTGGTATGCGATCCTTGATGTTGTAAAGATAGGGTTAACATGACAGAATGATATATCCTCTGAACAGGCCTGACCAAGGGCATATATTTTATTTATTTATTTGATTGTTGTTTTACGCCGCGCTCAAGAATATTTCACTTATACGACGGCGGCCAGCATTATGGTGGGTGAAAACCGGGTAGAGCCCGGGGGAAACCCACGACCATCCGCAGGTTGCTGCAGACCTTGCCACGTACAGCCGGACAGGAAGACAGATGAGCTGGACGAACTCACAGCGACCGCATTGGTGAGAGGCTCCTGGGTCATTATGCGGCGCTAACCAACTGAGCCACGGAGCCCCCCCCCCCCCTCCCCTATCCCCAGGAGCATATAACCTCATAACTTAATTATACGGAGCTTCATGTAAGTTAAGGCCCGGACAGAAAAGTGACTTAGGGACTATCTTCTCAGGCTTCACATCTTAGTTTTCATACTGAAATTACTCTACATGCTTTTAGAGGGAGGGGTTTGTTTTCAGTTATAGTCAATTGTCGGTCATGGGTATTCCTTGTTCGGCTTACCCAAAGAAGACCTAGTGATTTTAACTTCAGGATCGTTAGTCTAGATCGGAGTAGTTTCGTGCATTTGTTGGCGACTGTCGATCCTAGTTATAGCAAAGCAGACAATGTATTAAATCTTAATACAGAACGGCCAAAATAGTTAATTCACATTTTCTTGCAATTTTAGAAAAAATCTTTCATTTCGAAACTTTCTGAAGCTTTCCGATTACGATTTAAACACAGTCAGCTGTACCCTAATTGTCCTAATTTTTGGGACATCTGGTCTGCTCTTTTTAACCCATATACGTGTATTTGTAGCAAAAATATTTAGTTTCGTTCACATGTTTAGTCCATCTAATGAACAACATTTTCATATCTTTGCTCTTCCAAAATAGGGGAAGAAAATGTAACTCTTTGCTTTCGGCACAAGTAACTGTCTTAAAAATTAAAAGAATTCGGGTACTTCTAGAAAATCGGAAAGTAGACATTACCTTTTTTTGATTGAACATTACCTTATTTTTGATTTAAGTCCTTAAATATACAGGCCTACCTCGATCAATAAAGTTAAGTTACTGACCTATCTTTCTACTTTCTGTTAAAGTCAACTTTTTAGAAGTAACTCATGACGTGAGCTTTCATCGATGTTATACGCTCCTTTGACAAAGGATACTTGCGAAGAAGGAAAAGACGCTAATTTCCTAGCTTTTGCAATCGTGCACATTTGATGTCACAAGATAATATGACTGTCATGGTACAAATCCTCTCGGTCATGCGACCTAACAGTCGGGGTTTGCTGTAATGTTGAATGTGTGAGGGTGTGGTGGGGTGGTGTTAAAAGGATGGGGTTGATAAAAGTAGGGCATAGAGGATGGGATTGTGTGGCCGGGGGGTGGGAAAATAGGGCATCTTCACGGGTACTAATCCTCAGTATGTTTACTCTTCCACAGGGACGGGGAAGGCACATACTGACAAGCTGCCCTGTGAGAGAGTACCGCTCGTCACTGGAATCCGTATAAACACAACTACATCACTCCGACAAGGCACTCAGATTACAGCAGTCTACAGGAGAAGCTGACCTGGGGCGTAATGGATGTGTCGCCCTTCCCGCCGTGAACCTAAACATCTGGCAGTTTCACTCAACCTATCTGGATACATCGAACTTCTGAAATTGCACAACTTGTCCATTGTGTTCTGCACGAAGAAGCCCCGTTTGCAGCTCGTAGCTCTGGTCTTGTGGACTCATCTTACTAATGCGCTTGTTCATCGGCTTCTTGTGTGCAACAAGTTAAACCCCTCTGTCATGATGGCGGATTGATTCCTCACTGTTGTGGTGACCCTAATCAAGCACGTGCATATTGGGAGTCTTTTTTAGAGGAGCAGGGCGACGCTTAATCGATTTGACAGGTTTTCCAGCCGCTGTTGGCAATATAAACCGTCTTGTGCCACAGAGAAAGACTACAAGACAACGAAATAAGCCTGCAAATCATTACATAATGCCTATATAGTACTCATCAGCAGCTGTAAGGGATGTCTACAGCTGGTGAGATTGATGGAATTATAACAAATCCATCCGTCGCCCAACTAGCGTTGCAGCCACCGAGGTAACCAATGAAAGTCCAAGATCTCTAAGACGACAGCTCGCTGGAATTCTATATGAGATTGTTTGTTCGGTTGAAAGGGCTCACAGAATTCATTAATTGACCACCCAAAACTGCAGCTCAGTGAAAGACAAATATTGGCACATTCCTATGTGTTTTACTGATCATACGTCTCGTTTCAAGTGTTTTGGAAGACCAGCGGTGTCTCAGAACAACTCTTGGACCCCTCATTTAACCCCACCCGGTAGGCTTGGTTGACGTGTTCAAGTACCAAGAGAGTCGATCTCTCTGACAAGTAGATATAATGATAACAGTTTCTGGCGTCGTCTTTACCATACAGGAGCTATCTGCTTTGTGGGCCCGCTGAGTTGATCTGTTCTAATCAAGTACACCAGTGTTCTACCATACAGTAATTATGAGTAGAAGAGCTAGTCTCTACAGCAAGCAGAATCCTGGGAAACCCAGGGTTCGATTCCCAGACGAACTAGTGTTTGAGGACAACATTAAAGAAAATGATTTACCTGCCTTGCATTCCATGTTAAGACGGACCAGTCTTCAGATGGACATCAACGGGATTAATGGAGCAGGTGTGTATAATTAGAGGTGTGACATAAGTATGGAAGACTTGTATGCTTATTACCCCTATGTATTCTTTTGGGCGACCTGTCTTTTAGCACACGGTGGTCCTCCTTATGATACTTTTGCACCTCAACAGGATGAATGTGGAAATCATATTTTTCATTCTGTACATCTGCCATGGTAAAGGGAGAGAAGATAAACCTTGGTGGGATGCATTAGTGTCCCAAAATTAGCACAGCGTGTCAGCATATCCCTTTAACTCCACACCTTAATTTGAGATGCACCCGTAGGTATCTCTCAGCCTTCCAGGAGGTCGATCCACTTCGTCTTGTGTGGATTATCTTGATGTACGCTTGGAATCTGTCCTGTGCAGAGCTAATGTCGGGTATCGTATATAATTCCCTTGCCGTTGCCTTGGCATTCAAGGAGATGCCGTGGAAACGATGCGCAACCCTTCCGGCAGGTAACTAACGTCGAACGAAAGGACATTGGTAACAAAGCATCATTATCCAGACGGGTTACTCATTACTTGATATAGTTGAACAGATCACATACTACAAGGACGGTGAAAGAAAAAATATTCACATTTTTTGGACTGAACGGGACCAAAGGCCTAACGAATGGCAAAATAACTCAGTCTCTTCTTTTTCGTTAGACACTTTGCGTTCGTAATTATCGCCTTGGAATTTAAGTTATCGATTAAAAAGTATTGTAAATCATTTTCAAGCACTTTCGCCCCCGTCCCCCACCCCTAGCCTATAGGCCCTTTCCAATCAACTATTACAGAGCAAACAACATGGGTGCATGAATATGTATAGGATTTAATCATCTAGGATTTCATGGCAGAATGTTAACTGTTTCGTACTGTTGGAAACTTTGCCTTCTCGCTGACATCGTATCGGCCTTATTTACTAGATATATATTCATTTGTAACATACTCCATTAGAACTGGCATTGTAATGACCTTCCAGTTACTTGTGGCGTGCGTTCATGATTGACGATGCTTTACCAATATAAACACTTAGACACTCAGCTAAATTGAAAAGAGCAGCCTGTCTCAGAAAACGTAGGGAAAATGACGGTTAGGTTTAGGCCAATGTTGGTCTGTAAGTATACGGGCCTGTTAGATTTCCTCGGCTTTATGACTGCAGAAGAAATCGGTGCAAATGGTCCACGCCGTTGAAAGTTGTCCCCCAAGATGGCCCGATGGCTGCTTGTACACCCGAGAAATTCACGATGTTCTGAAAATAGGGCTATTCATACGTGCGTTCTTCTGGAGAAAATATCGGTTTAAGTCTTTCCCACAGGCAACAGGCCATTAAAGTTCGTCATCTCCCCACCATGGGACCATAAATATGGCTGTCAATATCACAAGTGCTGTTGTATGCTATCTGTGTACTCAGAGTATAATGTAAGATGCCTCCGTCTTTGATACAGAGGTGCTGTCCAAGTGGCAATCTGCCCACCTATGTTTTATGGCACAGCTGAACATTAAGTCGAACCAGTTACATGCAGGACAAACTGAGCCTGTGTGATATGGTCAGACAAAGTACTCCAGAGGGCAAATGAACAGCGTTTTCGGGTCTAGCTCGTTTATTCACTGTAACTGTGTAATGCACATCCATGCACATCCAACATGATTTATAAGGGATATAAAAACAAACGGTTTTGCCGGTCAGTCTAATACTTACTTTAAATTAACCGTTATAAATCTTACTCTCATTAGACCTGAAATCACTTCAATTAAACTCGTCATTGTGTTACATTTTAAGGAACACTCATAGTTGTATTTGCGACTGTGTATTGATTCGAAAAGTTGATACTAAATGTTCAAAATGTGTTCAAAATTCTAAATTAAACATCCGATTAGATTTAGAGGGTGATAAATATATGAAGGAAGTGAGTTCAGAGGCCCAGTTAGTGATATGCCTTGCTGTGTACACAGTTTATCCTAATCAACTCTGTATGGGTGATCAACTGTCACATGTTTATCAGTCTGGACATTGGACATTTTGGTTTACCCGATATCCCTTAGGCTACGCTCGGCGCCATGCCCTCATCGTCTACAATGTGTACCCTCAATATTGACATAACTGAACACACACGCCCGTATTACCATACATCGTTCCGGGATAACAGATAACAAACAACAGCTACAATGGCACGAAATCATACAGCATGTGTACTATTACAAAGTGGAGTCAACAGCTGTGCGCGTTTCTGTAGAGTTCTCACTGTGCGAGTGAGCTCGATTGGTCGTCATCAGTCATCTAATCACTTGTCAATGTACAAGTCAGTCAAGAAATTAAACAAGTCTTCGTTGTCTGTAAATCATCCTTCAAAAATACATGATATATTTTGGGGCTCATTGATATCGCTGGTTTCGAGACCTTAAATAGTTGTCTTAGTCACGTTACTGAAGACTGATGACAGTGTAACTGATAATATGAACATATATGTTTCACGTGTTAAATAAGCCCCTATGTTTCATTTAACACATTGAACCTTGTGTTTTATTTGATACACATGCCCCTTTGTCATATTTGTTTTTGAGACCTCCATGTTTTTTTTTCTTGTTTTGTTCTTATTTTTTTCTGTATTTTATGCCGGGCACCTGTGCTATATTTGATATGTTGGACGCCGTGCTTGATTTGTTATATCCGCCAAAGAGGTTATGTTTTTTCCGATGTTGTTCACCAGTTCATTAAATTCAGTTCATTGATACAGTGACCTGTATCGGGATACTCTTTAACTGAACTAAGTTCAATGGCTGGATTTCACATTCACTGGCTGACATGACATGCAATGGTTCGAGGGTATTTGTACATGTAGAAAATATGATTTCACCAAGACTTGCCAGAGACATTTGGCATTATGACGACATTACCTGCACTGGCTGATTAGTCACAGTTGGCGTATTAATATCTTGTTTAGGGTTATCCTGGCAAGTAGGATATAATGCTGCTGGAATCAAACGCATGCCATTAGGCCATCACTCTACCATAAGAATGCAAATTTCGTGCGGATTGAACCATTAATACAATCAACAGTTTCCTCGCCACAAGTGTTTTAATAGCAGTACCCTATTGCAGAAACAGAATTCAAGACCATTCGTTTAATTTAGATTTAATGGGTAACTGGGGCCTGTTTCATGAAGCTCACTTAGCTAAGTAAGTCCTTAACTATCATGACATCTTATGTTATAAAGATATGAAGTGCACTTAGCTACGGGCTTCTTAACACGAAGTAATCTTCATGAAAGTGACTCCTGAACAATTACGTACTCTTTAACTGCCCATGTTTTCCTAAAGTGGCCTGTGAATGTTAATATACTGAGCTGCCTGGTCGACTGTTACAATATTGTCATGTTGCAAACTGATTTGTACTGAAGCAGAAGCTGAAACCATTCGTGAAGACTGCATGGAAACTGTGAAATTGCAGGCAGTTCTAGTGGAAGTGGAACAAAGTACTAGCTTATTATACCGCACCATATATGTATACAGGTGCAGCATTATGATCAGCCTTCCGCTTCGGTAGCCTAATGGTCAGTGCGTCCGCTTCGAAGTAGGGAGGCCCCGTTATCAAACTCAGGTTGCGTCATGCCAAAGACTTCTCAAATGGTACCTGTTGCTACCTCGCTTGGCGCTCAGCACTGAGGTAGGAGAGCACAGTAACATCACTGGTTAGCTCTGTGTCAGTATAATGTGACTGGTAATGTATCTTCAGCATGATACTTCAATGGCGGCAGCAATTTGGCGGCAGGGACTCGCCCTGTATAAGACACGGTATGTATACACACACCTAATGACTCCTAGTAATCATATGGCTGAAAAATTATTAAGTTCGACCTTAAACCCCTAACATAATTACATACATTCATACATACATACATGCAAACATACATACATATATACATACCTAGACATACATATATGCATTATGATCATATAAATGCTCTCTCCACGAATACAGTTTTCACTAATGTGGTACAAATATTGAGGTTTGACTGTTTATGATATGATTTTATACCCCAAGCGAAATTTGTTTTCCCAAGGTAAAATCTTACTCCACAGACTGAATTCTGCACTGCTAAGACCGCTGGATTGATTTCGGGTGAATGAAGTCTACATTCAGACAGCAATCGGCACCGCGTGTGTAGTAGTTATGCGCAGGCACGTTCGTAGCCTTCAGGAATCCAGCCAAAGTTTATTGCCCAAAAGTAAATTAAATATCAGGGAAAACATCCGTTAGTTCCGCCTAGTTAAGAACTAGCAATCCGTCAAATGAGCGATGTTCTAAAGTAGTTGCCTGAATTAAGTGAGTTGAATAAAAATCACCTGAGACAGTTGACTGCCGTGCCTCGAGATCCCTTAGATCTGAGATCTGTTTCATTCTTCAAAGCTTAGTTTTCAGAAATAATGTGGAAGCTAAGCTGGGAACATGGCCAACTGATCTCAGAGCTAACTGGTTCTATGAGATAAGTAATAGGGAAACGGATGTGCCCAGGATTACCCAACTGTATATAGTATGAAGAATTTCTGAAGACATCGGTCCAAACTCATTGTATCCGCGCGATGTTTCGTTATATAAAATATGTGAATATTAAGATAATTTCTGCCTTTGCCTCTCAGGTCTGACGCCACTCCACCAGGCTGTCCTCGATGGTAACCTGGCAGCAGTCACTCTGCTGATCGAACACGGCGCTGACGTTAACAGACAAGATGAGGATACATGGACCCCACTTCATGCTGCATGCGCAGAGGGACACGCAGATGTCGCCGAGTAAGAAACTCACGATTTGGTTACAATTTGTACAACGCTTATACACTGAGTAAAAGGCCTCAAAAATCTGAGTTATACAATTGACCGGATCAGATGAGTCACATAAAGTTCTGTCAGTTTTCTAAATAACCAAGAGAATCAACTGTAAAACCAGGTGAGTTTCATAACTCAGCTGATCTGGTCACATGACTCCGTTTTCTGAGTTGAATTAGCTCAGTGGTATAACTCAGCTTTTCCGTCAGTTGACACAAACTTTTCTCTCAAGAGTAGCGTTATAAGCCAAAATATGACTCGACGTATGATTTGTGTGGAGTGTACTAGCAGAGTTGTTATCTTAAAACTTATAGGGGCGTTAAACCATTATCATTGATTCCTCAAAGTTTGGACAACTATTGGGTATATTGCCTGGGTGTATTTTTGGATAAAGAATTCAAGATATTCTGATAGGATGACCGTTGTATGTTGTATGCAGAAGATGAGTTACTCTGATAACATCAACCCCATAAAACACCAAATCCGTATCTTTGGAAAAAGATCTATAAATGACGATATTCTCTATACCCAGCGATTGTCAAGTTTGCCTATTTCCAACAATTGCAGGTATCTCATACAGAAAGGGGCAGATAAGACCTTAAAGACGGAAGATGGCGAAAGGCCCATCGATCTGGTTGACCCGACTGACTTTGACACCATAAGCGTCATGCTACGAGGACAGGTTGGCCAGGGACAGTGCGATGACGATGGTGATGATGACACTGATGACGCAGTCGATTCTGGTCAGTTAAAAACGTGACTTGACCATTTCTTGTCCAAGGACGATTTCTCATTTCCTTGCCAGTGTCATGTAACCTTCGCTTGTCGATGGTTAACTGACAACGCACCAAACATTCTTACGAAAGAATCGCTGACCACCTGTGTGTCGTTGGTGCTATCTGATTAATGGGCCATTTATTATTAGTGGCAAAGATTGGAGAGACAGGATTAATTCATGTAGTATATGTTTTGAACCAGCTGTTCTCAGAGACGCTACATATTACATTAGGTGGATCGGCTTGATTTATTGGTCTGTAGCCTGTTGGATTCCAGGGAACGTAATGTAACCACTGTTTATATTTGCCACAGATCTGAGACAATTCTTTTAGTTTCCAGGGGTAAGATACAGGGCAGTGTAGTGCACAGTCTGGTATAGACGATCGTATTTTATGCCATCGCTTTGGGATGGAAACCCCTTGCAAATAACGCAGTAATGTACCGATATAAAGCTTGTCATGCACGATTTCAAATTTCACCCAAATCTGATTTCAGAATTTCCAACTAATTTATTCAGTTGCTGAGCTTTTACATTTCTGCCTAAGTTTATAGGCGCCTTCTGGGGTTTGTTTGTTCGTTGACTTGTTGTTAAAGTTTGGCCCTATCACTCGGGTGTATCGTGGCCCAAACGGAGCCACACATATCAGCCTGTTTTAGTGCTCCTTGCCATAAATGCTGTGAGAAGCCAAAAGAGCATTGGCGCCATTTTCGGATTGGTTGGTAGGCTTACGACTTTTTCCTATACTTGCGTTGTCTTTTCATCTATGGATTAGTATTCTGTTGTACCAGAGGTGTGTATGTTACATCTGTTTTTTGAGATATTTTAGTCCATAGGCAATGAGCCTGAAGTTGAAACCAAAATTTGACACGACTGAAGAGAAAGCACTGGGTTTCGGAATACTAGTCTCTAAAGTGCCTGTAAACTGCATATATCCACTGAATAAAAAGTGGTAGTTTTACTTGTATTTAAATATATTTGTACTTTTGTATGGCAAACATACTAAAAAACATATGGTTAAAACCGTTCAGCCTACTATCAAAATTGACCGCTTCGGTGCGAAGCCAGGCCGTGAGACCTTGGATCAAACGTATGTCGGGTCATACCAAAGACATCTTACATGGTACTTGCATCTGCCTCGCTTGCCACTCAGAGCTTAGAGGTTAGGGTAAGGAAAATTGTCCTCAATGTGTTAAACCACACACTGCAGAGGACACCGTCGACTGCCTATTACCACTAAGGCCTCGATGAAATTTGAGAATCTGCCTATCTTAAAAGGAGTATCGCATTAAACCCGAATTTATTACATTGCCAGATTGAATCATTCGGTTTCTTGAATACTGATTATTCCAGCCTGTTGCGTGTGTGAAACTTACGTCGGTTTCTCCGCTGAACCCATGCATTAATGTAATATAATATCTATTTCATTACTCTTAATGTTTTCCTCTGCGAAACCGTGGCCTGTGGTCTTTTGGTTAGCGTGCTAGCCCAGCAGAATGACAAAGAAGCCTCTCACCACTGTGGTTGCCGTGAATTCAAGTCAAGCTTATGTTGGTTTCCTCTCCGGCCGTGCGTGGCAAGGTCTTACAGCAACCTTTGGGTGGTCATGGGTCCCCCTCTGAGCTCTGCCCAGTTTCCTTCCACTATAATGCGGGACACAGTCGTGTCAGTGAAATATTCTTGAGTATGGTGTAACACCAATGAAAAAAAAAAATAATAAATCTACAACACGCGAGATCTTTATTTTTTTATTTTATGAAAAAGAACAAAGAATCAAAGTCTGGATTGAGATAAAGTTTATTGGATATTTGTCGTTATTTTTGTTTTTTCTCTTGTGCCTTGTGGTAAGGTCCAAGCCTGCAGCTGCATGCCAGCAAGTTTCGTGGTCCATAATCTCACCCTCTATATTGTTAGTTCTCTTGAACATTTAACAATTTTAATAGATGTACTGCAGGTTTAATCTTTATCTTCTTTATTCTAAGACAGTTTGCCCAGATCCCCATAACAGCGCCTTTCACTTTAATCTCTCCCCATTGGCGACAAAGGCAAAGGGACAAAATTACAAAAGCGAAACTTTCAACACAGTTATACACAATGAAACATCAATCAAAAAAATTTATCCAATTGCTATGAAAACTAATATGGCTCTTCCAAACACTAGGTTTTCGTCCAAATTATACAATGGAAAAAAGACTTTAATAAAATCTATGGCAATGCAGTGTATTTGTGTAAAATAAAATACTCTTTCTGCATTATATTACCACTGTGCTATCGTGGAATCCATATTACAGTTCAGGATCTTTAAAAATAATGAAAGAAAAACATGCGCACGACAGTATTCCTATTAATACCCAGGCACCAGATTGACTTTATCCTACCATGATGCTCTTACAAGCCCAGCATATTTAAAAACAGATTTAGTTATGAATACTTAAGGGAAGAATCTTTTCAAATAATTTGTGATAAGTTTGCAGTCTATACCAGATTTATTATTAGTGCAAGAGCTCATGAACATTTTTAAAATAATTCGCCATGTGCCTTGAAGGGAGACAACTATACTGTGAAGGCCTATATCTCGTGAAAACACGCATAGCAGTATATCAAGGGTACAATATTATATCCCAGGGTAAACCAACTTTTAGTGAAAAAATAAATGATGAGGTAATGAACAGCTTGAACTTTGGAGAAACATGCAGGTGGCAGTGTGCCAGAATCACAATAATCTTTGTAAATTTGTGGTTGTCATGTATGTATGATTTCTTCTTAATTCGCAGAGTTACAACAAATAAACTTTCTGAAAAATTTCAAATGCATATACATGTATTTCATATTATAGGCAACCTGTACCATTATAAATAGGAACGGAGAAAAAATATGTACATCTACTTACACAAGCATGGAATCAATTCATTATATCATAATCACAAAAAAACACATGCAAGAAACCCAAAACTTGTCGCCAAATGCTAAGTGAAAATTTATTCAAAACTATTTCCTATGTCCTGAGAGGTCAAGAAACCATAAAAATACAACAGAGCAATGATATCCTCAAAAAGACTTGAGGACAAAATTCAAGGTTGGTCTTCAAATAGACTCTTATACAGCATGTCATTAAAAGTTCATGAGGTTTTGTTTTTCTTAACCATATGCAATTCAGAGCGTAAATATTCTTCGAAATATAATTTATGTATCTGGAGTATATTTTTTTCACTTTTTAAAGACGTCAGAGGAAATCAAGCAAAACACCGCCCTTTGTCAGCCAACCGACAACCCTGCTGAATCAAATTCGCCACTGAACCAGCTGCAGTTGGAAAATCCTATACGGTTAGCTATGGCCCTTACAAAGCAAAATAAAACCGTAGATTAAAAAAGAACAGTTGGTCTGATAACAATTATAATCACTTATAACAATTATATTCGGACTTGGGTCTTCAATGCAATATATTCACATTAGGTAGTAATGTTGCAAAAATAAATTTTGCAAACCAATGTCAAATTTTTCGTGAGAAAGTACAGCCTGTAGGTTGACATTTGTTTGCACGTGCACCCTTCCACAGTCCCAAGATTGAGTGAGTGCGTGCTTGGGGTTTATCTCAAGATTGTGATGAGGTAGGCTTAGACCTTCGTTGAGCTTGAGGATGCAAATTAGTCTTTGAAGAGATGAAACAAATCAATTTGATTTTGGAAATTTATATAATTATTTTCTCATTATCATATCTAGTAAATGCAAGATGGAAGATTTTCTAAGCAGGTCAACTAAAAAAATTCGGTGTCATATATACATGAGCATTTTGGTGTGGACATTTTGTAAATGTATTAATACGCTTATGGACAAGACTTAACACAGCTTCGTGATCATATGTGATCTCCTGGCGGTAGCACCTTCAGTTGCATGTTGTGGAATAAATGTAGTGCTACTGTTATTACATTCAATACCGCTGGCCTAGTTACAGCACAACCAGCAGTGGCAGAGATGCACTTCAAACTCGATCGTTGTGACACTGAAAACGCATGTATGAACTGTTAGCGATGTAAACTTTGTAGTGGGGTATTCTGGGTAAAAAGTTTGTGTACATCATGTGATGAATGTATGCATGATCTTCTCACATGAACAATAGACATGTTTAACATGTGGCTTTTATTTAACACCTGCGCCATGAATTTCCCCTCATCTCATTTGAACTTCGCGAAGATATGGCTGAAATGCTGCCGAAGTGGCGCTTTGGCACTGAGATTTCATTCTCACTCAGCAGGGTATGCCCCTATTAACTACGAAAATGACCATACTTTACTACACCTCTGATTTGTCAAACTTACATTTTAAAGGCTACCTATTTGGAACGCTAAGATTAGGATGAACGTGACCACATGACCTTGTAGGGCCTACTTGAGGTAACAAGCACAAATTCATACTAGCTGTGGCATCTGCAAAATGTCGATGTCACCTTGCACGCGTGATAGTAATCAAGTGAATAACATGTGTTTAAAAGATTGGATGTCAAAAATCCGTCAAAATAACCGGAGTTATTTACGAAGAGAGGTGAAAACAGACCTAAATGGTTAGACATTCTTTTATGGTGTGCTTGCTAACTCTACAAATCAACTTTAATCCTGAATTCTTACAAGGCAATGGAATGCTTTAGAGCAACCACAAAGACGATGTCGCGTCATCCGTACCCAATAGCCATCTGGTTATTTTCAAAACTGGGTTGGGGTGACGTATACGGAAACAGATGCATCCTCGGGTTGTAGAAATTAGTCGCGATTGATTGGTTAAAACTGACAACATGGCAGCGCTTTCGACTGACTCGATGAACGCAATTTTGCTTGTTTTGAGCTGCGATATCTCGGTTGCGTAACATCACAAAACTAAAAAAAAAAACTATGGCTTTAAAACTTCTTTTGCGATACTTTATCGATAACTTTGGTATAGTGTTGCGTTTCCTTTTAAATCAATCACCCACAGCTGAAAGACGTTGACATTCCTTAGTAGGTCTGATCAGCGAAGAAATCACAGCCTGCTTGGACACAAGCTCAAATGTTATTGTTAAAAATGTTTTAAGAGCAATGTTACACAATCGTCACTGAAAACGTATTGATCAGTTTGATAATGCCGGGGTGTTTAAATAAAATAGCTCCATGACAATTTGAGAGCAATAACAAATACTCGGCAAAAAGACATCATATTTCATATTCGTATCATGTGCACTTCAAGAAGTTCTGTGTGAAAATGATACTTTAATATTAGCATTGCACAACCACTGAGCACATAATATAGAATTAAATAAATCTGTGAAATAATGTTACATAAGGAAGACCTGGTGGTGATAAGAAATTATGCATCAAAAATGTATTAACTAATAGGTTGTATTCAAAACAGCACCTGACAAATCATTAAATGACTTCATCTGTACAACATATACATCCATATACAGTGCAGCAATAATGTAAAAGGCATTTGTGCTTAGCGCTCCAGAGGTCAAAAACTTAACAAGGTAACTGTACATTATATACAATTATTAAAGGAGCACGATCATTTTAACATAATTACAAGCGCCAAAAATAAGCCAAGTCTAAGATTAAAAAAGGTGGTAAAAGTTAAAGACTATTGGGTTTATAGCTGCATAACTAATATTTCAAAAAATGCTTTAACAAGCAAAACAATTATGCACCAACGGTAAATGAAGTCAATGTTTGGGGCTTCAAATTCTAACTGAACAACAACAACGCTAGAATTTATGTACAAAGGAAGACATATTGTCTTCATGAACACAGTGGTGTGTGAACATCAAGGCAGTCAAAATGGGACACAAATGCACTCTATAACATAACATGTTATTATTTCAGTCATTAAGAGTGAACTTCTCAAGGAGACATGTATTACACAGATAAATATATGGCAGAGTTAACTCTCAGAATGCCACTGAAGTCTGAGCAATTAGAATTTGGCAGACAAAGGATGCCTAGGGTGTGCTGACAAAGACTCTTGAAGTCTTGGGCTGGCTGATGGAAGGTATGGCTTGGAGAGCTTTGAGAACTGGCTAGGAGAATTGGAGTTTTGGAAGGTTGGAGTTAACCACAAAGGAGACTTTCCAAGTATGGCATTAGAAAAGGGTGAAAGATTTGGGGGGCAATTCAGGGTGAAGTACAGTTCTGGAGGGTTATACAACTACAACTTTTGAATGGCTCTGAATGGTTGTAAAGGTTGGTTGAAGCTGAGTTTTGGATGGAGAGCAGGTTCTTACAGGGCTGTTTGACAAAGGGTCAGCTTTCCTGTAGCTCCGGGTGTAAGTGAGTGAGGATGAACAGAGCGACGTCGTTGTTGCTCCAGTAAGCGGTGTGTGAGGTGATGGCAGAGATGTAGCTGTTCTCAAAGTTACTTTCCCTCAGCTGATAGTCCAGACGATATTCCAGTTCTGTCAACATACATGAGAAAACCACAAAACTGAGGCTTGATTATCTCTTAGATTTGGCTCTAATTGCATAGGTCAAACATATGTAGCTCATTCAGTTGGATACTCAACTGGGGTTTCAAATCTTACTTCTACTTGTTGAAGTTGTATTTCCTTGTTGAATGAAATATATACATATATACAGGTTATCCATAGATATCTTCACCTCTTCAATATCTGTTTATAATCTGTATACTACCACTCTTTAGAAAAGATAATTTCCGCTACATGCTCTATGCAAGTCCACACAGGTCTGGAAGTAGTGAAAACGAGGCAGAGTCAAGGTAAACCACAGAGTTTCGCCAAACGTCGTGACAAAACGCCTCTGAGTACGCTGTACCATCGCATAAAAATGTTTTCCTCTATTAAATGAGACAAATGTACGTCTAACGTCTTTTGCTGCACAAAGTGTGAATGGAAGAATTACTGTAGGTGGAAAATACCGGGGTAGCAAATTTACATACCTGTGGCATCAATCTCATCTCCAGCCTTGGCTGTCATTTTGACAGGCTCAGCCTCCAGCTCCATAGCTTTCACCTCCGCCTCCTTGTCCCACTTCTGTATGACCTTCAACTCAGAGCTAACAGGCTCTGACGATTTTTTCCCAAAGCGTGACCACATACCAGCTAAGAAATAGAGGTTAAAAGAACATACATGTAAATGTAGGTCTTACTTTATTACAGATGATGTTTCAAGCATCTGATTTGAAGATCTAATATATCAACCTGCTCCAATCATCAATCCAACAGAATGTTGTGATTCAGGGACCACTTCATGTTTAACCAATGACAAATGATACTAATATCATTACACTTGAAATCATCATTGCTTAATACAGAGCTATGAGAATTACCTGCTAGCATGTACTAGACCTGGACAATAAAGAAGTGAAATGTTTACTCCTTTGATGGCGTTAACTTCTGCACAAAGATCACACTCCATTCTAATGGAAGGGAAGTATATTACAGTATTTTTATTTATTTATTTGGTGTTCTACGCCATACTCGAGAATATTTCTCTTATACATCTGTGGCCAGCATTATGGTGGGAGGATTATAGTATACTAGTGGCTGTGAAGATGTTACTGAAGTGGATGAGGTGCAATAGAGGCTGGTACAAAACACTCTTAACCACACTGTAACAGATGATAAATAGACGTATGTCAGTCAAACAGGTCTCAGGGACTGATCTACGAACAATGACACTTTGAACCAAGGGATTTATGTTTCCTGTGATATTTTCGGGAAATGGTCAGGAGCATGTACTCACAGAAGGAGAATTTCTGTTGTGTGGTTTGTGTGGTCTGAGTTGTCTCCACAACCATCACATCTGCATTCTCCTTGTTTCCTGTCTCAATTAAGTCTATCGTCTCATCAGTAGTAAGCTCTGTTGTCTTAATGGTCTTCTCATCAGGTTTGGATTTGGGCACGGTGAAGGCTTTGGCACGCAGGCTCGTGTATGCCACACGCTTTGTCTGATCACACCGGTGCACTTGCACTGGTAAGATGCTGTAGTAGTGCTTCATAACTAGCGGCTCTAAGCGATAGGCCTGCAGGAGAAACAATAAACGAGAGGGAAAGAGTACATAACAGATTAGAAAAGTAAATCAAAGCACTATAAAGTAAACAACTGAGCCTATATGTAACAACACAAAGTCTGATTCCACTGAGGCCCTGATAAAACACAGTGTTTTTGTTTTCAGTAAATTCAGATGTTATACAGTCAGCAGGACATATAGGGTGTTTTTTTTCTTGCGGATCCCTTTTTTTTCACTTAATTTACTTTTTATCCTTTATTTATTTATTACAATGTCCTCTGGACTCTTGATCAGTAGATTGGAATCATGAAGTCTGAGTCAACTTACAACAGGATCAGCAGGATGGTAGATGTTGAAGATGCGCTGACACTTGCTCTTGGGCAGGAGGATCTCTTGGGAAGCCTTCCCATGAGGCCTCATCCCTCTCAGGGCCAGGAAGACAGCCAGTGGGGAACCCAGGCAGAACAAGTTCTCAATCTGAAATACATGAACATCATTAGCTTGTATCTGACAAGTTAGCTGATGAACCCAATCAAGAGTCTGCAGTATGAAGTTGTATGACAGAACGAATGGATCCATCACTGTAGATGCCACAGGAGAAACTTGTTGGTCACTGACTTCACTGTATATGTATGTATTTATGTTTATGAGGACTTCGAACGGCAAAAATCCTTCACTGGTCCAAAAGCAACTACACATATATTTCCTTTTCAAGCAAAACCTTCACATTCTTGAACGCTGTGGTAAATACATCAACTAATGATGCAAAAAACATGAGAAAACATGCAGAAGTAGTCTTAATCTCATAATGTAGCTTAGATGTACATGTAGTTCTCCACAAATTTTTCACAAAGTGTTTACAGGATGTACATGTAGTTCTCAGCTTTCACAAAGTGTTTACAGGATGTACATATAGTTCTCAGCTTTCACAAAGTGTTTACAGGATGTACATGTAGTTCTCAGCTTTTACAAAGTGTTTACAGGATGTACACGTAGTTCTCAGCTTTCACAAAGTGTTTACAGGATGTACATGTAGTTCTCAGCTTTCACAAAGTGTTTACAGGATGTACATATAGTTCTCAGGTTTCACAAAGTGTTTACAGGATGTACATGTAGTTCTCAGCTTTCACAAAGTGTTTTACAGGATGTACATGTAGTTCTCAGCTTTCACAAAGTGTTTATAGGATGTACACGTAGTTCTAAGCTTTCACAAAGTGTTTACAGGATGTACACGTAAGTTCAGAATTCCATGTATGACATGTGTTCCTTAGCCATGAAAGGATGGTGGTATGCTTATCAAGAGAATTGCCACACTCTCCACAGCAGGGCTAGGATGACCGTACATTGCATTTTATTTATAATGCAGGTTCAAGGATGGCAGGATATCAGCAGGTATCTATCACATACATGTGTCTTTGTTCAATATGACAGGGGAACTTCTGCAGGGACAGGATGTCAGGACAGTACATGTACATGTTTGTAGCACTTTCATAGCACTTTCTTCAGCAGTGGCGAAGCACTTTCATAGCACTTTCTTCAGCAGTGGCACATAGGATCATGTGCATGGGATACAAGCATGTACATGTATGTGTATCACAATCATGATAAAGGCTCTCAGGAAAAAAGCATTTGTAGAAATGTGAAACAATGTCTATCTCAACTAGGGTCAATGGCCATATCCATCTTACAAAGCTAGTGGAAGGTAATGTTGTGAAGAACTTACATTAAAATAATATTAAAAAATATTTTTCTTCTACAGTATTAATGCTGCACCAGCTTTATAAGATGGTCTGTTCTGGGAAAAGCCTTATACTACTGTATCTCACACCTACAATTCCACAGGTACATGTACCATCACCATGGGACACCACACACAGGCTTCATCACCAAGTTCACAATCAGCTTCAGTGTGGAAACGTCAGACACTTACAACAAACTTTCCCCCGTCCTCAATTTACCATGCAAATTTGTAAAAACGAAACTGAATGCAGCCTGCTCAAAGAGAACATCCAAGAGTGCATGAAAGCAATGCTGAAGCACAGCAAAATCACATGCAGACTACCATACCTTAGAGCTTTTACTGATTGTAGAGAACAACCAGTAAAAACCAGGAAGAATCTGAAAGATTAAACTGTCCTAAATTAAGCCACAGTGCTGAGTTCATTTTACATTTTTAAGGTTTTGCTTGTGGAAACTATGAAGTTAGCCTTTGTGAAAAAATTATCGTAATGTTTTACCACAATCTTGTTCAAAGCACTAAGGCATGTCTACCACAGATGCATGTGCATGTAACTCCTTTATGACCCAACAAGGCAATACCACTTTTTGTTTAAACTCTGAGGGGCAGCTTAGTTGAACTCCAAAGAAAGGAGCTTTTAAACAGTTCAAAACTCAACATTAACCCCTTTTGAGTCTAATCTTTTAAGATCATCACTTGGATGCCTCAGGGTGTGCTTAGTGGAAAATTTCCATGAGATTAGATCCATGGGAGCATAAAAGCTTAAAATCTGATTTCCATCCAAAACTTTCCTGGGCCTATCATCATCTGAAATAATGGCACATGCTAAAAGTGACAACGTCCACAGGCAATGAGACATCTGTGATGGGCAATGATACACAGACCTGAAACTATGCCACACAAAGCATACATTTTTACCACACAAAGATGTCTTAATACAAAATATAACATAGATTTGGTAGCAAAGCTACCAAAGAGCTTGCCTGTAGGGGACACATGAATGCAAAACTGCAGCTCAATGCATAGAGTACCGAAATCGTGAACTTGGTAATTGATGGTAATTGATATGGTTACAGAGCATCAGCGATAGAAAATCACCCTAGTGTCATTGTGCTTTATATGCAAGTAAACCTTCAGGTCAATACATGCTGTACTTTTTGAGACACCAACCCTAACATTTTGTTTTTAACTTTGATTCTAACACACGATACACTAAGACAGGAATTTGGTAACTGACGATATTTAATATGCACACACCATATTAATGATTGAACATCCCCTTCCTGTTACTGTGCTCTACATGTGTGAAACCCTGATCTCAATACCTGCAAGACTTTTTAACATACCACTCCGAACATTTTAGATAGCACTGCTTTCCCTGTTATTGGACACCAATGTCGACGCTCAGGATATGACAAAAGCTACATCTATACGAGCTGAAAGCAGACCATTTTTGACACAAAGCATTATCGTCTCATTTCCCACCGATGTTCAGTTATTGGAACAAGAATTTTTTTGGCTTAATGTCTGAACCTGTTGAATTTAAGACCACTGATCATTCACAAATACATCGTAACTGGATTGGCAGAAGCACTTAGTCTGGAACCTTGGGTGTGGTTCACAGAATGTACACAGTTACCATGGTTACATCATACCTACATGTACAGTACTTGTTACCATGAAAGTCACATGGGCTTGGTGAAGCAGGCCAAAGAGTTTTACTTCACACACACATGTAAACTTGACTGGTATTATTTCTGTAAGCCAAAAAAAAAAAAATAGAATTTAGCCAGCTGACGTCCTGGCTAACCTACACATATAAGACTTATTCAGCTACATGTGGTTCATGCATATTGGACAGCTACAATATGACGGCCCACATCAAAGACTGTCCTTTTCATAATGTAAATAGTCCGCTACACAAAAACAGGTGTAAAGATGTTGTACAGTGTACAATGTCAGTTTAATTCTCAATACATACATTGCCCTTATAGGTACATATATAATATTATGTTAAATAAACTTGTCTGTTAACAGTTTAGTTGATGTTATCATTGTTAAAGGTTAACATGTATTTGTAATGTACTACTTTGTCTATTATAAAGGTTACACCCTTTAATACTACATTTTGAGACATTTTGAGAAGTAACTAGGCCAATGTTAATGTACATTGTAGTTATGCATACAGAAGGCACAAGCAAATCTTGGCATCTAGGTTTCACATTTCCAAAACGAAATTCCACCATGCAGATTTTTGGCAGTGGTTCCAAAATGAAGTGACTTATTTCTCACTTCCCAGACTCAAAACGTAACCCCCACAGCTCAATGACACTCTAAGCAAATTAGAGTATCCTATGTTCAGGCTGGGAATGATGAGAAACTGTGTGTACCTTTCTGTAGCACTGACTCAACAGCTATTGTAACTGGCAGAGCAAGTGCTTGTCATATTGTAAACCTTGAGAAAATAAAGTTAGCTAAATACATATATACATATATATCTTTGGGCAGCAAAAAGCAGGAGGTAATTCCAGTTTATTACTAATAAATTATCACTTTTAACATAATTTGATTTAATATGCCAGGAACATGTATGGTCCGTCAGAAAAGGCCAGCAATGGGTAGGTTAAACTAGAGACTACTTGTGTCAATATCTATAAAGATGCATGTATAAGTAAATCTGCTATGTTGGTGACAATCTGTACAGTGCTTGTTGACCACAGAGATGGCTATTAAGACACAGCCCCCTACACCAGGTACACCCACACACCTGTTAGACAGCCAACGCCAGCCAAACACCTAAATCATATACCTTACTGGGGAAACTAGTATTAACTAGATTTCGCTACAAAAAAAAAGAACAAAAGAGGATGAGAACTCGAGCATTGTTACCATCACTTAAATAGCAAGTACATACAAAGTAAATCCATATCAGCATCTAATTCATAACTGAAGGTAATGCCAGTGGTTAGCATGCTATTACAGCCCAAATAATGACCCAGGAGCCTCTCACTAATTTGGCTGCTGTGAGTTCAAGTCCAGCTCATGCTGGCTTCTTCTTCAATCGTACATGAGAAGGTTGGTCAGCAAAGTGCGAGAGTTCTGGGCTTCCCCGGTCTCTGCTCGGTTTTCGAAAACTATAATGCAGGTCATTGTCATATAAGTGAAATAATCTTCAATACAGCATAGAACTCCAATCAAATAAATAAAATGAAAGTAACCCCATGTCAAAGAAGCCACAAAACAAGTTTTCCAATATCTAAAACAATTTTTTGATTTAAAACAGTATGCACAATGCCATGTCCTGCATATCTGATAATCAATAATTTTTGCCACATCAAATCACTCTCTTATGTTTTTGAGCAGATCTGTTGTAAACACCAGCAAATGAGTCCTTGCATGACATGTCTGAAATGATACTATTCTATGCACTACATGTAAGTACATGAATTTCAACAATACTGTACATAACTCTGGCTCAATGCCTCTATATCTAAAACAAGTATGGAATTAAGCAGAATAACATCTTTTCAAAACCTTTTCGGAACTTACCTGAAATGCTAGATTAGCTTTCTGCTGTCTGTCATGTAAGGCGGTCAGCAAAGCCTCCAGCTCTTCCACCCTACAACAACAACAAAACCATAAGGCCAAACAGACATACATGCACATGTATGTATATATATGGCTATGTTTATGTAGAAACATAGCCCTGTATGTAAGTATTGGCTTACCCTGTACTCCTCAGTTATCAGTGTGCTGTCCTCAACACACTGTCGTTATTCACTGTATGATGTGGTTGTCCATAATTCCTGTCCATTTCTACTGTTTAGTCATGTGCTTCACTCTGCAAACATGCACTGTGCCAGAACTTCCTTGTGTAAAAGGACTAACACAACTCATCAGCCATGTCTGACAGTGTGTAAATGTTGTAGATGTTCCGTGGATGTTCGCTTGGCAATACTCAGCCGGCCACACCTTTGGCTTTATCTGAATAGGGCTCCATATAAGTGTCATGTACAAGGAGTAGTTTCAGCTCAGTGCATGCTTAATTGCCAGGCAGAGCATATCACAAAACTGACATACACCGTGCGTAGAACTGAACAGATTACAGACAATGATGTCATGGAGTGGACAAGGCTTTTATATTAAGGACAGCACACTGACAACCAAGCATGCTTGCGTATAGGGCTGGCTATGTTTCTACATCAAATATAAGTAATTTTCATACATCACATAACACTACATCTCAACGTACAGACATAAATTACAAATTCCTACAAAAGGACATTCAAATTTGTTGAAATAAAAAAAAACATAATTACGTTGGGTGAGAATAAATAAAAACAACGTGAAGTCTTCATACCTGGCTTTGGCCTTGTCTACCTCTGCCATCATTTCTGAAGAACCACGGGCATATTTGGACTTTTCATCCTGTAACCAAGAAGTTTACGAGTATTCAATCTCTTAATCTATCATGTTGGAGGGTATTGGGGTGTGGGGTGGGGAGTGGTGCGTCAGGGAGTTGGAGGACAACAACATTGACTGTGTCCCTCAACAAATCAGTTAGTACACAACATGTTCACCTCCTCAAATAATTTTTTATCCTGGTTTTTAACTTGATGGATTTGCTTTGGTTGGTTTATGTTTGATAACAGGTAACAAGATTAACACATATTTTATTAAGAAACCCATGTATTGGTCACTTAAGGCTATCCTTTCATTCCATTCATAATAAGCTATATCCATAACAGCAATGAAAGATGCAACATACATAGAATAGCATATATGGCAAATATAGCCTTTACTTACAAGAACATCTGTTAGAAACTGGTCATACACACGGATGGGGTTCCAGCCTGAGAGAATGTCATAGGTGATCACAGCACCTGAGGGTACAAACCGTACACAGCACTGAGGACTACACAAATATTACATCTTAGCGTTCATTACAAATGTACATGTAGTCTGTGAAGATTAACTAATTCAATACCCTACAGGGATTGAAAATCATCCAAAATTTATTTGTATATAATTTATTTATATTGTATATAATTTTATATAATCCATTTCATTTATCTGTATATATATGTGTATGTACATACTCCCATCACAGAAATAAAGAATGTTTCTTGGTCATAAGCATGATGAGTCTCCCGCATTCTCCTGTTCCACATCATGCCTACCATCACGGTTAGGTTGTACAACAATGGTACAAACAAGAATTGTGTCATATTTTTACCTAATGAATGAGCAACAATTGAAACTTTCCCACCGCTGGACTCAAAGTATGGATGTCGCTCACAGAACATCTTGAACAATCTGTTCAGTTCCGCATACAAACCACGAGTGATCTAAAACAAATATTTAGCAAACCGTTGATTTTAGTCAATGAAGGGCTCCGACCATAGCTATTAAAAAAAAAAAATTTTTACCTCTATTAACACCTCTAAGTGTTAAGGCATTGGTAATTGTTCAAAAGAATCAACTTAAACTTAACCTTGCCCGGTTTCTAGCAGTGTTATTGGTAAAATGTTTTGTTCAGCATTTCAAACTGAAATGCCGAAGCAGTTACTTCCACCATGCATTTTGTCAAATACTACCCTGGAAGTTTCAATATTACCATATTAAAGTAAATTGATAACTTTCAGCAGACTCCTCGCTTAAATGAACTATGATATCATTTGTTTTTGAACTGACATACATGTAATAGACAACTAAACAAGTGCTGTAAAAGCCTTACCTCTGATCTGTAGAGTGGACTGGTATAATACAAGATATCCATGGCACTGCTGTTTAACATGGTTCGCAGACCTCTAACTTTTTGTGGCGTGATAGACTCAACAATATCTACATAAAAAAGACAAGACTGTAGGAAAAACATTCTTTTATGACTGGACAAATACACTGTTTTATACAATACCATACTTCCACTTGGTATCATTCAGAGTTTCAAAACTTAGCCCATACTTTCACTACATACTGTAGGTAGGTATCAAAACTTCAAATGCCTTGAGGCACGCTTGGATAAATAGAACATGATAAAACCGTAATTATATAGTTAAAAATAATTCCATCTGACTAACCTCCATCCAACGTTAGTGATGATCTCCACTCAACTGGAAGAAACTCGGCTCTTTTGTTTGTTTGGTCAAACTTTGGATAAAGTTTCATTTTTTGTTTATTTGTCGCATCTCTTAAACTGAAAAGACATTTTAGACAAGTTTGTAACCTCTGTCTACATGTGTATCTCCATACAGAGTTAAACCATCAGATATGAGTTGTGCATTAACCTCTTTTCTGATGTCTAAAAAAAGGATGGAAACTTGAAATATAATGAGTTTTTCTAATCAAACCAAATACTGATCTTTAGTGAGAAATTGTCAAATTGTCAAAGTGACACTTGCTTTATTTTGACTGCTTCACAAACCCTACTGGACAATAAGAGCTTTCTTTTGTGACATCCGACCATTTTCTTGTTAGAAAACTTAGTGTGCCAGATATTTTGGGAAAAAAATGTGCATTTGCTAATGAAATCAAATTTTCATTATCTACCTAGATTAAATTACTGTCTTTAAGTAAATATCAAACTCATACCTCTATGTATAATGTCACAATGATTTTGTAAAAGTTATAAAGTGTGCGGCTATGTAAATTTTAGGAACTCTATATCTTTTCTGGACAAAATCACGATAAGCAGATTTTTCTTCATTTGTTTCTAGCGGATACTCATCCTTCAGAAAATTTTGGCTGATCTTGTGAAAAAATGAACGCGTCCAAAACTTTGCATTTGTACATCATAGCAGGATACCTAACAGGTGAACTCATATTCCCACATGAACAAAGGTTATTGGGCAAGAATTCAGCAAAACAATGTCTATATTTACTGTACTCATTTGTGTCTGTTTACAGCTTTAAGGTGAAATTGCTTAGAAATGTGGGGTAATAAATAACACCAATGTATTTCTAACTGTAAACGAACCTGTCACTGAAACTCTAAAAAAATGTCCTGCAGATCTCTGGCTGCAATGGACTGTTGCCTTTCCCATAGAAAATGTGGTTATTCACCACTACAGAAAACAAATGACCACAGGCAAAGCTCTTGCCATAGCTTTTAAAGTAAAGGGAATATTGGTCAAAAGACCAATTTGTGGAGATATCCAATGGAAAGGAAAGGTGGAGAAGCCAACAGATTTACAAACACAGGTTTGAAGCTAAAAATAGCAATGTTTTAAAGTGTGAAAATATAGCCAAGCAGCAAATCCATTGTATGAAAAAAAGCTCTACTACCATCAAAAGAAACTGACATATTGTTGTGTAACATTTTTTTAAGGTTTAATTCTTTATATTTAAACTGAATTTTACATTTTTTTATCTTTTCTATCTATATCACTCTTTTTCCCACCTTATTCAAAACGAATGCATAAACTAAAAACTCATCGCTAAAAATGACTATAAATGGTTATAAAAAGACAAGAGAGAAAACAGAATAATCTAATGATTGTCCCTCATAACCCCACCACTGGGGTAATAAGGGACAGTGGGAAAAAAATTTGAAAAATGACCATTGAAATCTGATAATGGTGACAGGTATTGGTAAGGCTGACCACACAGTCACAAAATGTCATGTGTTTTTATTCATCTTTAGTATTAGATACAGAGAAATCATCTGATAAGACTGAAAACCATCCCTTATTACCCCATTTTACACAAGTTTATTACCGATATTGAACATAATCACATGCACAGACAAGGCTAACATTTGGGCTATTCTAATGGAACAGCCAAAATTCAACTGGATTTGTGCTGATTGACATTTTGCCAGTTATAGCCTCTTTAAGTGCTGGCACAAAAAGTATCGTTTTAAGGCTTTTATGTGCTACTGAAAGTACATTTTTACAAACCAAACTTCTGGTGAAATACAATACGAACAGCTTGAGGATCTAAATCTGGGGCCAAGTATAAAAGTTTTGTCAAAATACAGGACTGCAATACAATGCCTGACTTACTGTTCCATAACCTGTAAGTGCAGAGATTTCCTTTCCTTGTTTTAACAATTGTGTTCTCAATTTTAAGTGAATGAAATTTCAAATTCTGGTCCAAACAAAATTACCTACTTGTTTCTGCCTATTATTCATGTCAACAACAGGGTTATGATGTTAAAGTTAACAGAAATGAACAATTCAATGATTCACACAATTTTTAACTATGCTAGAATGTAATCATGTGACTTACTCATTGCTGCAGCGAACTATGCTGCCTGTATCCATCTTCTGCCCTATACCATGTATGACAAAGACAAGATGGTTGATATCTGCTGGTTTGTCATCCATGATGGCCTCATAACAATACCCTCTCTGGAGGCGTGTCCCAGCTACAACACAATGAAACGTTATTTTAACATGTACTGCATTGCTAGTCTAAAACACAGCCTGTCAGTTCAAACGCTCAAGTCAAACTATACCAAAATGAACCATAATCAATCATTTTACTATCTGTATTGCATGGGGAATTAATAATTACATATAATGTATATGGTATTTCTTCAAATGTCTTTGAAACCATGAACTCTTACATTCCATTTTATGCCCAATTTCAATTGACTTTAAAATAAGCTTTTTTAAATTTTCAAGTTTGATTTACATTCATCTCCATGCATGTTATATGATTTACTGAACACAACAATTAGTTCTTATGATAATCTGGTAATTAAGTCACACCAAAAACTTCAACTTTAAATGCTGTGTGAAGGGTCCGTGCTGAAGATGAAGGCAGATGATGAGCAGGCAATAATTAATGCATGGCAAAAGAGCATTTAGAAGTTACATATGAACCAAAACTTCAAAAAACACATTATAAAGTAAAACACTATATAACTTTCAACATAATAAAACTACTAACTGGAAAGAAAATACAAGTATAAAACTGAAAACAAACGTAACAAGTAATAAGAAACATGTAACGTGTAATAGATGAACTGTAGCACATGAACTGTAGCATTCAAATTAATACAGCAAATGACACTACAGACTGAAGCATGTCCAGGAAACATAACTTGTATCCCTACAGATGTATACTGTAATACCGCCCTGACCCTCCCTCCCACTCACCCACCTCCACAACACCACCCACCCACAACCCTACTTCTTACCACACCCACACTCCAGCGAACTACATCAAAGTCCCAACCACACCTACTCATTATGTATTGAATCCATCCAACACACCCGATGTCCCCCCCCCCTCACTTCTCATAACAACATTACTATTCATTCCATTCCAATTGTGAAAGACTGAACAATTGTTACCAATGTGTGGGACATCAGGTTGACCATTTGCAACAATGCTGCTTATGACTGGTCAATTGGGAGTTCTTGATGAACAGTTCAGAAAGGTGTATTCCTTCCATTGGTCAACCTTTACACATACTCTCCTCTGTATTACATTATACATGTAATACATATGTGTACAATTCTCTCACATCAAATAAATATCAGTTAAACTAAGAATTTTATTACCGATTTGCTAATATCGTAACATAGGCATTTACACGTAGTTACCATTTGGAGATCTTGACCTTCTGTTCCATTGTGAATAAGCTTTAGAAACGACTTAACTCTAAGAAAATCTTAACATAATAATCCCTTGATCCGTAAAGATAAATCTGCAGAGGTACTTGTAGATAAAGTCACCAGATGAGTGACAGTTGCTAGAGAGATTGATATGAACACTGCATGACACTTGACAGCCCTATACATAGAAAGTACACATGCAGCCCAGTATTCTCCAAGTCAACAATTCACATGTGTTTCAGGGCTATAACACTGCATGATACATGTAGTTCTTTTAGGCAAACGGTACACTTGTATGTACAGCTGCTCGCTCTCAGACAGTGGATAATTCCCACATGCTATGTATTATCTTTGTGAATTTAACAGGGCAAAATTTGTAAGAATCTGCAAAGGTATACAATAATCCAATATGACTAAACCATAAATGCATGGACATTATTTCAAGCACAAATACCATACGTGTACACGTACTGTATGCCACAAAATACAAAACTTTTAAAATGCAAGAACAGAATATACTGTAAATGAAATTTGTCTTCAAACAAAATAAACTTATACCTACACACATTTAAGGCATCTAGAACCACTGGAAAAAATAAATGAACGTTGTGAAAAAAAAAAAACAGTAAAATTTATATACATGACTTTAATTAAGAAAACGGTATAAAATAACAAAATACAATGAACAACTTCAGAAAAAAACCCCATCTTAAATGTATGAATGACATAAACAAACTATTAATGTACAAGCAACGTATATTAACATTAAATAACAGGAACACAAATACATGTACACCGTCATTATGGTAACACATTGCAATTGGATTTAAAAATGAAGCACTTGAGAAAGGATAGTTCTTGCATAGCCCATCTGTACAGGCTCAAAGGAGAAACTTTCAACTCCAATCAACCTATCAATAGTCATTGTGCTGTATAAAATTACTTAATCTATACAAATTGTAAACGTACAAACATACATACAGTGTATATACTAGCTCTACATTCCTCTACACCTTCGCTAATACTACAGTGTAGGGCTATACAACATTCTGTTTGGTTTTCTTGTAGTAGTTCTGCCAACACGCACCTCAGGCACTTCCTTCATGTCTCCTGTGAAAGTACAGAACAGCACAGATATGCGCTTTACAATTGCTGTGACCTTATAAGCAGTCAGCTCGTTGTCACCCATGTTAAGATGAAAGATTAGTATTTGGTCCCATTTAAAATTTCATCATGATGGATAGGTTTGGTTTTAACATGGGCCAACGATCTTTGAGGCCGGCAATCTCAGGGAATGAAGATAAGGTCACCAAAATTTGTGTTGGCCTGTACTTTCATGGGAGACAAGAAAAAGGTGCCTGAGGTGCAAGTTTGCACACTCCAAGAAAACCAAATGGAACGTTGTACAGGTCTACCCTGTAGCACTGGAAGGTGTACAGGTATGCACAGCTACATATATATACTACTGTTTTCTTTCATTAATGCTCATGTATCTGTGTTCCTTAAGCAAGCAAGCTATATAAAGTTACAAAAAAGCAAAAAATTAACTGAAAATTAAATCATACATAAGGATATACACACAAAATATTGTTTAAAAATTACGGAAAAGATTTTATTACTTGATCTAAACCTTGAATCAACTGGTTGTAGTGCCCCTGAAATAGACAACAAGGAAGCAATCAGAGATTGCAAAGATGTATGTCCCATTCCCCCACTGAAAAATATAAATATAGCACAACTGCACAGTGTTAATATATTTTTAAGAGACTGAGAGCCCTTTTGTGCCAATACGCAACCTGCATAAGTCCCGAATGAATGAAAACAAAAAAAAAAGAGGTATGGAATCTATAACAACATGGACAAATGCATGGCAAGACATACATCATTTTGGATCATTTTCCACACTTTTTGTGAGTTCAAGAATCCGACGCCTCATTACCTCATTGGTGAAAGGCTACAGTTTGACTGATTTATTTATTTATTTGATTGGTATATTATGCCTTACTCAAGAATATTTCACTTATACGACAGCGGCCAGGATTATGGTGGGAAGAAACCGAGCAGAGCCCAGGGAAACCCACAACCATCTGCAGGTTGCTGTAGACCTTCCTAAGTACGGCTGAACAGGAAACCAGCACAAGCTGGACTTCAACTCACAGCAACCGCATTGGTGAGAGGCTCCTGGGTCATTACGCTGCACTGGCAAGCTAGACCTCTCAGCCACGTAGAGGCCCTGTGGAAGGCTACAGCAATCGTCTGGTGATTAGACCACTTGAACACAAAGGGTCTTGTGTAAGTTTGAGAATCCTACATGTACGCCATATCTTACCCAAGATACACATATATTAAGCTGTATGGGCAAGTGCAAACAACAATTAGGAAAAAATATAAAATATTAAAAATATAATGCATCATTTCAGGTTATCTTGCACAACTTGTGTTTAAGAAACATATGCCATATGATACCATATCATAGTCAAAATATGTCTAGCACAAATTTTCTAATGAGTGGACTGGAAAATATACTCAGGGGCAACTCCTAAAACCGATAAAAATGTGAAAAAGTAACCTGACGGTGCACAACTGCAGGTCACTTTGTAAACTTTGTGTGACTTTGCAAATCCTATGCCAAATAATAACCGAGATATGGCTTGCACAAATTTCCTCTGAAATACTGATGGCCCTGCAAATATCCACCAGGGTTGAAGGCTCTTAAATTCAATGAAAATGTGAAGAAGTAACCAGATGGTGCACAACTGCAGGTCATTTTGTAAACTTTGTGTGACTTTGCGAATCCTATGCAAAGACATAGCTCACACAAATTTCCTCTGAAATACCAATGGAGTGCAAAATATGTGCAAGGGCAGACAAGTCCTAAAACAGATCGAAATGTGAAACAATAACCTGACCATGTACAACTTCAGGTCATTTTGAACACTTTGTGTGTGCTTTGATAACCCTATACCTAATAATTGTCAAGATAGGCTCCAATTTGGGCTTACAGACGGGCAGACAAATGGATGGAGTGACTGCTATATGTCCCCACTCATTAAGAAGGGGAATATAATAAAGTAAAAGGGGATGTGACATTTGCCATTCTGTACATTACAGCAATCAGCCTTCTACACATCTCACACACCTTTTCCAGGAGTTCATCATTTAACAATGAGCTAGAAAACCAGACACGAAAATCAATTCTAACACACTTTTTGCCAAATTCTCACTCTCTGCCATACACTACCTCGAAATATGCTTTAAATGTCAAATGAGTTAAAAACTGGAACAGAAGCTGGTCTCAATTTCAAAATTTCTCACTGAAGACAAAAAACATAAGTCAATGGATAAAAAGTCTCCTTTTTTTAATCTTAACACATTACAACTCTTCTAAATTGATATCTTTTTCCCCCTTTCTAATTCCCAAGGTTGAAATGGAACAAATGGACTGCATTTGAAGCAAAATGAGGGTACAGAACTTAAATAGTAAAAACATATGCTATATGAGGTTCAAACAGTAGCATATCTAGGACTTTCCCTTCACAAGTTATTAACACAATGGCATGTACAAAACAATATCTGTCTCAAGTGAATGACATGATCTGTGCATGTCATGCTTTGGGATTTTCAGTATTCCAGATAAAGCATCTAATAATGCTACATATTATATATATTACAACACAAATTTATGTACATCAAATTCTTTCTCAATCATTTTACACACAAAAATAAACTTTTGAAGGAACTGTGCTACAAAAAAGTTCATATGGCCAGAAAAATGCATTTTCTGCTGGCACAACAGTTGACGTAGCAACAAAGTGTCAAAGAAACAGTATATTCAGGGTCTATGAACAAGCGTTCATGTACCTTCCAACAAAAGGTCAACGCCATACTGGCTACATTTAAATAGTATATGCTTGATTTGACATGATTGTTTACATGTACATATGCCACTGAAGAAATACTGGTCATATTAACCGAGCAGTGCACTGTGCATGCTTGTTAATGAATAATTATAATCAAAATGTAGACCACAAATAAAACAGTTTGTTTACATCTGCAGACTTTTGGACACCTTGATTATTTCACTGGATACTTGGAGCCGCCTCTACCAACAAACACATACATTCTGATGCTCTAACAGGGCTTCTCCATCATTGTTCATGTTAGAGTGATAAAGTGGTCTCATATCGTATTTATAGCAAATGTGACTATGCCCAAATGTGACTATGCCCAAATGTGACTATGCCCATCAACACTATTTATTTTTACTTACATTTCTGAAATCCAAGAGATTTGCTGACGTGCCTCACAAGTCTGGATGAAGCTGACTCACTGAACATGTATATCTCCTCCACACCATTCCAGTCAACATAGTAATTGCGAAATTTTATGTTATGTATCACTGTGAAAAAAAAATTGCACATAATAAATCAGTGTCTTAAATCCACATATATAGGGAAAGGAATTTTTTGGGATTTTTTTTAAATTTCATAAAAGGAACCTAGAAATATACATACAAAGAAGCCAAACTGAAAATCACTATTTCTGTAACCCGGCCACCTGTCTGGTTATGGGCAAGGCACAGATATGATTTTCTCCTGTGCATTCAACCACTTTAAAACATGTATGATGAATGTATACTGTGTATAAATATCAGACTCTGAAAAAAAGAGAGGAGTTTTCTAACACCTTTCTGGTAACTGGCACATTAGTGATTTCTACACTTACAAAACCTGTCATACATGTTAGTGAATTCTGTACTGCCTGAAACAGCCAGCAAACAGACTGATAAAAACATTACAGAATGAAATCTGCTATAATGTCATTTTCAGTACAAAAAAAGGCATTTTCCAGTAATCTTAACACAATTGAAATTTGAAGATATCTTTCTAATATGACAACTGTTATTACAGTAACACCACACTTTACACATGTTTACACTTCCTGTCCAGTGATGGAAGGTGAGTGAAGGTCATGTACTACATGCATGTACCTATCTGAGATGACCAGCATCATGAAGTATTAGCTGATCACCAGAGAGGGAGGACAATCTGGTTATTAAAGTTAGCCCCACAGGCACCAAACTATCTATGTGCAGCCCAACGATAGACCAATACATTCACACAAGCTTTTACTCCATCCATTTTTCTTCACTGTTGCTGACATCAGAAGACTGATCTGCTTTAAGGCTCTTTCTCAATTAATTAATCACCACACCACCAGCATGAAAATACAGCTACATGTATATGTGATGTGCATGCTGGCCTACTGAATGGTACATTCCATCAGTTCCAACCATGTGATACCTTAAAGGAGAAGAAAATTTAAATGCCAATCAAATACCGTTGAAAAGAGTATGCTTTTCCTCCCAGGTGCATGCCATAAAAAAAAAAATTCTAATATGTACCTCAAGTTGATAAATTATAAATAAAGTCAGCGCCAAAATCCGCTGTGAGCGACTCCATTTTGTCTAAGAACTAGTCCTGAAGTCTTCTGTGTTGGGAGAATTGCCGCCGAAGTGCAGTTCGTACATTTCTGGTAGAACTCTTCTTCCCAGAAGGTAACAAACAGTACAGTTCGTTTTCTGCTTGACGATTGGGAAACCGGAATGTTCGACGTAGGTTCCGAGTTTACATGAACAAGCCGGCAATTTCAATGACTGTCATTGGCTGAGAGGCAACACACGCCCAGCATAAATTACAAACTGTTAAAGATGGAGGATGCAATGGACTCAGCAATTTAAGCCAGCTTTGCCGTTTTCAGGCATTACATGTATGGCAACCAAAGATGACAAAATTATGCAGCAGGCGCCACCAGATAGAAAAAAATGTGCTCTTTTCAACCTATAGTGTCATGTTTTTAGGTTTTCTTCTCCTTTAATTGCATACATATAGTAACTCATAAACACATTTACTTTATTATTTATAATTTACTTGACTGGCACTTTATGCTTTACTCAAGAATACTAAACACACTGATGACATCCGCATAGCTTAGTCTGTCTAATGCAGAAACGTTGCTACACAGTACATATACATAGTACAGTACATATTAATACTGTAAGTACGAGCTGAGGCATTTGCTAGCCATCTGACACAACCAGGACCAATGATAATAATAAAAATAATAATAGGAATATTGTACCTGAAGTACATGAAACATCATTTTATTAACTCCCTCTTAAAGCCCCTGCATATATGATCAAGTGAGTTAGCTGCATGTGCAGCTTTTTGCCAAATGATCATGACATGCAGGGCTAGAATTTAAGTAGAAAGCCTTATTGGCCAGCAGGACCAGTATACTCAGAGTTCTACTGGTCCAACCATAGGTTTACTGGTCCTGACAAAATGAAAAGGACACGCTTGATACCGCGCTTTAATAAAACGGCTCATTTCTTTAGAAATTAATCATTGGGTGTTAAGAGTGAAAGTCTTGCTTGAAACAAAACAACTTGTAAATTTTGCATTTACAAATTACATGAGCTCATAAGTACCGTATTTCAGCTTAAGTTTCATCTTTAGCATGTAAAATCCACTTAGTGCAGCACAAGTAGAAACCTTAAAGTAACACTTATGGTGCTAACACATAACTTTTACTGAAGACAAATTAATCAAACTAAGTCAATTAAAACAACGAGAAATCCATAACAAGGGCTAATGTATTTGCAGTAACTGTAAGCACTATACTTCAATTATGACAGCAGACAGTGAGCTGCTGGTCATTCAGGCTTAACTGGATAACCCTACGGTGACTGGTCAGTCACGAAGTGTCAATTAATGGATGCCTTTATTTTCACTCCAAATATGCACAGTTATAAAACACAACATTTGTGCTACATTAGTCTACTTAAATGATCGTCAGTTAATCTTGCTTTCTTTTCAGGAGGCTTAGCTTCGTCTAAGTATCACCACATTGCGACATTGTTGTTGTTGATTTATTGCCGTGGTTAAAGACATACAAATCGATAATTTGTACTCAGCATGTGTACGTGATACGATAAACATACGATGGGAGATGCTGATTTTTTATCGACTGTACTCGCCTTCCAGTCAGATCACCTTTCCGACACGCCCTATACATAGCTTAGGAGTTTCCGCACTTGAAACTTCCTTTTCATAATGATGTCGACCGGAACTCTTCGTACACCGCTTGGGTGTTTCCGTGTACCAAACTGCGACCAGTGTGGAACAGAACCCCACTACAAGGGCGACTGTTTCTTTTTCAGCAAGCCGCACTCCATGTATGAGTGACATTTATGCTGCCAATGTGCAAAAAAAAAAATTCACGTCCCGATTTCTAAATAACACAAAGACTTATCATTGAAAGTGTTTGTAGTTTCTACTGGCCCGTAGGACCAGTGCTTTGCAAACTCTACTGGTCTGACAGAAAATCCACTGGCCTCGGACCATGGGACCAGTGTTAATTTCGAGCCCTGGACATGGCACCTTGTCTTTAAACAGTATACAGGACTAGGTATCATGATAAATGGGTCAGATATAAAGATGAAAGCAGCTACTTTATCTGGAACAAGAAATATGTAGATATAGACAAACATCTAAATTACATACCTTGCTTTTGGCCTTTAACAGCAATAGTGGGGAAGTCTTCAATTTTTTTACCAACAAAGTGTGACAAATGTTCTGTTTCTATTTGAACAGCATGCCCTTCATCTATTGGCTGCCATGTGCCATCATAAAACCACATCCCTCGCATTACTTCAGTCACATCACCTAAAATTAAAATACAACACTGACAGAAAGATTTTATGACTTGGTCCACATGAAGTTAAAGATTTTTTCAGTCAATATCCCTTAAATTTATGGGAAAACTTAAAATATGTTTTCTTACAAGTGGTTTATTTAATGTGGCTGTAATGGATGTGCAAATTACAAAAATGTTCACTACAAAAGATAGTTATGTCACTGAATTTATCTGTACATAGCAGGTGTACCTGCCTGTCAATCACACACTATCAATTACTGGGAATCAATGAAAACACAATACAATTTAACTTTCCATGTTCCCCTTTAACCCTTCCCCTCTCACATTCTATATACATACTGTCACAATTAAGTGTACACAGCTGGGCAAATATACAGTTATATCTAAATCAATCAATATACCAAAAGATTTGATGGTCAGTACCTGTCCAGTAAACTGGATAGCATTTGCGGGAGATGACATCACACTCATAAAGCCCTCCTCTTACCAAAATCATCTCCACATTACGATCATTAGTCCCACCGATACCATATGCAAATTCACGGTATTTGCATTCAATTCTCAATGAATCATAACCAATAAATGGAGTCCATTTTTTATCCCCTTCTTGTCGGTAAAACCATCGGATTTCTTCTGGTCTTAATTCTTCAACGTATTCCTTTTTAGGGTAGAGATATTTTTTCGCATGGGGAGGAGGTGGTGAGGCGGACGGGGGCCGGCTGCCTGTGGATGGGGAGCTACTTCTGCTGGATCTTGACACCTCGCCTTCCTCATTTTCCAAAAATTCAAACTCATCTAGTTGAGGGTACAGGCTCTCCCCGCCTGAAGGGATGGCCGCGTTGTTGACGCTTGTACGACTGTCACTTGACGCCGGCAAATCCATTCTTCATTCTTCTAAACCACAGTACGTTTGACCGTGTTCACCGTGTTACAATTCTACTTACTGTTACAGCTGAGAGAAACAACCTTTAACTATATGCAACAGTATGCTCATCTAATGACATTTCGCTTCACACTCACAGCTTGACGTTCTACTAAACTTCCTCGTCACCTAGTTCGCACGTGACCTACAATCTGTTGCCAAAAAATAGCAGTACTTTCGGATTTATTTTATTACACCTTGCACCCTTTATATTTCTTACATGAGATTAAACCGCCAAAAAATCTAAAAATATCTGTCTTTTAAGGAAAGAACTCTTTTCTGCACAAAGAAATAGATGTTTTTTTCAACAAGTTATTCTGCGAAGTTGCGGCTGAAAGTTGCTGTTCGAGCCTCGTACATTTCCGTCGTCTGCTGGAAAGATTTTATTTGATGACCTCCTTGAAATCTTTTCCAAGGATTTCTACCAGTACGAATGAATTAGTTAGTCACTGGATATATATTCGAAGAACAACTTGATCAGATGGTCGTGCCCTGGTATTATCATCTGTTTTACTGAATCAAACATGCACACAGGTTACTTTGCTTTCTTCTGTGTCTTGCATGTGATCATTTATTTTACTGTTGTGCCAGTGTACCAATCACTGGATGACGGGATTTATTTAGACGTACATGATGAAACCTGACGAAATTCTATAATTGAAAAGTATACGATATTTGATTCAAATGCTGTCCTTTTTTAGCATATCATATTTAAATTTCACATCTATATAGACAGGCTACATAACGTTAATAGGCTCATTATTAGCACGTGCCTGTGTCACTGGCGCAATAATTTAATTTATAATATACCACTCTGACATTTATCACCCGGCTCAATGCTTACATGTTAATGTTGAAACGATATGGCTGCAACACTGCCCAAGTGACTTTTAAGTCATAATCACTCATTTGTCACGTTTGTACAGGTTAATATGTTATAGTGGTTGAACTGAAAGACTGAATTTTTGTTGGCTTCCAACTTTTATTTTTCAGATAACTGCATCCATTTGTGAAAGTCCTGTTTATACATGAGTGACTGCTTTGCCAGAATTCATCATGTGGCCAGTGATAATGGGATTCATGCGGACCTATGCTGTCTATATAACATTTCCAGTAGCAGCAGTGGTTGGGGTCATAGGCTACAATGTAGAGAGCTATATCAGAAAGGACAAAAATACACCATGGAAAACTAAAAGTATCAAAGAAGAAAGAGAGGAAAGAAAACTAGGAGAGATAACTGGAAAAGATTGTACAGATGTGGTAACGCTGAAATCTAGGCAGGATATCCCCAAAACAGTCCTCGATAGGAATGACTTTCCAAAACAGTGATTGTTTTGTACACAGAGTGCTTGAATGTAGAACTAGAAGTGAGTGTGTGTGGAAGAAATGCGTGATTCCAGTATTTCTGATTACATGTACACATGTAGTACTTACTGTAAAATGATTATTGTAAATTCCTGTGTTTCTTCATAATGGAATACCTGTCTGTATTATATACATCATCTATATTGATTAGCATTGTATGCGGAGTAATAACCATATGAAGTGTATACCTACAACTGTTATTGACACATCTCCCTTGTCACCCATAAAAATAAATGCAAGGATTACACATGCACATGTGCATATATACAAAGAAGGGATTTGCATGTGTGGAAATACTAGGCTCAGATAACAAGTAACGTTGATATCGTGGTGTAAAACAAAGAAAAATATATCCATGCAAGCATTTTTTTATATGTATTTATTTTTATTGATAAAGGAAGGCCAAATACCTCTTAATCTGAAAGAGATAGGGCATTTAAGAATATGAACCATTTGTATGATTACAGCCAGAGTCCGAAATGACTTGAAACATGAAATAAATTATTAGATACATTATTAGATACCTAATTAAATGTCAGACTCCCCTAAACCTTGTATGTAATGTTCTGGTTTCTAGTGTTATCAGACACTAATGCTTACAGTATCAGAGTGTGATCATTCATGATGTTCTTCCTCTTATTGAAACTTTCTAAAATTGTTTTTATAAAGATATAATTGCTGGTATAAAGTCCCTAATGAAGGAGTACAGAATCGTAAAAAAGGTAACCTGTCTTTTGCCTGGAGAGCATACTTTTAGAGGTCTAACGGAACGTGTTCCATGTAGGCCATAAGTGCAGAAATTCTGTGGAGTGTATTGTCCCCAAGTTGCAATGCCCTTAGCTTTTCTTCAGTTTTTACCTACTTCTCAGTGCAGTGCAGGTGCTTGGCACAATGCCACCTCGCTATATTGCAGAAACTCTGCACCAAATATCTGGTCTCCCCCTCACCATACTGAATGGACATCACTCCTAACCTTCCCCAAAGCTAAGTTGGACGTAAGCTCGAAGCCTATCTTATTTTTGCTATCCACCGATTCTCTAAAATGCCCGAAATGTTATATGTCAAAGCCAGCATTGGTAAACCATCTTTCAACAGTAATCCAGCCATTTAAACTTTCAAATCAATATCTGCTATGTACAGAATTTTTTTTTTCATCTTCAGGCAGGGTGATGGGCTGCAAAAATTTTATCCCACCTAACATTCTGTTTACAGGGCATGCAATTCTAAAAGTGGATGTTGGGTAGGATAAAACGCCACTGTGTAAGTTGAAAACATTTAATACATCAAGAAATACCAGTGGAAGAAATAAGTAGCTGATCTGTGTAGGTGTACTACCTGTCAAACACCAACTGCACAGAGGAGTTAATTTTCTGAGTTGTAATGCATAATGTGAGCATTATTCAGCGTTAATAATTGCCCTATCAAAGATGGTCGTAAATTGTGGATTTTTTGCATAATAATAATGTCATTTATCAGGTTCTTTTCATTCCATCTGGCTGCCAGGGTGGCAGCAAACAAGCCATTCATCTCTTGTTTTGTTTGCTTGTAACAGCATTATTATGGAGTCCATTGTAAATAGGTAACATCATCAGGCTTTGTGAGATTGAGGCAAAATTGTCCAGTGTAAACTATCTCAGTCTGTGTTCAGCGAGTTTTAAGTGATAGTGCTCTCTCACGAGATTGATGTAACCGAAAATTACAGGCGCAGGCTTAAATTTCTAATTTCTTGAAACAAAATATCTTAAATGGCTTGTAATCAGCTGAACAATCTCGCCATTTCAGGAATTGAATCATGTGTTTTTGAGTGTTGAGAATAAATTGTAAAGCAATTTCATTTAGCTTACATAGTTTTCACTGGTTTGTCTCCTGTGGTCATGTTATAAATCTGTCATAGTTATGTAACGTAGCGCCACACACCGGAAACCATGCATCTGTGCATACTCCACATGAATCCCCGTGTTCATCTCTGGTACCAGTAAGCCTTCAGATCTTTTCATGGAAACAAAATTAACTGTAAATGTACTCAAATTACTATAACGTACGGGTGTATTATCCAAAAACGGTTTTCAGGTTAGCTTTTTAGAAGGTTTCTCTCTCCATGAATAGTCTTTTCTGCTGTCTGTTTGACCCAGCAATAATCTTCGAAATGTTGCAGAAAGCGTACACATATTTGATTAAATGTATCATACATTATGTGCCTTTTATATAAAACTTACAGTCGTACCGGATGAAAACACATTTTTATCGACTAACCCGACTGCCATTTTCAGTAGATGCATAAATAATTCACTCGGCTGTGCAAAAATTTCTACATAAACATAGCCTCATACAGCTACATGTACCACATATATCACTCACTATACCTGCGAAAGTGAAACTGCCTGTGTGTAAACTGGGCTTCAAAGTTTTCCCATGAGACGACTTCTGTGTGAAACGACGGCCATTATGGATGTTTCCCAGGAAACCGTTTTCCGGCCGATTGTCATAACAGTTCATCGTTGGTATTGGATACAGGAATAGATACATGACCTAATTCACCACGACAAAGCTACAAATCATGTTGAAGTTTGGACGGTTAAGGCCATGTCCAACAAGATTATGACCGTTTTCTTTCTTTGGACTGGGACAGTTTTCCAGACTTTTTTCCAAATCGGTTAATGGTATTTTGAATTAAAATTTGGTCTCCGTTGTAAGCAGTTACTGATGGAGTTTGTGTGTCGGATCGATTTTTGTCAAAATTATGTCAGTTTTAGTCATGTTTTTGAAAGTTACGTAAATAGCATTAACTTGTATACACTGCGAAGGCTACAGCATAATTAGATTGAAAAAAAAAAGATTGCAGTGGTCAATTCCATCAATTTAGGGCTGTGAAGCCGTCACTTATATACAATTATATATATATGTTATACAATTGAAGGAAAACAATGCAAAGAAGCATTCCTCACAGACAGGCGCCTACATGGCCCGGAAAATCGGTACAGTCTTAGATGACCGTACTGTTCGTCTGGTCAGCCCGAATCACTTGTGTATCACGAAAGCGATTAGAGCCGACAGATAGGCCATTCGACTGTATGTCTATACACACGAATATTTAACGATCGGTCACCGGTTACTCGCCGGGCGATGGTACGATGGCATGATGATGGCCTTATCAGGCTCCCGTATTTGCCACACTGTGAGTGTCTATTCTGTACGTCCTTAGTTATATCGTATCCGTTGCTCGACTCTAACGAAAGACGTGTGACCCAGATTTAAATGGATTCCTTACTCACATGAACAGATGTCACTTCTTAAGCCTGGAAATTATCAGAAAGTAATATGAGGGAGAATCATGTTGGTTGTCAGATTCCTTTTTAATAGCATGGCTTTGCGCAGAAAAGGTTGTTACCATGACCTTATTTCCCAATAAGGAACCAAAGAGATCTAACCTAGATTTGTAAACCTGACTAGCACACCCAATAAGACATCCGTATATAGTCAACACTAAAGAAGTATTATGTTTTACAAAGCTATACAAATCACTGAACTATAACATGCGCACAAAGAATGATCCACCCACGTAAACGTTTGAATTTGCGTGTAAACAATGGCGAGCACCTACCGTGGTACGGCGGCTTGAGATGGAGCAATAAGGTGCACTGATGCACTGTACATCACTTCGGCACGCGAATCGGAAATATTCCCGCTTGTTTAAGGATTCTAGGTACGTAAAAAAATAAGTGGCATAGTCTTCCATTTTAGCCGTTAATTATGCGCCGTCGTTTCTAGGCAGCAGACTGGAAGATAGTGTCGTCAGTTAAATATGAAAACGTTCTTGGCTGTGACGAATTCAGCTGATAACAGATCTTTAATTCTTATCAAAAAATTTCCTAGACAAAAATAGAGGCGTGGGATTTTCTCTATTTTTCTCTCATGAAACTTTTGATTGTGGTCTGGAATCAGCTATATCCATGTCTCACAGATTGTCTTCAAATCCTCTTCTGGACAATTCTTGATTGAATCCTTTCATACCACAAGCTTATAGAACTACCATGTATACTTTTATGACGTTCCCTAACCCAAGGTCTAAAGTTGGAAACCCGGCTTCAGCATCGCGAAGTTGTCTTATAGTCTTAATCTAGACTTATTTGTGCTATTCATGAATTTGAACTCTAAAAAACGTATTTTTCACTTTTATCATGAAAGTTCAAGACAACTATTATTTAAAAAAATCCTTAAGGTGAGTCACAGTTTTAGCGCAGTACCGGTAAACATAAGTTAAGATTAGGTATGACTAAAGTCTAAGACAGCTTTGTATAACAATTATTCCCAGGTTTAGATGACTGGCGGGGAAAATCCGGCCAGATCAGGCTAAGCAAGCTAAACCTGGAGGAATTATTGACAACAAATCTGCATCGAAATATATGACACCGTTCTTGTAATGTTTACAATGATCCATAGTGGAGCCGCTCACCAGTCCGGCCGCTGTGAGCTGTAGTCAAGCTGATGCTGTCTTTCCTCTACCATCGTACGTTAACTGGAACGTCTCTCCCATCGTACGTTGACTGGAACGTCTCTCCCATCGTACGTTGACTGGAACGTCTCTCCCATCGTACGTTAACTGGAACGTCTCTCCCATCGTACGTTAACTGGAACATCCAGGTTTCCTAACACCATAGTGCTAGCCGCCGTTATATGAGTGAAATATTCTTGAGTGCAACATCAATCAAATAAATAACTGAATATAATATTTGTCTCAAATTTTTTCACCGACATACATCAAATTAAAAGGTATACATAGCAAGAGGCCAAGCGCCGTTAAATGATTGCTGTGATATTTTCAGGATTTTCACTATATTCTGCCATCAGACTGTGTGAACGTGGATCACAGACACTCGGATAATTGGATAACCAAGGTTCATTTATTCAGGGTTTATAACGATACGATATAACGATGGGGGAAATAGAACTCAAAGATCACCAATGACCATGAGAACACAATTATGTATATCTATTCCTTACAATTTGACTCACAGAAAACAATGCTAAACGCACATAAACTAATTTATACAATTATAGATATGTATTTATATTCGGTGGGACATAAGTTCAAGTGGGTCAGAGGTGAAGAAAAAAACTTTAGATAAATAAGAAGATAACTGTACATAGTTATACGCTTTATCTTAAATCATTTGAGAGTGCATCATAATCTTATGAGCCTACACGTGCAGGTATTACCATCTTAAAGCCAGAGAATCATGAGATCATTTGTGACTGAAATTTCTACATAGAGAACAGGCCCGTCAGTGCAATCCTCAAAAGTCCGTTGGTGTTTTGGAGGCCAATCTTGCTAATACGTGGTAGAATAATTAGCCCATAAATATGTGAGCAGTGTTTTCACTTAATATCCTAAGACACATGCACTATACTACTGTGTTCTAGGACATATGATGAGCAACTATGCTGTATTTTAAAAAACATGAAATCTTCTTTGTACTGAGTATGTCCACGTACTTACACGCATGCACCAATGGTTTAAAAGCCATGGCAATAGAATCTGCTGGAATTCTGAGCAATCTCTAAATGTCAAATAATCTTTGTTACAGTATACAGGCCTTGTATATGCTAGGAATCTGGGAGAATTATCGGAGCGGTTGACTTTGTTCTCTGCGGAATGCAGGCTTCCGTAACAATTATTTTTATAGAAAATCGTAAAGTATTCTTCTGACCTGTCAGAATCAGGAAGCATCCAAAGTTCACATATATCACACAAACACTACATTTACAAAATATATTATCGTATGAGTTCGTGCTATTTACACTTTATCAATGCAAATATACTCCCGGCTGTCGTATAGCAATGTGAGTGAATCCAAACATCAACGTAACTATTGAGGAGTAAAGATTCGCTCAGACTGGTATCATGACTAGGCTTACTTTGAACGTCTTTATCTTCATACTGTATCAAGTGTTACGTTATCTGAGATTAGCGTTATAATACATCGTTAAATCCATACATAAATACAACAATAATTATACTTTAGTAACAATTATATATATATATATATATATATATATATATATATATATATATATATATATATTCATAACATTTTCATTCCTGGAAAAACAGTCTGAATTCCACTGGTCATAAACACCCTAATTCTCCTTCCAGTCAGACTCTAGCAAAAGTATTTTAAACAAAATTCACGATCCGACAGAAAGCAATTTAAAAAAAAAAAAATGGATGAAAACTTAGATTTTCGATTTTATGCCCTCGAATATATTACATAAAATATATAGACCCTATTTTTAAGTTTGCTTATATGGAGTCTTGGCTTCATCCTAAATATGTCGGTGATTTCTTTGCGACCTGGTGAAATCTCGCTCCCATAAAATACGGATTTCCCATCCCTTCGGCGACAAACTGAAAGAAAGAAACAGGCCATGCCTATAATATATATTGTAAAAATAACACATCATCTGATAAATCTAGAATACAAAACTTCATATCGTGACTGAAAACCGACTACTGAAAAACGGTAGGTAGTTTATTCACATTGTGTTGTGAAACTCACATTATCCATGCCGGATCTTTTGCTAATCCGAATTGGGGATTTCTTAGCCACTCTAGAATGTCTCTTCTCGCCATTAGTATAAGGGTGGAGAAACTGCAACAAAACACGATGTTATGCTATAGCTTGATTATCACAAGAGGTCAATACTTCATATTCACCTATATTCTCGACGTGTATGAAAGGCCATGGCCTATTCATAATATCAATATTATCATTATTCTTGCACATTAGTTTCATAATACATATAGAACAAAATTTAGAACAAAATGTAACAAAATATAACAAAAAAATACAGAGTGCGCAACCATTTCAGACGAGGGAACAGCATGCAATGTTAGATTGCTTTGCTGTATTTCCAGTCTTAACACCAGAGCACATCCATATCAGAGGAGGGAACAGTATGCAATGTTAGATTGCTATACTACACTTCCAGTCTTAACACCGGAACACCACCATATCAGAGGAGGGAACAGTATGCAATGTTAGATTGCTATACTACACTTCCAGTCTTAACACCAGAACACACCCATATCAGAGGAGGGGATAGTACTGGTATGCAATGTTAGATTGCTATACTACACTTCCAGTCTTAACACCAGAACACCACCATATCAGAGGAGGGAACAGTATGCAATGTTAGATTGCTATACTACACTTCCAGTCTTAACACCAGAACACACCCATATCAGAGGAGGTGATAGTACTGGTATGCAATGTTAGATTGCTATACTACACTTCTAGTCTTAACACCAGAACACCACCATATCAGAGGAGGGAACAGTATGCAATGTTAGATTGCTATACTACACTTCCAGTCTTAACACCAGAACACCACCATATCAGAGGAGGGAATAGTACTGGTATGTAATGTTAGATTGCTATACTACACTTCCAGTCTTAACACCAGAACACACCCATATCAGAGGAGGGAATAGTATGCAGTGCTGGATTGCTATACTGCTATATGCTCCAGTTTTATTATCAGAACACAACCATATTGGGCATGAACTTATACCATGAGGAAACCTTTAGAAATACAAATTGCGCTTCTACATTAATGCAGTCTGAAAAAGTGAAATTAGCTTTTGCTCACAGCGCTGTCGGGATCGTCCAGTTCTCCGAGCTGTTCCATGACCTTGTTCAGCTCGTTGACATCTGGACTGGGTTCCTCACCAGATTTGGTGTTTATCTGTTTACTACCTTTGGGACATTTGTACATATGTTCAGCATCGCAGGCACATTCTTGCTTGGCGTTGAATTCACGGTTGCTATCTGCTGTGTTCTCAAAGTTCTCCACGCAGCCGTCTTTTTCTGAAATCCCAAAAAATAACATTTCCCATAATCTCAAACTATCTGCATGTGTATAGAAAACACAGACAAATTAGTCGATGTGCTGTATGTTCTACAACAATCACCTGGTATGTGAACAAAACTATGTAGTTCCATCAACAGCTGTTAAATCCGATTATTTTGTTCACTATTAAAGTAAATATGAAACAGGTTCATTCTGAATGTATGATGAACAAAGACAGTATCGATTTTACAAATGTCACGTCACACTAAAGTAGATATGATGACAGCGATACGAGAGAAAAAGATGTACGCCACAAACAAGTATTCTAAAAGAAAACATTCATCTGTCCAAGTTATGAGAAAGGTAACTGGATAAAATGTAACAGCAACCATAGCTTACTTCACACCTTTTTAAACACCCATTTCAAAAATTTCAAAAACTCATAAAGTGTAAAAAGTGCGTATTCACGCTCCATTTCATCGCCATATCATAGTAACACCCTTAAAACCTGCTGAATACACCTTTAAACGGTGTATTTATGGACAAAAACGGTGTATTTATGGATAAAAAAACTGTGTCTTCAGCAAATTTACACCCTTTAAGCACCAATATGGACTGTCAGCAACCTGCGGAAGGCCGTGGGTTTCTCCCGGGCTCTGCCCGGTTCCCTCCCACCATATTGTTGGCCGCCGTCGTATAAATGAAATATTCCTGATGTAGATTGGAAATACCACAACGTATAGACTCTTTCACTTCCATTGATGTAAGAGATAAAATGCCTCATCGTCACAAGCATGCGGGAAACTTAGGCTAAACTCACATGTGAAAACATTCTGTCGACAAGGTACAATACATTACCTATCATCGGTACATCCCATGGTCTGTAGAGATGAAACTAAAAATTTGTTACATGTGTAGTGTAACATGGTTTTCCGGGGACACCTTATAAAATCCAAGTGATAGCACATGTAATGTTACCTGTGTATCCGACAGGGCAGGGATTAGGAGGGTTACAATAGGCTGGAAGGACCTTGTCTGTCTTCACTTCTTGCTTGTTTTTCAGCTCTCCTGTAGGACTCAAGTGCTGTTCTCCTTCACCTGCCCCACCTGTCATCAGACAAAGTTCATAAAGCCATTAGCCGTATATAGTATCCTCAACTGGCATACGTAAATAGGGTAAGAGACAGTTCCTGTATGGGAGTTCTACCAGAAATCAAACGGTCATAAGATGCAAATTGCCGTGAAATTTATGGTCTTTTCAGACTTTTACCGATTTGCTGATGGTCACTGGGACACAGAATGCAGAATGTTGAAAAGTGATCAGTGATGTCTACAAACTACATGAAGTCTTCATGGAAACCACAGAAGAAAACAGGGAATAAATCCCAGCAGCCATGTACTGTGAGGATTGACGAGTAACATTCACGTCCAGGCCGGGTCAAGGGGAATAATGATGTGCAATAGAACGTTCAGGATTGTCAAGACTGCTCGGGACTGTCAGCTACCACAGGACATACCTGACACATACTGATAACCACACAGGGGGTTTTGATACCACAGGACATACCTGACACATAATGACAACCACACAGAGAGTTTTGACACCACAGGACATACCTGACACATACTGATAACCACACAGAGTGTTCTGATACCACAGGACATACCTGACATACTGATAACCACGCAGAGGGTTCTGATACCACAGGACATACCTGACACATACTGATAACCACACAGAGGGTTTTGACACCACAGGACATACCTGACACATACTGACAACCACACAGAGGGTTCTGATACCACAGGACATACCTGACACAAACTGATAACCACACAGAGGTGTTTAATACCACAGGACATACCTGACACATACTGATAACCACACAGAGTGTTTTGACACCACAGAACATACCTGACACATACTGATAGCCATACAGAGGGTTCTGATACCACAGGACATACCTGACACATACTGATAACCACACAGAAGGTTCTGATACCACAGAACATACCTGACTCATACTGATAGCCATACAGAGGCTTCTGATACCACAGGACATACCTGACACATACTGATGGCCATACAGAGGGTTCTGATACCACAGGACATATCTGACACATACTGATAACCACACAGAGGGTTCTGATACCACACGACATACTTGACACATACTGATAACCATACAAAGGGTTTTGATACCACAGGACATAAATGACACATACTGATAACGACATAGAGGGTTCTGATACCACAGGACATACCTGGCACATACTGATAACCATACAGAGGGTTTTGACACCACAGGACATACCTGACACATACTGATAACCACACAGAGGGTTCTGATACCACAGGACATACCTGACACATACTGATAACCACAAAGAGGTGTTTAATACCACAGGACATACCTGACACGTACTGATAACCGCATAGAGAGTTCTGATACCACAGGACATACCTGACACATACTGATAACCACACAGAGGGTTTTGACACCACAGGACATACCTGACACATACTGATAACCATACAGAAGGTTTTGACACCACAGGACATATCTGACACATACTGATAACCTCACAGAGGGTTTTGACACCACAGGACATACCTGACACATACTGATAATCACGCAGAGGGTTTTGATACTACAGGACATACCTGACACATACTGATAACCATACAGAGGGTTTTGACACCACAGGACATAAATGGCACATGCTGATAACCACACAGAGGGTTTTGATACCACAGGACATACCTGACACATACTGATAACCTCACAGAGGGTTTTGACACCACAGGACATACCTGACACATACTGATAACCACACAGAGGGTTCTGATATCACAGGACATACCTGACACATACTGATAACCACACAGAGGTGTTTAATACCACAGGACATACCTGACACATACTGATAACCACACAGAGGGTTCTGATACCACAGGACATACCTGACACATACTGATAACCACACAGAGTGTTCTGATACCACAGGACATACCTGGCACATACTGATAACCACACAGAGGGTTTTGACACCACAGGACATACCTGACACATACTGATAGCCATACAGAAGGTTTTGACACCACAGGACATACCTGACACATACTGATAACCTCACAGAGGGTTTTGACACCACAGGACATACCTAACACATACTGATAACCACACAGAGGGTTTTGACACCACAGGACATACCTGACACATACTGATAACCACACAGAGGGTTTTGACACCACAGAACATACCTGACATATACTGATAACCACACAGAGGGTTTTGACACCACAGGACATACCTGACACATACTGATAACCATACAGAAGGTTTTGACACCACAGGACATACCTGACACATACTGATAACCACACAGAGGGTTCTGATACCACAGGACATACCTGATACATACTGATAACCACACAGAAGGTTCTGATACCACAGGACATACCTGACACATACTGATAACCACACAGAGGTGTTTAATACCACAGGACATACCTGACACGTACTGATAACCACACAGAGGGTTCTGATACCACAGGACATACCTGACACATACTGATAACCACACAGAGGGTTTTGACACCACAGGACATACCTGACACATACTGATAACCATACAGAAGGTTTTGACACCACAGGACATACCTGACACATACTGATAACCACACAGAGGGTTCTGACACCACAGGACATACCTGACACATAATGATAATCAGACAGAGGGTTTTGATACCACAGGACATACCTGGCACATAATGATAACCATACAGAGGGTTTGACACCACAGGACATACCTGACACATACTGATAACCACACAGAGGGTTTTGACACCACAGGACATACCTGACACATACTGATAACCATACAGAGGGTTTTGACACCACAGGACATACCTGACACATACTGATAACCTCACAGAGGGTTTTGACACCACAGGACATACCTGACACATACTGATAACCACACAGAGGGTTTTGATACCACAGGACATACCTGACACATACTGATAACCATACAGAGGGTTTTGACACCACAGGACATACCTGACACATACTGATAACCATACAGAGGGTTTTGACACCACAGGACATACCTGACACTTACTGATAACCTCACAGAGGGTTTTGACACCACAGGACATACCTGACACATACTGATAACCACACAGAGGGTTCTGATACCACAGGACATACCTGACACATACTGATAGCCATACAGAGGGTTCTGATACCACAGGACATACCTGACACATACTGATAACCACACAGAGGTGTTTAATACCACAGGACATACCTGACACGTACTGATAACCACGCAGAGGGTTCTGATACCACAGGACATACCTGACACATACTGATAACCACACAGAGTGTTCTGATACCACAGGACATACCTGACACATACTGATAACCACACAGAAGGTTCTGATACCACAGGACATACCTGACACATACTGATAACCACACAGAGTGTTCTGATACCACAGGACATACCTGGCACATACTGATAGCCATACAGAGGGTTCTGACACCACAGGGCATACCTGACACATACTGATAACCACGCAGAGGGTTCTGATACCACAGGACATACCTGACACATACTGATAACCACACAGAAGGTTCTGATACCACAGGACATACCTGACACATACTGATAACCATACAGAGGGTTTTGCGGCTCATATTCTTGGTCTCGCAGCTGAGCCTCATTCAATATATCCGTGTATGCAACGTCTGGCCATCCAGCATCTCGGTTATCCAGGCCTTTGATTGGCTCGTACACGTCCTCAGCTGGTTCCAGTTCGGCCAGACGGTATAAATTACTAAGGAGGTGATTGTAGGGTTCAGAGTCTTGGTAGTGGAAGCAGTTGGTCAGACCGACCAGAGCCACGAGGGCGGGGAGGAACCTGGAGAGCATATCTGTGTGCCACCTGCAAGAAAACCAATATCACGTCACATTCTGACATGTAGACGCCGGCATGTCCTGATGAGCCCTTATATGCCGCATGGAACGGCGCATCGGTCCCTATATTAGGGCGATATCTATAGCCGCTGGATTGTTATAGGCCTTTAGTATTAGCCGGTTTTATTTCAAGCTTGAAACTTTTTCTTTGCACTCTACCAAAATGCGCAATCTGACAAGTCTTTGTTTCAAAGATAAATGCATGAAGGCAGTACAGTTTCATAGCACGCATCTGATCAAAGTGTGAAAAGGAAAGAGATGGATGTCAGGTACGCCACTTCCTGTCCACATCACTAAATATTATATGGTGTCCATCCTGGTTGTCTGGTGCTTAAGTTCTTCCATGAAAGGAAATGCCCCGAATAACCTTCATACAAGTCAGGGAGTGTCGTAGTTAATATTTTTGAAAACTGCATGCAACTCCTTTATGATGCCTTTATACTGTATATCCATTATTTGCGGGAGGGGAGAGTGTTAACTTTAGGCTGTATATAAATACTGTCACTTTGTAATTGTTGATGGTTTAGCATATTATGTACGACATCCGAAAACGCCAAATGATTTTTTTCCTATTCCACCAGCATTGCTTGATGTTAAAAGTAGTAAACACCGTTTCAATCGGCATCACCAAGGCTGAAAATTGAGCATGGTAAGTACAGATTAAGCAAACTTAATTGAAAGTCCCTGTATTAGCAATTATTTTTCATGGCAGTGGCAATAGACCTGACACTACATATTCAGGGTCGGTCTCGAAAGTTTACACCAGTTGATTTGGAACCTTTCTTTTAACAGTCATTGATGTTAGATCCTTTAAAAAAAAACACCACGGATATGTACGACACCAAATTGTCGCTCGCCTGTTACGGACCACATCAGGCTGATCTGCGAATGTATGAGCTGGAATCCTGCTGGTTCCCGTCCTGATCAGAGCAATTCCTCTGCGGCAGTTTCGCCAACCCGCTAATTACCAGAGCAAGGTGACAGTTTATTACGTACACGAAGGTGACGAACACCACCTGCTGGGCTGGCACGGTTTTCAGCGGATAAACATCAAATGACCATACCTTATGGTACATTTTTATATGAGTATTCATCAAACATACACCATATTATAACATAAGCTAACCATATTTAGACGTTGGAAAGTCATTTGAAGCACCATTTTCCCCACGGACAACATCATCTAGATTTAATGTTCACGAGTTTAATTGGTGTAGGTTCTGACACCTTCGTTATTTACGCTGCCGCGCACTAAAAAAACAACAAACAAAAAACAAAACCACCCAAGACATCATCGACGAGAAAATTGTTGTTTCCTACGCGTAAACTACCAAAAGATGTTTCGACCGGCGTTTTACTTACACCCACGCTTTCATTTCAGCTAGAAAGCAGCTGCCATAGAGGAGCATTAGACCAAACTATACTGATTCACCACCAATACCGTTTTTCTATAAAACATTCAACATAGAGCTTAACGGATTGATATCTTCTGGTTATATCACACGTATGTGTATATAAGTAAAATTCACATAAGCAGAAATATTCTTGAGTACAGGTACAATTTTAAACAGTAACCATGCAGCTAAACAAATACGCACCCCGGTATAGTGGAAGGGACATAAGCCTTGCTCCTACACGAGCTGAAACTCTGGAGTCTATCATCTAGCAATACGAGACCGCATAACCATTATGTCATAGCCATTATGTTGAAATAACCGAAATTCAGATCTTTTCAGTGACACAAAATGCTAATAACGTGAATGTTTGCTGGTATGACGAGGCCATATTGTATACCTAGACTACATGATGGTGACATGATCGCGTTTTATGGGCGCAATACTGCCAATTTGGCGCAAAGCCCTTATCATTCATTCAGTTGTGAGAACAGTGTACTGTTTGCAACGTTTCCACATACAGAACATGTATAAAGCTAAATTTTATTAATGAAGCGAGTAACCAATGTCCAACAGCATAAGCCCTATAAAGTTACCCGTTATCAAAAATTATAATACAAACACTCGATAAACATTAAACGTGAAACACCAGTTAAAGATGGGTCTAATCAGAGTAGGTTTACGCGGTTTTGAAACAGGATTGTGCATATATATATATATATATATATATATATATATAGACATTAGGTATACAATTTTAATTTTCACCATGTATGTCCTACAGACAACGTATGACAGAATTTAACTTACCGAATACATCACAAAACTTGCATGTTGCGGGTTTTTCCAACTTGGAGATGTCCGGCCTGATGGATGTGATTTTGGAATCGAGAGATAGCATAGCTATATAATTTAGCTTACTGTAAGAGCTTTCTGTGGTACAGCTACGAGAGACCGCTTCTATAACAGCCATATGCTGATAGACGTTGGGCCGTTTTTTGAGATCCCTCCGAAGGGAAGCCATCTGTGTATCTTGGAATTGGTTTCGCTGAATAAACGAATCTCCGTAAAATGGAAAACCTACTTAAGGTCACCCAAACATGCTACATGGTTACCAATAATGTAAAATCTTTGGCTTACCCGTTTATATACCGGATTCCTGTAGATAAAGCTATATAAGCTTGGAGAATTGAATCACTTGTGTTGCACGACCAATGTCTCTGGTTCCCTGCTTATACCAAAAGGCCGACCAGTGTTGTGTTTGCGCGTGACGATCAAAAATGACGTCAGCAGGCTCCGATCGATATTGGTCGGGAATAATTCATGGCTCATTCTCACATAATGAACCACCTACTGGAAAGCTGCGCGGACTGGTTACCATGGTGACCATTATCGACCCTTTCAGGGTTTGCAACTGCCAACGTCTCTTCGTGCTATAACGTGTTTCGATGACATGTTTCGATGCCGTAAACAACCATATGTACGTGAATGGAAGTAGATATTCCTACCCCTATCTCCCTCTTCCAAAAATGCTATGAACAGATCTAGGCTATGTCTAACACAATATGCATTCAAAAGTGAATGATTCTTGTGAAAGACATACAAAAATAGCCTAGAAAACAGTAATGCGTTGTTCTAATTCAAACCAGGATGGTGTAATAAACACAGATCGCTGAGGCAAATTCTTCCTGACAAAAGTTAGGTTAATGACAGCAAGTAAGCCTTGAGAAAACTACTGCCTTGCCACCTCTCTCCAGGAACCTAACAAAGCAACAGCCTTCGTGTGACCGAGTGTCATCCGTAGATCATACGCGCGGCCTCAAGGCAGGTAAAAAGACCCGTGCCGACGAACCTTCAAGTTTTTATACGTCCGATTCACAAAGGTTCTTGTAACGTTAATCTTTTGATCAACAAATGCTACATGCACAGCAAATACTGGAAACTATGGATTAAACAATTATGGAAGCAGCTGCAAGGATATGTACAGCAATTTAAAATATTCTTCAACATAAGAATACTGAAATGAACGTAAAATAACCAATAGTGTAGGTATTACCTACCATGTTATAACAGTAACAAATGAAAAGCCGTAGCGAATTGAACGAGAGCAAATGTCGAAACGTACCTCGGCTTTATTCAACGGATTACGGAATGTAACAATTCATATACGAGATAACTGAATCACGTTTCTCTACAACCATAGTCACATATAATATTCACTTCTTATGTAGCCAGGATACATCCATATTTAATCTAAAACTTAGTCCATGAGTAAGTTACTCATTATGCCTCATTCTGAGCAATCTATTGATCTAAGAAAATGTTTCCAAGGTAAGATGATATCCTGCTGGATTAATGTAAGTTTCAGCACCAAAGGTAATATTTTATGACTTTTATTTGCCCCTAAAAATGCACCTTCTTTTAAAATTACACTTTAATACACCAGTAACACCAGAATATCAGCGAATGCGATAAGGAAAAACAAAAATTCTTAAAAATCCCCATTTCGATGAGACTTTGTAACTCTTCTTACTTTTCTGACATTTCTATGGCCACAAAAACATGTTATACAACAAACTATTATTGTCTGTACACTTAACTGTCCTTTCTTATCACAAGTCATTTCTTCAACAACTGCAGCATTGGGTTAGCTCTCATAAAACTTAACAATTTAGACTAACAGATTAACAAGCTTATCAAAAAGTTACGTTTTTGTTTATATTACACGTATAAAACAAACCTTCCTGCTTAGATTTCATTAATCATTTCAGTCCATAAAACGGAACTGAATTTTCTTTTTCTGGTTTTTATCTTTTTTTGTGAGAAAATACATAAGGACTACAATACCCATTTGCCAATTCAAGAACTAAGTTACCTTTTTCCAAAGTGGCCCCAAATAAAGACTTGGTATTGTTAAAAACAACATAAGTATCTCCCAAACAAAGATAACCAAATGGGAATATAGGTCTCGCTTCAAACAATTTACACATGTTTATACTTTTAAGATATGTCCCCATAAAAATTGGTGATTAACAATAAGTTCACAGAGCGATATCTTTTGGGATGATTTAAACAAACTTAAAAGTTCCACAAACCATTGATAGCTCAAACACTGATCAGAATTTTGCGAAATGGCACACTGTGTATTTGAGCATATGAGTATTTTTATGTATTTAATTGAAAAAATACATAACAACATGCTCCAGAATTTTACACTCATTTGATGGCCGTTCATTCTGAGTAGAAGAAAAGAGAGGGAATGAATAATTACAGCTAAACATCACTTCGACAATACTGCTGCCCAATCAAGACGAGAACAAATTGCTCCATTTGTGGAAGGCTGGTGCTCTTCAATGAGCGTTAGCCTGAGCCAATGGTCACAAGAGAGTCGTCGATCGCTTATTGTCACCAAGGCCCCACACACAGTGAGAGCAGGCTAAACTACAAATACCAAGGCTGGGTTCGAACTCGCGCCTGGTTTGTCCTGGCAAGCGCACACATCTTTTGGTGTTTGATGCCGAAGGTATACATCTATTAACATACAGTTAGACTACCAGAAAATCCAGACAGCTTTTAAGATTTGTTGCAGAAGTACCTTCGCACACAAAAGTTGATCTGGATACAACATAAATAATGTGCATAATAATAACAGATGTGAATGGGTGTCACATGGAAATCAACACATTTCAACATGCTTATGACAAAATTATGAACAAATTTAAAGGTGGAGAAAACATAAAAATGACAAAGTTCAGATGAAAGAGTGCGAAAAGTTAGTCTTAAATGTGGTCTTTAATGTTTATTCCGATTTTTCCTTGAAAAACACTTGAAAATAATTTTTGTATGGTGGCTAATAGGGACCACCTTTTGGTATTTATAGTTTTTGTTTAATACTGTCATAAATGAGGATGTAATACAGAATTAATAAATATTTTTGCACTAGAATTTGTTCTCATCAGCTAACAAATGTAATAAACTTCAATTTGGATCATATTTTTGTCTATAACATGTTCATAAATATTATCATAATTTAAGTTAAATGCATATGTTTCGATACAAACATTAAACTTACATTCAAAAAAATTTATTAGACAAGTATTACATCCTTATTTAGAACCTTATTATGTAACAGCAATAAATACCAAAAGTTGGTCCCAAAAACCCACCATAAAAAAATATTTTCAAATACCCTCTTCTCTTGAAAAAAAAAAAAGACCCCAAAAATATAGCAAATAAGTTTTCACGCTCTTTCATCTGATTTTGGAATCATTTCTATGTTTTCTTCTCCTTTAAAGCACACTGGATGACACAGTTATGTCACACAAAATGGACACACGCATTTCATAGAAGTAATCCACGATTCCTGCATCTTATCCCTGATTCCCTGAACTTACCATTTATACTGATCATCACTAGTGAAACAATTTCACAAAGCTAGCACGAGGTCCTCAACCATAACAAAGCGTGGACCCGGAGATGTGGCGCTAAACACAAACGCCAAGTACTTGATATTTCTTAAGAGCACCCATTTTTGTCAATTTAACTGTTAGACACAGTATTACTAACCAAAGGGTACATGGTTCAAGGGAGACAACTGTGGTGAGGTATTTCAAATAACAATACAGTAAAGAACTATCTTTCTTGACTAACCATAGTTATGATCTAGTGATACAAGGCCTTCTTTTCAAATTTTTAAAGTACACATTTCCTCATAGTGGACACCAGGTTGCCAAATCACACCAATTTATTGTCTGAACTAGTTTTTGTCTGTGTAACAGATATTTTAACTGTGTAAATCTAGACAGAAATGATATGCATAATGACAGTGAAAACATCGTGCATTACCACAGCTCACTAATCTCCCCCTTGTTCCTGGGGAAAAGATTATAAATAATCGCTATATCATAACATTATTTGCTGAGAAATACATGTAAATGCCTACAGGTGTATTTTAACATCTACTGCAGAGATGTTATTCAAAAACTTTACCCAGAACATTATACATCAGCTACACATGTGGGACAGGGACGTTTAAACTGTAAATGCAAGTCTTAAAGAGTAATAAAAGGAAAATATTTATTAAAAATTCGACATCAGAGAAAATATATGCATTTTCTTTAAAAATATATGAAAAGGTACAATAAAAGGAAGAGTACCCGAATGGCTTTTTTATGGACGAAAAAATACGAATTTTTTTCATCTTTGATGCATATTTTATGCATTTGGTGGGGAATATTTCATAATGACGTCAGGATGAACATACTGGGAACACAGGACAGGCTTAGTATCCCCAATTTGGGCTCTCCCCCAACAATGTTGGGCCTTACAAAAGTCACCTCAGTTTACAGCCATTTTTACCCTGATAAACTCATAGGCTTTTTCGTAGTTTTATGTTAGTCCACATCATACAATGTGTAATAATAATTACAAATCAAGCATTTCCTGTCTCCTTGCACTATTATTGTTTGACAGGAGAGCTCACATACACATACAGTAGGGTGTACAGTAGAAGTCTTCAGAAACTAGGGACATATACTGGCATTGTTTCAATGGTTAAAATATTTTGTAAATACAAGTACTACTATTAGTGTGTTATATACATTACACAAGTCAAACTATAATACAAAAACAAGAATCTTGATGACAGGTAAGACAAGTTTCAAAATTATCACCTACGAGCCAATACAGATTTGGGTTTTATATCTATGTAATAAATATTTCAAACAGAAACAAAATTTCTGCATGTTTTGCATTTGACTGGTGGCTTGTGAAATAGCATTTACATATTTCAACAGGCGAAAATGAAAATGAATATGAGTACAGTTCTGAAGTCTAAAGTTATAATCCCTACAGAAATTTTATGAAAACAATCAATATAAGCCTTTCAGTCAGTGTCATACGCCAGGTTTGGTCCTAGCCATTTCTCTGCTGTGGTCAAATCCATACCCTTCCTCTGAGCGTAGTCATATATCTGTAATTTACAGTAAAAATACCATTATTATACAGGTGTATTCACTGTGTACGCAACAAGAGAAATAATTTGAATAGCCGCAAATTGCATAATTTAACCCTTTTTTTAGATACGTACACATTTTTGTTCTTCATCAGATAAAAATCTTAGTTTAAGTTAACATGAAGTGTGCCATAGATAGGGGGGGTAATCCATCAGTTATCATTTTTCTGCTGTCTGTATTTTGACTGACCTGGTCTTTCGTGCATTTGCCAACAGAGAAATAGCAGGAGCGAGGGTGTGTGAAGTAGAGACCTGAGACGGAGGCAGCAGGATGCATGGCAAGAGATTCTGTCAGAGTGATGTCAGCTGTGTCAGCTCCCATCAGTCTCCACATTGTCTCCTTCTCTGTGTGGTCAGGCTGACTGGGGTATCCAGGGGCGGGGCGAATTCCCTGGCAACATGGATACATGCTCACTTGATTGACAGACAGATACATGTATATGAGCGAATGACATGTCTAATTTAGCCTTGTTGTATAACAATGACTGTTTGGGCAGCGAAACTCGTAAAGGCTGACACTTGTATTTGTAAGACTTTACATGACAATTTCCCAATCCTGGAGCATATGTAGGATTTGTTAGATTTTAACATTTTCACTCACCACTGAAAATCAAACTCCACATAAGTACATCAGACCAGCACAGGTTTTCTCCTGACCTACCTGATATTTGATCTTGTGCAGGTCTGAAGCTTTCATGGCCTCCTCTGTGTTGTAGCCCCACAGCTCCTTCCTTACTTTCTCATGAAGCTCTTCTGCAAAAGCCTGAAACAGTACATCGTAATAATAAATGTCTCTTAGAAAAAGTCAGATGTCATATCACCAACCAGGATACTCTAGATGTCATATCACCAACCTGGATATTCCAGATGTCCTATCTCCAAACTGGATACTCCAGATGTCATATCACCAAACTGGATACTCCAGATGTCATATCACCAAACTGGATACTCCAGATGTCATATCACCAAACTGGATACTCCAGATGTCATATCACCAACCTGGATACTCCAGATGTCATATCACCAAACTGTATACTCCAGATGTCACATCACCAAACTAGATACTCTAGATAGCATATTTGACTGAATAATAATTTTACATGCAGACTGGTAGGCGACCATTTATAGAGGAGCCCTTAAAAAAGTACATGCCAAACTGAAGGTCAGATACAAGCCATCTGTACTTTATCCTGTAAATATACATGTAAGGAGACAAAAAAAAAAACAGATGTTAAGAGAGAACAAAATATGACCAATCAGGCAATGTGACTAGGCAATCCTTCTTACCTCAGCTAGACGATCTGCTAAGGCCTTCACCATTATGATGCTGTAATCATCAAAGTTAGCCTCAAACCTTAAACAGTCCAGGACAGCAAGCTCATCAAACATCGGTCTTAAGACTGAATTGGTAATTATATAGCAAACTAATTATAGCTGATGGTTTATCATGTCATGTGAAAACAGATCTTGTCAAACAAAGTTTTACTCACAATTTGATGACATAAGATAATATATTTTAAACTGTTACCGAATATTTCATTAGTTCTAGCTAGTTCTATTACTGGACGTGTTACAGTTATCAGTGATGTGTTATGCAGCTCAGTAGATCAACCTATATATATTTCCATGACCCCATTCACTACTCTTCGTCATACTTGAAATCAAATTATACATCATAGCAAGATATGTTTATACCCATGTATCATCCATACTGTGAATAGCACAAAATTACTACTTTTCAAGCTGGATTAAGAATTACCATTTTTATTTTCACGTGGGTTGTGAGTTGAGCATGTGCAAGCCAGTACTTGTATAATAACTACAATACACATTCCTTCCCTGTTTTTAACTACCAAACCTGTATGTCCCCTTCAATCTGAATAACACCATAACTACCTACTGGTCCACATTGGTACCACAACAACGCAGACATTCCATACTACTTAGTAGAATATATGACAAATGTGTTGTTTAACCTGTCCCTTAGTTCTCAAACACAACTGTTTAGCCTCTGTGATGCTTACCCTTTACACATTTCTGCCACCCCGTGTCCTGCTGTCACAGCAAACATGCCAATGTGGTCGGTCAGCCCTGTCTGTTTGGGGGCCACAAAGTCAGACAGGCAGTAGTAAGGTTCATCTGAGTGGGCGTCTTTTTCAGCCTGTAACAAACACATGTGGTCTTACAAAAAAACAAGGAAGAGACTGGTGCTGAAACGTCTGAACATTCTGAAACTCTCAGGAACTGCCAAATAAATCTCCCTAAATCCTGAATTTTCTGCCTGTTTCTTATCATTTAACAACGTAGAACATCCATTTAGTGTAACAATAAAACAACCTGTGAGTAGTAAATAACTGAGACACAAAGACCTGGGCAGGGGACAAAGAGGTACATGTGCCTGTACAGGCATATATAACACAAACCTGTTGTCTTAGGCCATAGAACCTGGCTGCCACTGAAGAGTCTTCATTATACAATTCTATGTCATCACCAACACTGTTAGCTCTCCAGAAGCCGACAACACCACTGGCACGAAGCAGTTTGTTGTTGATTATCTTTGACAAAATGGTCTGGGCATCTCTGAACACTTTCTGAGCTTCCTCACCTTGGACAAGAAAGGAAACATCATTAGGCACAGACTACATCAATGTACACGTGTACTGAATTTTCGACACTGAAATAACTGTCTCAAACTTGGTAGCTCAGGTGGTGTCACTGTTTTGTGATAGTTATTTTCAGTGCTGGAAATTCAACATACACATGTACAGCTGTAGTACTACAGATGTACTACAAAATATTACAAACATCAACACTGTTTACTAAAACATAAAACTGAGGTGAAAACCATAATACTCTAATAATACTCACCTGCCACTGTGTTTGAATTTTTAATTCATTCTTGTTCTGAAGTTTGGCAAAGTTTGTTTTTAATTTATGACAGATTATAAGACAGGATACATAGTGGATAAACTTACTCTGTGAACTACACATGTACTCCACGAAATATATTTATACACAATACGGTGTTTTCCCCCCTCAATATGCATGCAATGTTCAGGAACCTAAATTAATTCAAAACACATGATAATACACCCACCAACATCTTTGTCTTTGAATATTTTGGGGTAACCTCTATTGGGGTACTTCCCTCTCAGCTGCCAGACATCAAAGAATGGCTTCCAATCAATGTATGGGATGAGTAGGGATAGATCATAGTCTTTGTACACCCTCAAGCCTGTGAACGATGGGGGAGCTGGAAGAGAAGCATTTATCTAGCCTTATTCCTTTTAAATCACAGCAATCAGCTCTATGGTTGGAGGTTAATGGCCAGGCCTTGAGTGACACACTCATATAAAAGGCTTACAGCACAGAGTAAAACCAGAGAAACGATGACAGTTTGATAGCTGTCAAAAGGTCACACATAGTGAAATACAGCCTCGTCACTTTATCCTCAGGGTAAGGTTTTATTCTGTTCATGTAAATTCTTAACTAGTAGCTAATTACATGCCCTTTGATCCTGCAGAATTAGGTAAAAAGTAAATGTAGTGTTGTTATCTGGAATCTATTAGAGGTCAGTTGTGTAGAATTACTCAAAATGCTGAGTTGTCATCACATTTAATAAACCATACCATGAGAACAATGCAAAGAGACCAGGCTACATGGAAAAGCACCGGATAAATTTACAAGGTATACATGTACCTAACGACAAAAAAATACTGGAAGGCAAACTTCAGTATATTTTCTTCCCAGAAACATTCTGTTCACAGCCTGTGTATAACATCACTTGACAAGTTTCAATGATTTGTAAACCAAGAACATGTTACAATTATGATGACTGGCACAAGTATGCCTTAGATAAATCTTAGAAACCCTTTGTGTTCAGATGTTCAATCTTCAACCTCTCAAGAACCCAAGAGTCCATAGCCCCACAATTACCTGTATGTGGTTGCTATACATGGCTGTCTACCGTACTCTTACCTGCTGGAGGTTCAACATGCCAGTCTATCACCAGAGCTTTACTCCTTGCCTGCTCTAATGACAGATACCTGCGATCCTGACAACATTAGAAGAAAAAAAAATAGTAATTTTGTAAATGTATGTAAATGAATTTACAGATGATACATACCGTATTTTGTTGAAATAACTCTGCATACTCCACACCCTCTGCACAGATACACATATATAACAGAATAAAAGTAATAGCTTTGAGGCCAGCAGGCATTTCTTGACAGAAGAACATGCATACCCGTACTGTTCTTTTGGATTGCAGCCTTCTGTGCTCCATTTATCATGCAACAATCACATATATATATCAATTTTCAAATATTTTCCCCTCTTTACGATTCTGAAATTTTGAATCTCAGATTCAAGCTTGTCTTCATCTTCTCATTCTTGATGGCATTACTGCACTACTCATCCATGTTTTACACATCACTGTAACTTAAAAATTTGTATCTAATTTAACACCATTCATGAAAACCTTCTCAATTTTCATCTCCTGCTGACCACAACACAATACAACCTTTATCCTGTTACGAAATTCTTCACAGTTGTTAACTTTTTGGGTTTCACAGATTCCAATCAAGAGAATCACGATGATTCTCACCTCTACAATGAATTTCCTCAGTTTTGGCAGTCTTACCTTCAGGGAGTCATAATGCTCATCTCTAATCTCCTCATATTCCTCACTCACTTCCTCCAGAAACTCCTCCCGACAGATATCATCCAGTAACGAGGAGCACTGCAAAACAGACACATACCACTATCTTTATTCACTGATCAACCATTTCCTTAAACAAATCCTGATTTATGCATAAAGGCAGGCAAAAACCTGCGCTTTCAAAGTCGTAAGTTTTGTCATTGCTTAATCTCACGCAACAATCTTTCGAAACGATTTACAGAACCATTCTGACCTCTTGCTCACGCACTTATACCATGCAGCAAGAAGTATAACTGACATCACAATACTCACCACTACAACACTTTTTGATGCATCTAAAACATGAATTGTTGGTGACGAATATCTGGGAGCTATTTTCACGGCTGTATGTGTCCTGAAAGAATAATATCATCATAAACTACCTAAAAGGACATTATTTTCCTTGTTCATATTGTTGCAGAGCAAGAAGTTCTACTCAAATTTTTCTGTACAATTATGAATTATATTAATGTACATTCTCAACAATTTCAGAGGCTCACTGACTAATCACAGAATCCTCCTCCAAAGATCACACTTTGGGTGATACTGACATTCCAGCTGTAGTATATGGGCCTAGAGTCATTACAGACAAGTTTAAGACAAGCAGAGGCTTTTCAGTCTAGCCATTTTTTCATTGTGGTATCAAGTTTTTGAAAAATTTTTTACTTTTACTTCAGTTTTTCTCACAGATGGGATGCATTCAGCAAATGCACTTACAAATGCCATAGACCAACCTTAATGGCATAATGGCTGCCTTTATGTTACTTCTACATGCAGCTTCCATTTTTATAGTTTATCCTTGCATGTACAGCAATGGAAAAACAGCGAATGTGCCCAAAAATGTTGAACCACTTAGCAAGCCATGGTATGAAGACTGCAAATGGATAGCACATGGTATCCATACACATTGTTTCAGGTTTAGAGCCACTTTCTCACTTTACAAACACGTGTAAAAGTAATATAAGTACATGCATACGTACACCATATTTGTGAAGGGTGGATTTCAAATATTTTCACTTTTCCTACCATCATGTTGAGTACTTCAAGCCTGACAAAAGCCTTAATGAGAGCACAGAGAAACTGACCAAGCAAAAAGTGGATCCAAGAAATATTCAGGGTTTGTACAGGATCTTTAAAACCCAGGAAATGGAAAGCGATTTTTCCAAGCCTTCTAAAATCATGGGGGTTTGTAGTTGGGTCTATAAAAGCTTTGATCTTGAGATCCAGCTCAGTTAACATACTGTGGGCTGGTTGATAGATTAGGGCACCAAGAGATGCTGCTGTAGTGTAGGGCACCAAGAGATGCTGCTGTAGTGTAGGGCACCAAGAGATGCTGCTGTAGTGTAGGGCTATCTGCCTTGCTATAGAGCTCCCTCAAAATCATACATAACCCAGCCTCATGTGAAAAGGCTTAAGACAAAAGTTGAATGACAACAGCCAAAAAAGGATTTTTAAACAAGATATGTATGTAAATAGCATGCCACTATTAGTTTACTTTCTCCCTATCCACCTGTAAAATGTGGGTTGGCTTTTTGAGTATTACATCAGTACCAGTATAAATAAAATCATTTTTCTGTGAATAATGGACAAGCATGTAACTGGTTACATATCCTTGCCAGCGAGTCTGGTTTCAAACGCACTTATGGCATCTACATTACTGGTCCAGCAACACAGATGTCCAGTTAACCTGCTGCATTGCAGCCTTTTGAGGGAAATAAATTGCTCCAATTCTAAACAGTCCAGAAATACTCTGACTGTGAAACAAAAGGAAGTACTTGATGGTCAACAGTCAAGAAGATAAAAAAAAAATCACAGCAGAAACTAAATGTACAAACTTAGAAGTTGTTGCTCCGCCAATCAGAAGAGGAACTTTAAATCCCACCCTCTCCATCTCCTTGGCAACATGAATCATTTCATCTAATGATGGAGTAATTAGCCCAGAGAGACCAATGAAGTCTAAAACAGCAAACAAATAATGCACCACTAAGTAACAGGTAACATTAGATGGCATCTGAACACAAATATTCAAACAGCCTGTAACTTAGTCACTATTAATTATATAATTTAATCAATTAACTGAAGCCAATAACATCAGAATTCAGGACATGTTAAACTAGTAATAAGGAAGAGCTCATAAGTCGGAACGTCGGATCGGGCAGGGTGGCGTGCTGATGTAGGATCCCTGCCATTTGTGGCCAATCTCTAGAATAGGCGGCGGGCTGTGTAGGCATAACCGGCAGGTCAAAATGACCACACACATGCATGGGATGGGCTTTGACAGGAGACAAGTCAGTCTCAAACAATCAATTCCATTCAAGCTCAATCTAAATCTAGTCTAGGTGACGGAGATTGGAGTCGAAGACATTTCACATGTCTGACCAAGCAATAAAAAAAAATTTAGGCGAAAGGAAGCATTTGCGGACTGAAACATCCAGACTGCAAGCTTGGTTTTAAATGTTTGTGATTAGTCATACCTGAACATGGTGTTGGCAGGTGTGAAAATGGATGCATACGTAGAGATACACCCATCACAAGCCTCATGTACTACTACATTGCAACAATTTCTAAACTATGCATTTCTGTAAACGTTAATGTTAATTTCTGTAGATGTTAACATTTTTTATGAGCTCACAGTCACGTGTCTGTAACTGACTGCTCAAAGAATTCAACATTAACCAATTATTTTACTTATTTTCAGTGACCCACTCCTTGGAATAATCACAACTGTATGGTTTTGGCAGAAATAATGGTTGATTGGCAACTCATTCAGAATACATCAGGAAAGTTTCCCACACACTGACCTGTACTGAAGGATTTCATTTTGGGGGGGGGGGGGGCAATGTGGGCTATAAAACCGCAATATGCCATCACGCATTCAGATGCAATAGATATAAATAGATGGAGGGGAAGGAAATAACTGTAAATTCAGACTCATGTTTGAAATGTTTTGAACATTGGGATACATGTTGGTAAGAAAATATCTCCATGGCTGATAAAACACTTGTAAACCATATAGGCTCATGGTACATGTGTGGTGACACAAGATAACACCTTGACTTCTACAAGAATTCAAACTGTACATCCAGCTTTTCGACCGTACATTAAATTAAATCCCTGTACAGAGTTTTGTTTATTCACATTGTGTCACAGAAACATTGTGCATATGTAGGTCTATACACTTGTGCATGTATGGAAAGAATCACCTTTTTGAGGCTCACTGTCAGCGACTGAAGACAACCATACTAAGCTGATGGGGACAGAATCTCTGGCTTGTCCTCAGTGGGGAGGAAATTATCGTTTGATGTGACTTGTGGTTTTACTTTCATTGTGAGATGTGCTGCCAAATCTAGTCTAGCAGACTTATGAATTCACATACACCTCTACAGTGAATTACAACATTCAGCAACAGACGGAATGAGTTTATACATATGCAAACCGATTATATTTATCTCCTTGTATCTTAGGCATTTCAGTGAATTCAACCACCACAAAAAAAGGTGGAATTGGGTGTACTTAAGTGATTTCATAACCATGGAAGGTACTGTAACATACATCAGTGGTCGGATAGTTTTATTTATTTATTTATTTGATTTACGCCGTACTCAAGAATATTTCACTTATACAACGACGGTGGTTGGATCATGTCTACAGGTGTAGTGATGGACAAGTCCCATGATTGGGATATGCATATGGTGCCGACTCTGCATTTGTTTATATTTGAATACTCAGTGGCTTACATAGATTGATACCTCAATCTCCACACAATGTATGCTGCTACTAGAGCTTACACTGGTAAGGTGTAATAATGTCTGAGTGTACTGGTATACAAATTAACAGTGTGCAAATAGATTTTATTCCTACGTACCCAGCGCAAGGGAATAGCCCAGAATGTTTGATGCAGAAAGCTATGGCTTGGGCAGAACCTTCATTGTTTTGGAGTCTTTTATTAATTCTACCAAGCCTTTTTGTGTTGTAACAGAATTTCAAACTGATAACTAACAGGATCATACACTTGTGGTTTTATTTTGCAGAAAATCACCAAATAAATATGTTCATGTAGGCCTACAGTATAGCTTATGGACCAAACAAAGAACTTCAACATTGTTTCAAATACATAATCTTCGTGGCAAATTTACAAGTTTTTACAAGCATGGTTTGCTTCCTCAAGAGACCGATGTCACGCTGGCAAGTGTATTTCTGTAGTTGACAATCTGGTATATGTTCACCCATTAAGATGTACCATCTGCTTGAGCGATATTAAAGACTTGCTAAAATATCATTCATGCCAAAACAGTTTGTTTTTTTTGTTTAAATCAGCGGAGAAAAGTAACTGTAAGACTTTGTACAATTTAGATTAGTAAATGGAGTGAATAAGGTAAAGTGTTCAGTTATGTGAGCAGCCTGTAACAAAAGTTGTTGTCCTCATGGCTGAACCAAGTTTCCATCAGTCCTGCAGCCAATCTTCGTACTCCAGCAGAGAGGCAGGAAGGAAAAAGGGAGCAGTCCAGCTGATGAGACATACAACAAAGTGGGCATATCCTTTAGCTCAAGGCATATCCATGCACTGGACACAGTCTGTTCCAGAACAGACAGCTGTCCGTTCCGACTTTTGAGCTCTTCCCTTTATCAACTGTACATATGGGGTATTCCTTCCCACTAAATGTATATCCAGCAATGGTAACAACCCAAATTACTGTATTTCTCCTAAGCTTACCATTTTCATTTGACACATTTTGCTTGATTCTGACTGATTTATCCACCAGAGTTTTTAAAAAGTTTGAGTGATCTCTTATGAGGAAAGCATTAAGACAATGAAAAGCATCATTTACAGGCCAGACATTAGGTGACAGTCTGCTGAACATACCTGCTTTTTCTGCTATGGCTGTCTGTAGAATTTTCTCACATGGACACATCACACCCAGGTCTATCACCCTACAGACAAGAACAATGAATAAAATATACAGATCAGTATTAAGACTTCTAATCTGCTTATCGTTGCACACTTACAAATTCCAACATCAGATTATTAGGTTGAGAATTTAATAACCAAAGGTAAACAGATGTAAAACATTGTGGACCAAAACAGCTGCCTCACAACACACCTTCGAGGAAAAGGTTCACAGCACAAGTTAAAAAGTAAAGTAGTGATAGTGGACATTTACAGTGTACCATCCTACAGGGTTTTAACAAACAACATGTAAACTAGAACAACTGGTTTCAGACCAAGCTGAACTACCAATAACTTACTTGTAGTTGTTACAGCCCAGTACAACACCAACAATATTCTTGCCAATGTCATGTACATCTCCTTTCACAGTGGCCAGCACAATCGTTCCTTGGTATGCAGATTCCTGTGATTAAAGCAGGGAGACAGACATGAACATGAGACTCTTCATATCACAAGGCCAAAGACATTAACTACAATACTGCTTCCATTCATACCATAATGTGAAATTACTCCTACAAATCCAAGTCAATAATTTTGCTGAGAAAGCACAACAAGAAAATAATGCATTCAGGCTAAAACAAAAAAGCTATTTCTTGGCATGTGTATTATACTGTAACAATTACACAGTGTTCATCACGGAAGATATTTCAAACACCATTCTAATGTCTTGTACAAGCCTTAGGATAGTATGTAATGTATCAAGCTTATGAGTCATGACACACACAAAAATGTTTGTGGAGTACAAATGTCTTACCATATCAGTGATCCCTGTGGCCTCCATTCTAGCCTGCTTCTCCGCTTCCATGAAGGGAATCAGGTAAGCCACAGCCTTCTTCATCACCCGCGCCGATTTGATCACCTGAGGCAGGAACATCTTACCAGCCCCAAAAAGGTCACCCACAATACTCATTCCCTGACAAAATCAAGGTAAGCAAAATGTAGGTGATATACAAATCAATTTATCAACCGACAGGAGGATGTACAACTGCAATGTTAGCTACCTCATCTCAACAAGGTTTTTGCATGTACACCTCCTGTATAGACTGTAGATTTGTCAGGTACACGGCAAGATGATGTGTTTTATCCTCATTTCCTCCTTAAAGATTCGCAGCCAACAAACATCAAATAAGTTAAATAGTTTGGCATACAAAATAAATTTATCACAAGCCTACAAATGTATGTGGTGATATCAATTTTACTTCTTCTAACCCAGAAAGACTTTACTCCACTCAAATGTTCAGGAGCACTAAATTGATTTAATGTACTGTTAATCATGTCTAAAAACTTGACATGATTAGCAGAATCTAGTTTTCTACAGCCCTTGTGTACATCTGCATAACAAGGCTTTAAACAGCCTTACAAAGCCTCAAGAAACTTCACCCAATTTTTTTCTGGCATGTAAGTCACTTTGCAGTAACAGAGAAAAAGAAATTGTATGTGGCATATCTCTGCACTTATTTTCCTGCGCTTACCTTCATCAGTGGGCCTTCAATAACATTGAGAGGTCTTGGGTAGAGGTCAGTGTTGGCTCGCGCTTCCTCCGTGTCCTCCACAGCATATTTGTCTATACCCTGAGAAGAAAAGTGTCACCAATGTGGTGCTTCACAACCTGACCATGTTATTACAGTCTAATGGGAGTGACAATGGTTGCCAAACAAATACAAATGTCTCGGCCTGTAGTTCTTTAAAATGTACAAGTACATGTAGTTTATCTCTACACCTATACTAGTGCATTTATTAGACAACTAAACATGAATATTTAAACATTTCTCTACAAGTCAACAATAAAATCGCTGCTCAAAATGATGTCACAGAACAGTATGGTAAAACAGAATAAATACTCTACTGAAGTCAGTGTGAAGAATAGAGTACATCAGGACACAGGTACAACACAAGACAGCTGGCAATTGGGAAATCCAAGCCGCCAAAATTATTGATGGTGACTGTATACTTTGGGCTGGTGCTATAACGGCTAACATAAATGTGTCAGCCTTTAAGCACTGACATCAAATTCGCCTTGCGAAGCGTGATGATTCGCATGAATTTAAGTTTGCATAACACAAGCCACACTTCGCGGCACACAAAATTTTATACAAACTGGGAAATATTTAGGGTTACTGCACAGAAATGAACAAGCTATGAGAATGACACAGCCCATAAAGTATCCTAAACTTATGCAAGGACTGGGTTGGCTCTCAAATCTGATCCAACGTCTGACATTCACCAAGTAATCTCTGAGTTTTATGATTCTCCTCAAATTAGTTTTCAAGATATGAGCAAATTCCAGAAAACAGTTACTGCAAAAAAAAAAATAAAAAAAAGTAAGTTTGACCTGAGGGCTTGCATGTTTAATGTAACCTGTGAGTGTCATGATTCTCTTTTTAGTAATTTTCAAGACATAAGAACCCTCAGAAAGTGATCATTATGTACCATACCTTTACATGCCATATATTTCTTAAGACACACAGGTTTATAATTACAAATCAAGATTGAACACTGTGACTTCAACTGCTGCAATTAATACCACTAGGTTACTTTACCACCAGGCCTTCATCACGTCCTAACATCTCACCTTGACATCCGCTTCGGGACATCTAGATCCAGGATCAATCCTTGATCGAGTCACACCTAAGACTTTAAAACAGGAAGTTGTAACTTCCTCGCTTGGCGTTCGGCATGAAGGGGATATTGCAACAACTGGTTGACCCGTATCAGTATAATGGCTCCGGCGGGGCGGCTTCCTTACCTTTGGTAAGTCGTCTCAGTGAAGCAGCACTAAATAAAAGAGCGGTGGAAATCCGTCCTGCATCAAGGAGGCACATTACACGTACATGCACCCTAATGATTCCTTCGTCGTCATATGACTGAAAAATTGTTGAGTACGACGTTAAACCCCAAGCACTCACTCACTCACCTTGACAAGAGCATAGGACAGTCTTTCTTCAACTGGTTTTTTCCTCCATTCATCGCTGATTGCTGCTTTCTTTGCATCTTTGCCCAAACTCTAATAACAAATCAAATATTACACCAGAACGATGAAAGTTTTCACTAATGATATTACAAAGTAATTACTGCCTCCTATATCTCATTCACACAGGCAAAGTTTAACTTGTTTAATTTGCGAAAGTGGATTTGAGCCAGTTTGACGTCGCCTGTGTGAACGCAAGGTGGGAGCATTTAATCTAGTTTATTTAACCCAGCTAACAAACTTGACTTTAAGCCGGTTTCAGGACTTGAGTCTGTGACATGTGAACGGTCACTGGATCAAATGTCCTGGATATGTTGGTCAGGATGATGTTGCAATTATTAAACTGGCGTAAATCTGACTGTGTGAAAAGACAAATCCCTGAACTGACTTAAAACTGACTTCGCAACAGGGTCATGTGAACTCAAGCATTTTTACACATCGCTTCGATTTAAATGGGTTCAAGTATATCCCGATGAAATTATGGCCGTGTGCGTGGGGTATTATACAATGACATTCACATTCATGTTAAAAGCTAGGGAAAAACTTTCATATACACATAAAGACCACGTAATCAACTCTACAGGTGTTCGCTGTCACTTAGTCCCACGAAGAACCCTACAGGTAGTCCCTCCAAGAACCCTTCAGGTGCTGTCTTTCACTTAGTCCCCCCAAGGATCCTACAGGTGACTTCTGTCACTTTACCCATCAACAAACCTACAGGTGCTGTCTGTCACTTAGTCCCTTCAAGAAATCTACAAGTGCTGTCTGTCACTTAGTCCCACCAAGAACCCTACAGGTGCTGCCTGTCACTCAGTCCCACCAAGAACCCAACAGGTGCTGCCTGTCACTCAGTCCCACCAAGAACCCAACAGGTGCTGCCTGTCACTCAGTCCCACCAAGAACCCTACAAGTGCTGTCTGTCACTTAGTCGCTCTAAGAGCCCTTCAGGTGCTGTTTGTCACTTAGTCCCGCCAAGGATCCTACAGGTGAAGTCTGTCATTTAGTCCCATCAACAACAAACCTACAGGTGCTGTCTGTCACTTAGTCCCACCAAGAACCCAACAGGTGCTGCCTGTCACTCTGTCCAACCAAGAACCCTACAGGTGTTGTCTGTCACTTAGTCGCTCCAAGAGCCCTTCAGGTGCTGTTTGTCACTTAGTCCCTCCAAAGATCCTACAGGTGAAGTCTGTCATTTAGTCCCATCAACAACAAACCTACAGGTGCTGCATGTCACTCTGTCCCACCAAGAACCCTACAGGTGCTGTCCATCACTTAGTCCCACCAAGAACCCTACAGGTGCTGCCTGTCATTTAGTCCCTTCAAGAATCTTCAGGTGCTGTCTGTCACTTAGTCCCTCCAAGGATCCTACAGGTCACGTCTGTCACTTAGTCCCATCAACAAACCTATAGATGCTGTTTGTCGTTATTTCCCATACCCAAGTGCTTAGGACACAGTCGAGTCGGACCTTAAGCTCAGAATAAGCCAGGAGTTTTCCATGAGGCAGATAAAGTGACATAACTCAGCATAAGGTATGAGTTTTCCATAAGGCAGGTAAAGTGACATACCTCAGCATAAGCTATGAGTTTTCCATGAGGCAGATAAAGTGACATACCTCAGCGTAAGTTAAGAGTTTTCCATGAGGCAGATAAAGTCACATACCTCAGCATAAGCTAGGAGTTTTTCCGTGCCTTCAGGGTCTTTGTCCCACAGCAAATTCTCGCACAGCTCTAATAACTTGGGCTCAATATCATCATACACAGGCAGACAACCAGCATTGACTATGCCCATGTCCATGCCAGCCTGAAACACAATTCAAAACCTTGAAATATTCCATCAATTATCTTGTCATACATTCAGATATTGTGTTTGTTCTAATGAATATTACTACACAGTTCCAAACACTGAGGAAATACATACACAAAATGCATGTTAAGTTTATGCTGTGGTCGTAATGTTGATTGATCTACATGTTGATTTCACTTGGGCATGAGCTGATTGGTGTTTTATACACCATTCAAGAATATTTAACTTTAATACATTGTACGAAGACTATCAGGTGTATGAGTGGAGGAACTGGTTAGAGCCACGTACCTCACCTTCTCAGGTAGGCTACCATACATGTACATCCAGTCTTCTAACTACATGTAAGACTGAACCTGAAAGAGCTGGAGTCAAACCTACGACCACATTGGTCAACAAATTTTCAATCACTCACAAGCTCTGGATATATAATTTCATGAGAAGTAACATTTCAGCCTTTCAACTCAAGCATCGCTCTTTATGACATGTTTTGGGAATTGCAATTTTTATCGAAAATTCCCATGGCTGACTTTTTGTTTAAACAGAAGCCTTTGTAGCATTAACAAGCATGAACGCTGAAGGTCTGGATCCATAATGACTTGTGACCAGATTCTGCTCTTCAAATAAGGGGAAAGAATATTCTAGATTATGTACAGTTAGCCATTATCATAGTTCTTAACCAGCTGATCATGCAAGTTATCTGTCAGCACTGTGTTATTCCAAGAATCTTCCCACTGACACATGGAGAAAGACACATGGAGAAAGGCACATGGCCATGACAAGTCACATAGCCCACTTGTGCAGCCACTTCGGTTCTTATTCACTTAAAAATTGTAACTTAAAGTGTAAGACTGGACCCTTGTTATGTTTATGTTCACTGAAAGACTATAATTCAAAATATCTTAAACCATCATTACAATTTTTTAAAATATTTTTTCAACCCAGTCAAACTCTATTGAAAACTTGATCTTGACAAAGCTTCCGAATGTCACCATTATAGAGAGGAATGTGACATCACATTTACTCTAGCTCACTAATGTCGAAGGTATTTTCCATATCATAGTCTGTGGAATGACCTTTGGCAGAAAAAAGTTGTGGATATTGGTCATAAAAGCCAAAGGGATTAATCAATTATGGATGCTGTCCTGAAAATCACACACATTGGAATGATAGCCCTGTTATTTCTTCCACTGTTTGAACTATTTACCACTTCCTCAGCTGACGTCCCACTCACAAGGCCAGTGTGTCAATTTGGGGTGTATGGAGGGGACAAAACGATATAAAACGGTTTCCTTCGTGGGTAGACTGACTTATCCTGTCTATAAATACCTTATGTGTTAAGACTGGACCAGTATTTTTGAGAAATCGAAAAATTTCTAGATACTTTTTAGAAAGCTTGAGCACCCTGATTCTGAATGAAATATGTTTAAGAAAGGGCCTGTCTTTCCTTTTAAAGCATAAGGGACAAATCTTAGTATTTCAGAAGGTCAGTTCTCCTCATAGCTATCATCAAACTAATCTGCTTTGTGAAGCACTTATGAACAAAAAGTTGTTACAGTTGACTGCTGCCCCAATCGGACTGGCCACAAAATTTGACTCTGAAGTTTAGTGAAAATCTGCAGAATATCATTTTCTATAGGCTGTGCCAAACTTTTTAAATGAATTTAAAATCTTAGAAACAAATAGCGATGGCAAAATCTGAAAACATGTGTGAAGTGATCAAATCGGGTTGTTCAATTGGTTACCTAGTTTCAGACTAAGGAGATCAAAAAATTGATTGCGGGGAGACAGCACACTGTTGAGCCCAGGGTATGCTATTTTGAGGCCTCTGTAAATAACAGTGCTAAAGCTTCATTCCCTCAGCAGGCCCTACTGATCACTACCAATCACCTCACCTTTATAGCGTGATACAGGAAAACACTGTGCATTGCTTCCCGCACTGTCTCTTTGCCTCGGAAGGAAAACGAAAAATTTGACACTCCGCCACTCACTCTACATCCAGGTAATGTGGACTGTCAAGTACAATAATAGCTTGTGGTCAGAAATCTACACTGTTTTTGAACATATGCACTGGTACATGTGATATTTTGATACTGTAATGTACATGTATTGATATATCCTCGTGTAAGTTCATCACTGTCAAAAGTTGTCTTTCCCTCAATCTCAATCAGATCCTTGTAAGTTTTCCACATACAAAGTGCAAAGCAATAACCATGTAGAGGTATCAGTGACAAAGGGAACACTCAAATCATTGATTTTAGCATTAAAGCCAAATATGTTCCAGTCCTGGTCCAATTGCAGAGCTTACTTTGATAAGTTTAGTAGCCTCAATAAACTCCAGCCCATATTTATTGTGCTCTTCCATGCCTGTGGCAATGGTGAGGATGTTGGGATCAAAGATAACGTCACACGGGTTGAACTTCACTTTGTCAACCAGGATACGATAGGACCGAGTACAGATCTCCACTTTACGAGCAGCATCAGTAGCCTGGAAAGAAAATCACACAGGTGCATGTACAGAGGCCAATATTCATTCACTGATTGCTTTTAGTATACTGAAATTTCCAACATCATTTTGACACTTTAATACAGAGCCTATGAGTCTACACAGAAAGCACTCGGAAATCAAGAGACAAAATATTTATCTACATAATGAGAAAATGGTGACCAGGCACTAAAAGGTGAACTTAACGTTGTGTTGTTATCTTCAATCAAGGATGGAACATATACAATAACAACAAGTACTTTAACAAATCTTACACTCAAACACACATAATTTGTACTACTACCTGCAAAAAGTCTAAAATTCAGTAATTAATTTAACATAAAACATAACTGAGACAACAAATGATTTGGACAAAAAAGAACGTAGCATTACCTGCCCCTCTTCGTCAAAGGCCATGACAACAACAGCTGCACCGTAGCGGCGGATCATCGTGGCTTTCTTGATAAAGTCCTCTTCCCCCTCTTTCAGACTAATGCTATTCACTATACACTTTCCCTGAGTACACTTCAGTCCTGCCTCCACCACAGCAAAGTTAGACGAGTCTATACACAATGGCACCTAGAAAAGCAACACAGGTTCTAGTTGTACAAAACCTAAACATGCGGCAAATCAGAAGTGCTATATGTGTACTGTGTATTAGGACTACCTCACTCTTTTCATCCCTCTGGAAAACAATTCGTTACTGCCCAAAGAATTCTATTTGTTAAACACAATTTGTGACTTTTTCCTTCAAAACAATGTGAGTGTTACAATTTACTGCTGAAATAATGTGAGTGTTACAATTTACTGCTGAAATAACTTTTAAAATTATGTTGTTATGTTGTGGAAACAGCAGACATGAGTTTGTCTGGGTAGGGCAAGTGAAGACTAAATATCAAAGTAAGGAGGAGAAAGGGTGGAAGGTGTCTGTGATCATATGAACCATTCTGTTGATTGATACCAAGTTTTATGTTATTCCACAATATTTAGGAAAATGGCATGTCCAAGTTGAAAGGTACTTCACTGCACATAAACACAGAATGGCAGCCAAATTAAAAAGGTTCAAAATACATGTAGCATTCAACAGTCAAACTTTGGTTACCTTGGCTATATCTGGCTCAGAGGCGATGAGGTTACAAAAACGAGCCATTGCTGTCACCCCATCCAGCATTCCCTCATCCATGTTGATGTCCAGGATCTGCGCCCCATTCTCTACCTGCAGCTTGGCTATATTCAGGGCTTCCTGTATAAACGCAGGCAAGTTTGAGCCTTGAGAGGATATATCAGTTTCTTTCACTAGCTACTTTTTACAATATTTCACTACATCATTTAATACTCACTTGATATTCCTTGCAAGAAAGAAAAAAAATGGAAAGATCCTGCATGTACGTGCCTTCTGAACAGTTGAAAATCAGACTTGTTAGAATAGTGCAATTAGTATCACAATAACATGTACCTCATAATTTCCAGATGTGATTAATCTTGCAAACTTTCTGGAACCAGCAACATTACACCGTTCTCCGATATTCACAAAATTTGTGTGTGGACCCATCAACATTGGCTCTAGCCCTGAAACAAGGGATAATCAAATTTAATGAAGCTGAGTTGGAATGAATTATTTCAGGAACTTGTGTACATTTTAAATTTCAACTACATGTATTAACAGTATATTCGGGAGAATATACCTTAATATTTACAGAAAATGTAGACAATCTTAATACTGAATTTATACGTTGTCTAAAATTTTGTCTAGGTATGAAGACTTTTTACAAATATCTATTAAAACCCCAGCCAATGTCTTAATCATACTGAGAATAACAAAAATAAGACTAAACACATATTGGTGTCTAGATTCAAGTCACACCTGAGAGAAGTGTGTAGCCTTCATGAAGATCCTTCGGAGGAATCCTTGGATTAAATTTCTGCACCTCATTTTTGATTGCACTGAAATAAAAAGGTGTTGAAATTTTCATTATGCAGAGCAATGGTAAGGCTACAGTATCCAAAATAATTTGTCTCCATACAGCGTCACATCATGTGGTCAAATAGGCCACTCCCTGGATTATAAACAAGCTGTCAGAATGCTGAAAGGAGTTAAGAGTTGGCTAACCAAGCACCCCAGTATACTCATCCACTCTTTGGCAATTTTTTTACATTAATATAACGTTCATAGCTGCATTACCACTTTTAGAACTGAATGTGACACGTTTCAAAATTTTTACCAAATCCTTTTTCTCCTCTATATTAAAGGACACCTTTAAAACCTGGTGAACAGGCCAGTGTACACTACAGCTAAAGAATACACATGCTTATCCAAACCGGTAATAATGTTAGATGGAATCAGTGTCTTCTAATTTTAATTACATCAACTAGAAGTAGTCTCCTATCGTTGTGAATGTGTGTTTAACTCATGTGAGTGTGACCAGAAGTTTTTTAGGCTTACAAATCAGTGAATTTATCAACCATATGAAAACAATTGTTTGCTTTAGGGTTTAACATCGCTTTCAACATTATTCAGTTCTATCACAATGACTAAGTCTAGCAGGCTGGTCACACTGACAACATTTTGTAGTGTCGCCTCACTGGAATACAATGTTAAAACACCCAACACTCAAACATCCCACTCATTCACAGTCTACGACTGACACCAGGTCAACCAGAACTTGGCATACCCCTCATGAGGAGTGGCAGGTAACAGAAGTGAACATGTTAAGTACTAGATGGTCTGTGTCCAGCTATTGTTTCACATATCTAAAAGGAGATCTTCCACTATATTTCATTGTGCATGAACAGAACTTGCTACCTCCTCTCCACTGAAGAGTTTATTTGGGATCAGTCAGCTGCTTGCATATGACTTAGGAATCTGTGCTCTGCCATTTGTAGTACTGGCAATGCTCTAACAGAGATCAACAAAAAGAAAGAACATTGTTGTCTTTCAGTTTCATTTCTTACTTTCTTTCCAATCCATAGACACACTTATTCATTTTATAACACTAAAGCCTGTACCTTATGTGTGCTGGGGTAGTCCCACAACATCCTCCAACTAAGTTCAATAAACCATCCTTGGCAAAATGCTGAAAAACATGAAATAACAACAATGTTTATGTACTCATTGATTGGCATCTTATCTTAAAACAATGTTTTCACTTAAAGAATGGTAATCTTTGGATCATCAATCTGACCAAAGAACCCATATAGATGACCAGGTAACTGACAAACCTTTCAACACAAGGCTATAACCAAGCTACCAGAATCTCAGGACTGTATTCAAGAACGTCTGAGTCTTACCTTGAGAGTATTTGCCATGGCCTCAGGTGTTTCATCATAGTCTCCAAATGTGTTTGGTAAACCTGCACGAGCAAAGTTCCAAAAGTTCATTTACAAGCATGATATTACAATAAGGAGATGGAGGTTATCACAGTGATACTTATGACTAGGAATTTCAGACATTTCATGGTTATCAATTACTCAAGGTGTCTATTAGCACTGAGATCAACTGACCGTGTTCCTGAATAACTGCCCTGAACTGTTACATTCTTTAACCAGTCCTGTTACCTGCACTTTCCTCAAAATGTCAAAGCTGTATTTGATGAAAACGGGTCTCCAGTCATCTTAAAAAATCGCATCACTTAATTATTGTGTGATAATAAAGACCATAAGATTCCAATGAGAACCTGTGGAACACCAGGCAGCAGGACCTTCACCTCATTTTATTAGCACCACTCCCCAGCTGTCACAATACATGATGATGTCACAATACAAACAGTGTCAGTGTGACATTACAATAAAAACTGACACATTGTAATATTGTTAACGTTGCCTTACAATCCATTTTTGAGACAACAATGGCCCAAGGTCCACTAGCACTACCTCATGTGATTACAAAATATGCCAACTCACAATTTATTTATTTACTTATTTAATTGGTGTCTATGCCGTACTCAAGAATTTTTCACTTATACAATGACAGAGAGAATTATGGTGGGAGGAAACCGGGTAGAGCCTGGGGAGAACCCACGACCATCTGCAGGTTGCTGGCAGACCTTCCCATGTACAATTAACACAGATATACCAGATACATCCAATTGGCCAGCATTCGATCTTCTCAAACCACAAGTTTCTGATCATGTGACTCCGTTGGACTTGGCTGCTCTTCGTAAAAACTAAGATAATTTTCTTTCTTCACAATAGCTGCTTCTAGTTCCTGCTGTTCATTATTAACGCAAAAATCAAACCTAAGACTTCCAAACAAGTTGTGAAGTGCAGCTGAGTTGAATAAAAAAATGAAAGAAAGAGTTATTTTAGTCTGCTGTCAATGCGCCTGGTACATTTGTTTTGGGTCCGCATGGTCTCCACTATTCCTGAATAAGTAAGTGATAAAAGGTCTGATTTACTGTAGGATTAAAGCAAATCTGTCCTTGTAGAATACAGCTTTGACATGTTGATGTCAGCACACTAGAAGAGAGTTCCAGGATGTTTTAGTATTTTTGAACGTTAAGCTGGGAAGAATGAAACAGATCCTATACCTAGGATTCTATACGCTACTGGTTCATCATGTTTCAAGCTAGCATGAGCTGGATTATTTGGTCAAGTACACTGACTCAGAACCAAAAATTCATCTTTAAAACAAATGAGTTGGGTCCTACAGAAATAAAAACAGCTAGTTTACAGTCAAATCCTTTCTCAGTTGTTACGCTGCAATGCATTCCCTTAACTGTGGTCGACATTCTGATTCTGGAACTACTTTTGTCATAAATGTTAATAAAAAGTACGCTAAAACTAGAGTTTACAAAATACACAACTTCACCAGACAAGATACATGAATAACAGATATATAATGTAAAATATGCTTACAACTAATGAAAAGGAATGCAACAGCAGTACAACAGGAAAATAACTACAGTACAGTAAAAATAAAAAAAGTTACAGTACAACCGCAAAACAAATGCAGTACAACTTCATAACAAATGATACCTTGTCAGTATGCTTTAGTAATGCTTCAAATTGTTGAGGTATACTCACCCGCATTTGGGTAGCAGATGGTGAAGGAAGAGGTGTACTTTCCAATAGCTTCAATAAATGGACGCATTTCCTGAGCTCCTAATGCACAGTTCAAACCCAGGCTGGTACATAAAAGGTCGAAAATTCTATATTAAAAGCATTATATTAATAAATAAAAAGGTTAGACTTTTAACTCATAAAGACAAATCAGTGCAAAATAACATCTTATTGCCATACAGCAATGATAAGTAACACTGCACACTGTTAAGAGCTTTCCGCTGTCTCTCACCAGAGAGGTCTTGAATGTGAGACACTGATGACAAATGCCTCTCCTGTCTGACCAGACAACGTCCGTCCACTCTTGTCTACAATAGTACCAGACACCTGCGGGAAACAATTCAAACAGAACTAGCACTGTGTACACTATAAGAGAATACACATCAGCAGTAACTCATTTCAAGAAAAGTATAGAAGGAATTCACTTTCTGACAGCCATTTAAATATTTAAACTGAAGGTAATTAACATTTAAATATTCAACTTTTAGAACAACTGACACTAACAGAATTACTTGTTAACAACAACCATCATCTCTAAAGAAGACATAACACCTAATCTCTGAAGTCAGACTGAAAATTGAGCGGAGCCCAAAAAATTTGGTCATAACAGGACATTGCCACATTTTCCCTTCTCTCTCACAATAATTACTCACTTAGTAATGGAAATTTCATTTTTTACATTTCAGACCACTCATTAATGTATTTGGGTATAGTCAAAAGAAGTTTGAAACTAATCACAAAATCCTGTAATCTGTACAGAACATAACACACAGAATGTCTACATAAGATCAATGACTTACAAAAACTGGCATTTCCACTTCTCTTTTTGTAAGCAAAGTGTCAATTGCATATAATGCAGCCTGTAAAATAAGCACCATCCAATTAAAACTGAAGATCACTTCACTTGTCTTTACACTATTTCGTTTTGTTTAACCCAAAGCAAACACTATATGAAACAAACAACTTCCAGGGACAATTTTGGATACATTTTTAACTATTTTGATACATGTAGGAGAGAATGTAAAATTAACTCCAAATTGCCATATGCCAATTAGGAGAACTGACTTTGTAGAAGAAAATCATTCATAAATTATTCAAACCTTGGAATTGGCTGTATCAAAGATAGTTTCCACAAGCAAAACATCCACCCCACCATCAATCAGGCCTTCAGCCTGCTCAGTATAGGCTGCTACCAACTCATCAAATGCTGAAATCATAGGAAATTTTAAAGTAACACAAATTTACAGAAACGTCTATAGAATAAGACTATCAGCCTCATAGTCAACAAGGCTAAGATCATACTCACAAAGCCTACTGTCAACCTGTGCTTGTGTGCACAGCCCACAATACTCACAAAACCTTCTGTCAATCTGTGCTCATGTTCACAGCCCACAATTCTGTTAATGTGAGATCATACTCACAAAGCCTACCGTCAACCTGTTCTCATGTTCACAGCCCACAATTCTCTCAATGTGACATCATACTCACCACGCCTACTGTCAATCTGTGCTCATGTTCACAGCCCACAATTCTGTTAATGTGAGATCATACTCACAAAGACTACTGTCAACCTGTGCTTGTGTGCACAGCCCACAATGTTGTTATGGGTAACTGATTGTTACAGCCTAGAATTTCCAATTGATTTAATTAGTCCTACTTTAATTTTATATAAGTATTTAAAACAAACACTTAATTTTCGTTTCAGAGGTACTTGCTACAGATTGTTAATCCAAAACATCAATACACTATGACCCGCTTAAAGACATCATCTCATAATCTACATATTGAAAGTGGACGACAAGGACGTGCCCCACGAGCAGAGACTGTGTGAAGTATGTAACATACATTCTGCTGAAGACGAGAGCCACTTTGTTTCTGTACGTCCACAGTACATGAATCTTGGAAAACAACTAATTCAGTCATATTACTGGTGCAAACCCAGCACACATAAGCTAGTGCAAAGACTTACCTGTAAATCTAGCGGAATGTTATGTAAATTTGGGCAATACATTTATGAAGCCTTTGAATTACGTAAAGGATATTGTTACTTGAATAATCTCATCGCTTGCCATTCGTTTTTTGATCCAATGATCATTCGTTATCCCTCATAAAAGCATCAGTTGTACTGTATGTATGTGACAAGGAGCAAGTTTTGCATACATCCAACAACTATCTATCTATCTGTTAACTTGAGATCATACTCACTGACATTCCTGTAGTCAGGTTTTTCCACAGAAGGGGAGATTGATAGAGTCCTGTTGGTTGGTCCTAAAGCCCCTGCCACATACCTCTTCACACCTGTACAGGACAAAGGCACCAAATATGACACATCAGGCACCATGTGTACATTTAAGCATTGTGGTATAAGTATACACTCAATCCTATGTTCTCTTGTATCTCTTGATATTCATAGTTGGATTTTATGGTGTCCTTATTTGAAAAAAAGAAAATAACCATGAGTTTCCCTTTTTCTGTTAAATTTTAGAATGCAATACTACAGATCGATTTGATTTTAGATCTCTTTTCCCTTTCAGGCCCTAGATCTAACAAGGAAGTAACATAGCGGTTTATAACAGGAGAATATTTCATATAAACAAGAAGAATCCAACAGACTTTGAAAACGCAAAAGTTAAGCTTAATATCACTAAATGATAAACAAATCGTGAAAAATTAGGACACACTTCTGATCCTATATAACCATAGCAGGTATTCTTGTTTTGGTTGTGAGAAGTTAGGACACACTTCTGATCCTATATAACCACGGCAAGTATCCTCGTTTTGGTTGTGAGAAGTTAGGACACACTTTTGATCCTATATAACCATGGCAAGTATTCTTGTTTCGGTTGTGAGAAGTTAGGACACACTTCTGATCCTATATAACCATGGCAAGTATCCTCGTTTTGGTTGTGAGAAGTTAGGACATACCAGAAGCGGCTGTCACCTCATCAGCGGCCTGCCGCGCCAGTTTAGCCGACTCCAAATTCATGCGGCGTACCTGTATGAAAGACTTAACATTAACCGTGCAGCAGCATATCATTAAAATGCTAACATCTGCCTGTACAAGTAAGATGAAAATAGTGAAGGCCACACTAATGCAAAATGTACAGCCATAAAAAACTAGATAACCGATAATGAAACCTTAGTTATTTAGGACAATCACTTGAAACAAACCTAGATGCTCACAGCCATTTTGTTATGACATGCTCAGCAAATCTAATCAACTTTTAATATTCTTATGGTATTCTTATCTGGCCATGGGCTGTAGCAATAACTTGACTCATACTGGCTAAATTTGAAAAAATTTTTTTAAAAACAATGAAACACTTTCACTTCTCTCAATGTGCGTAATTTTGCTTACATGTACTTTAAATTGCAATAATCTGGTTATATGCAAAATCTCAGAAAGAAAAAGGTATGCTTTTAACATTATGTGGGATATTTTATTGATGCATACATACATTTTGTCTAGTGTCCCTTAAAAAGCAAAAAAAAAATTCTGTTTTCAGGGGAAATACACTCCTTGCTGGTGATTACAACCTCCAAAATTTCTCAAATCAGTACATATATGTACTTGTACATCAAGCCACCCATAAACTACTGCACAACATGTCATTAAAAAAAAAACTCTTCAGGTCAAATGTGCAATCAGAAGATAATTACATGTAGATGTAAATAGAAAGTCAAGAGACCATTTTTCCCTCACTGTCTCAACAAGCATCTGCCAATCATCAGTTTAGCTTTAGCACAATAACCACATTCAAATCTTTAACAATTTCATATATATCTCAACATCTTTCATGAAATCAGCCATCCTTGTAAACTAATGCTTATTTTGAAACCAGCAGTGCAAGATTTATATTCTACACACCAGATGCTCTGTTCCATAGTCTGCCTGAGCTATATTAGTTCCACTGAAAGTGTTTGTTTCAATGAAGTCTGCACCAGCTTCTAGATAGTCCTAAAATAGAAAACAAAACGAAAACTTGAAAACAGCCAATAATATTGTATTTAAATACATGTATTTGGTGTTTTACGCTGTACTTGAGAATATTTTACTCATACTACGGCAGCCAGCATTATGGTGGCAGGAAATTGGGGAGGAAGTCCACAACCATCTGCAGGTTGCTGACAGACCTTCCCATGTACGTCCAGCGAGGAAGCCAGCATGAGCTGGACTTGAACTCACAGCGACCACATTGGTGAGAGGCTCCTGGGTTGCTACGCCGTCCCGGCTCGCTAACCACCTCAGCCATGGAGGCACTCAAGACAATTATATATATGCACATCATTTAAACTGGATTTTTTTATTTAATAACTTTTCTAAATCAGTATGCAGTGAATTGTTCAAACCTAGTTGAAGGCATTAATATGTAACAGCCACAACATTAGGATGTGGCACATGTACACAATCCACCTTAACTGATTTACAGTCTTGAGGGCACTTCAGAAAAAACATATATTTCCCAAATGATGCTGTCTACATTATCGTAACATGATTTACTGCAAAGTAAAGCTAAATAGATTTGTGAAGAAAAGCCCTTACTCCATTACACCCAAACCGCCATTACCTAAATACTGGTATATCGAGAATTTCATGTCTAGTACGAATAGTCACCATCAAATCTGATGTGTTAACATTCAAATAATCTACATATAAAATGTCTAGTAATAACTATTATTCAACTTTAGGGTTTGAATAAATCAATTTAAAACAGGTTTTAAAATGAAAAAATTAATACATTTAATGCACATAATGTTGCAAACTTTTGAAAACTGTATACTGTCGAATTGTAACTCTCACTCTGCAGCTAGCCTCTTACAAAATGATAATCACACACACAAAAAAATCCTTTTCCTGCTATTTCTAGTCATTAACAATATTCCATAAGATACAATTAGTCTTCCTGACAATAGTACCTTGTGTATCTGTACTATCTTGGCAGGCTGGGTCAGACTAAGCAGATCATTGTTTCCCTTCAGGCTTTTGGGATGGTCCTTGAACTCTTGACCTCTGAACTGGTCCTCATCAAAACGGCACTGCTGGATCATGGTTCCCATCCCTCCATCCATAATCATGATCCTCTCCCTCATGATGGCGGCCAACTCCATAGCCACTGACAAAAACACACTTCTGGCATCATGACAATTGGTCTTTGATCAGCTGGTGTTAAAATGTTAGTAATTCATCATTATTTAGAGGAGTTCAATTAAAAATTTACACGTCTTCAGTGAAATCTGAAATAGTAGAAAAGTAGTACAAGCTGAACTTGATGCTACCAGTACCTAACTGTTTAGTAAAATATCCAAATTGTAACTAAGGAAACAGCTACTTTTAGTCATATGCATCATGTTAATTTTCTTCCTTTATCTTCTTTACACTGTCTTGTTTATTAAGAAGAAAATACATCTAGCTTGGAATGAGTACTGGAATCAAAGCCAGTATTCGGACCATTCTCCACACATTATTTGTTCACAACATAAGTGCATTTTTTTAAAGAATATAAGAAAAGAACCCTAAAACCAAGAAACTCAAGTGAACTGAAGAAGAAAGTTATGCCAAATTCTTTGCTTTAAATTTCAATTCGAAGCATATTTTAAATCTCTTTTTTACCTTCAATTTCAAGTATATTTTAGTGAATTTTCAGAATGGCAATGGTGACCAGCTTTTATTCCACTTAAACTTTACAGAGTTGCACTGGTAACAATCACTGTTGATGTCATTGTTGTAGGTTACTTTACTTCCAGACTGACCCATGGGGCCTTGGGAAATCTGTACTTTAATTATTTCAAATCTAAGCTCAAGAAGAAAATTCAGAAGTTTCTTTGTACTTTTTGAACTTGAGACACATCCTAAACTTTAATGTATCCTTTAATGCCTGAGTTACAATTATGTTATCTACATGTATGAAACAGTGAGCAGGAGGCTTTTCAGAAATACATTGCTGTCAACAACATGATACCCTAATACGGCTTTTTGGTATGCAAAAATTTACATTATAGTACATGTATTTATTACTTTCCAAATCAGCAAGAGAACCTGAAGGCCGAAACTCTGACAATACAATATCATACACTGACTTTGCACAAACTGCTTCTAATCCTCACGTGTATGCTGCTATAAGTTATTTTATTCTTCTTTTGCACCTGTCCACCTGCCTTTGAGAGGACAATGTGCTTGGAACAGCCAAAGCTGAGATGATGGCTGATCTGGGCCAAGCGCTATACTTCTTCCATTGAGATAAATAGTTTCAATGACAAAATAAATGATCTGTATTTCGTACATCTATTTAACTTCTTAAAATTTCCACGCACTCAGTGGAAAATTTCAGACAGATGTGTCCCGCATAGTCTTCGCATCAGATTGTACAGATAAAAAAAATGGGACTAGGTTAATATCCTGGTTCATACACAATGTACATAAATGTGGCTGGTCACTGATTGAAATCAAAACTAGCTTAGTCAGCAAAAGCTTAGCACAAAACAATACATGCTTATTCTCATTACATGACTGGGCTAATTATACAACATCTAAATTAGGTACAAACGGACTGAAGCATGACTGAAGTTTTAGGCTTTTAACAATTCACATTTGTTACTCACATTTCTAACTTACAGTATCCATTATGCACATGGCAGTGATAAAATCCTCAACTATGCTACATGCAGATTAAGCTAAGTTTCTTCATCTTTCAAGGGTTTTAAAATTAACATAATGTACATGTCCTACTAGCAAAAAAATAAAACTGCTTTTTAAACTCTGGGGGAACTTTACTGCTCAATTTTTTAAGCACAGAGTATTCAAATATCATTCTGGAATGTACATGTACGTTGATAAAAAACACATAACATCAAGGTCAAGATATAGTTTGAAATTTTAATCCACACATGAGGATTTCCCAATGGAATCATACGAAAATGCCACAAAAGAGTATTGGTGACCACTTCTATCAATTACTCACAATAAACCCATAGAATGCTCACCTTCTCATTGTGGGATGGCTCCTTGAAGAGAAGCCACCAAAACACGATAAACATTAACACGTTTCATATTAAAGGATACATGTAATGGAACACTAAATATAGAGATTATGATTTTAAGGGAAATGATGAAAGTTATGAAAAAAGAGGTTTCAAAAAATATTCCTGTCTCAGGCATATTTTTTATCTTTTAAATGCCGCTTTATTTGTTCATTTTTTTTGGCGAATGTTCAGAATTTTCTCAAGTGATGTCAACAATTAATTACCAGATTAACCAAACCAGCTTAGCTCCCCTAAGTGGGCTCTTATACCCAGTGCATTATTTTGACAACTGTCAACTTTAACATCAAGACTGCACACTACTTTAAACATAATTTCTAGGCTGACCACTAGGGACTCAGAAACACAGTAGTTTAAATCCATTTTTAACCCTTTAACCCTTGTATGCTTAATCAAATCCTAAACTGCACATTAAGAAATAAAAACCTATTGTTTCATGTACCCTTTAAGTCAGAGACAAGGATTTTGGGCCAATTATGCCAGATCTTTTCATTTTTTAGCCTTTTAAGGCTCTAACATGCAGTAAGATCTTGCACCAATATGGTGATATCTGAGCACCTTATTGCATGATAGAGTGAAGTAATTAAAAGCAAAGACCACTCTAAAATGAAGTATACTTCTCTATGTAAGTATATTTTCCTGGGCAGTTCTTCATGGTCTTTCATCTGATACACACTTCATTTTAGTGTTTTCTTTGCCTTTAAGAAAGGACAGCAGTCCATGTTGATGAACTAATACAATGTCTTTGGATTAGACCTTCACATAAGGCTCAAATTAGCATTAAAATGGCACACTGCAGCTACATGTATGTCTATGTCAGAGGAGATTTTAGGCCAAATTTTACCCCAAGAAAGTCTAGCTTGAAAAAATGTTTGTGGTAACCAATTATTTTCATTAATGTTTGTTAAACTTTTTATCACATCGATATGATGACACTAGCACTGGGCCAAACATAAAAAAGTGAACACAAAGCCACCTTGGGCCAGCATATTACTCCAAGAAAAGTAAATAGCGTGGACAATGTCGTTCACCAAATAGTACCTTGGCAGGGGGAATACTGTTTGATATAGGATAAAACTGCTAGGTAAATAACAGTATAAATTTATTAATAATATTAATAGCTGGAAAATTATGTCCTGTTGCCCCTAACGATTTAAAATTATTTCCAGGCTTGTACTTATCTATGTTCCTGCTTCCGTTTCTAGACCAGACATGCCAGGCCAGACCAGACCAGACAATACAATATGCACTGAAGTAAGTTAAAACGATGTAAGCTGCATTGCTTAGTCTAATTTTTTCTAAGTTACAGGCTTCAGTCAGTCCTACACAATTATTTACTTTAACTACCAGTACGGTACTGAAGAAATTTGTGACAAAAATTATATTTTCAAATCCGATGCCATTATTACTGCGATAAAGAGGAAGGGTATGGAGAGCAGACGAAATAACTCCTGTCAAATGCAGTCATGTGATCTACAATCTAAAAACAAAAGCGCCAATTTACGAACATAAGTTCATAAGGCTCAATGGGACGACGCACAACGATTACCTGTATTTGCATCCGCCCCACTTTCATCAATCTTACTTGTCGGAGGCATGTTTTAACTTTTACCACTATTCAATACGCTAGCAAGGTTTGAATGCTGCTGCACTCGTCAACTCGTAGCCGAGCCATCCAAATGACGGAACTGTAGGGAAAGCTGCACTTTTATACTAAACATCAGACATGCGCACTTAATTAGGAAGTGACGTCAGGAAAAGCCTTCGTGGACAAGTTTCGAAGAATAGCGGAGACTATTTATTTTCTTCTCGGTTTTGTTGCCGTTTATCTCATTTATTTAAATCTTGGGACAAATCAGGTGACAACCCTATGAAGACCGCTTAGAGGTCTATTGAATTGCTTAGCTAGGTAAGATAATTCCACATAAATCTGTGTTCTTTACTTCCGTTAGAGACGGGTATCTCTACCACCGTGTCTTAGTTGTGCGTTGTTTATACAATCCTGTCAGTGTCAACCGTGACATCGCCATCACATGTCACAGCATGCGACCTGATTTAAAATCATTCTTTAATATTCCATCATTTTAGCCGTGTGGTTCACATGTTACGGGTCTTTGGCAAGTGGATAATTTCTTGTCGTTTGTCATGTCTGTACCAGTTACAAGTGTTGTTAGTCACACTCACAATTTTTCTCCTTTTTTTCAAGATTTAAATTAGGCCTAAACGTGACTTGTCGTAGATGCTATAACCAAAACAAAAGTTAGAGGGGACAACCGTAAATATTTATTATTTGTGTTGTCAACTGTTTTGCTCTAACATATTGATTTATGGATTTATTTATTTATTTATGTGATTGAAGTTTTTCGCCATATTGAAGAACACTTCACTTCTACGATGACAATCAGCATTATGGCAGGAGGAAACCTGGCAAAGCCGGTTAAACCCATGACCATGTTGCTGTCAGACCTTCCCGCACGCAACCTGCAGAGGAAGCCAGTATGAACTGGATTTGAACTCATAACTCACAGCATTGGCCGTGTGGAGAGGCTCCTGGTGCATTGTGCTGCCCAAGGCCTAGCTCCGTAGGGCTGTGATTAGGGTGCAGGGTGTGACTGGCTGTGGTAAACTATCACAGCCCTGTCTTGTTTCAAAAGCTTACCTTGAACACCTCAGTACTTCCCATGCTGGCTTCATTACACTGCTGCTGTCCGCCAAATAATATGTCTGGCCATACTCATGGTCATCTCAGCTATCGCTTCCAGGTAGGTGTCCCCATGTGTCCTACCTAGTAAGTCTACACAAGCATAAAACTGGCCCCATGTAAACTGCAACTGCTATGTTTGAATGCATACTCCTCACAGCTGAAACAACAAAGAGTTCATACAGACTCATTATTTGGAGGACAGCAGTAGTGTATCGAAGCCAGCACGGGTATTACAGAGGTGTTTAATGCAAGCTTATGGAACAAGGCAGGGCTGTGATACTAAAGGTAATATATTTTGTTTTGGCAGGGTGTGACTGGCTGTGGTAGACGCTCTCTTACAGGGAATGTTCGAATACTGTTATAAATGATAGCTCGGAGGCGACGAACCAACTCTGGCTCTGAAGACCAAACCAAAGACTACAGTCCCGGAGTAAGGTTGGGAGCAGGATACGGGACTGGTTCAGTTCGCTCGGGCACGCCCCCAAGGGCTTCACATCACGATCCAAACATGACATGTCGAGACAGATCCACAGAGTTTATGGCAGTTGTCAAGTCTCTCCAATCCAGACAAGTAAGCCTGTGCTTAGGGATATAGAAGGCAATGACATACATACATACCTGATTATGGTAACTTTAAGTGTATGATTGTTGTTATGTTTAAAGTTTTTCGTTTTCTGTCTGTTCCTTTGGCCTTTTTCTATTAAAATTTGAAATATTAAATGGGAGGGGCTGGAGTGGAGCTGCAGCACTTTCAACTGTCACAAGAAATCAGCAGGCTTCTTTTATTGTGTAAGATTGTGAAATTTTTCTTTGTGAAAATAATTTATGAAGTACTTTTAATGTCAGTGTTTACTATTGTCCAATGTACTACCATTGTTAGGAAAATGTCCATCCCTTGAATTTCCTTGTTGTTAAGATAACCTTTTACAAATGTGGCAGTTTTTGTGACATCACTGATGGTTAAGTGAAATAACTAAGGCCATTTTAGAAAATAGCCAAGGTGTTCTGAGCAAATTTTTGACTGCACAGATTTGTTTGGTTTATTTCTGGTCAAATTTGAGGTGGAAATTGCATTGTTTTCTTCTTTTAGGGAAATGGAGTCATAGCAAGAACTACAAACAGGGATTTAAGAAATAGAAGTGAATTTACACAAATTGCAAGGTAACAGCTTTTTAAAACCAAGTGTAATTTATCTCAATAGAATAGAGTATAGAAAACTAATTAAACAGGATAAAATTAATCTTTAAAATTGGATTTTGTTCTTGGATGGGCTTGAGCATCCAATAATGCAAAATAATGATATTTTCACTAGTTTTGTCTAAACATGCTTACTGCTATGTTAAGAAATAGGCAAGACAGTAAATCCCTACCGTAAAGTGGTGACATTATTTAGTACTGTGATAAAAAAAAAGTGTGATTTCACTCTGTTATTGCAATGACAAGTGGAATACAGTATACATGTATTTCATTACAGATTTTAAGGACTTCTTTTTTCTGAGGTGAAGTTTACTCCATAACTGATGTATAATTCTATTACTTCCTTATTCTCACAGACACATAGGGAAGGATTTAGCCAATACATTTGCCAAATTGGAAAAGCTGACAATATGTAAGTCTTGGTCATTTGTATTGTAAAATTTAGTCCAAACTCTAAGTTAAATTCTTTAAGATTCAAAATAACAGCTTGGTTAACCCAGTGTGTCATTTTTTGTAGAGTGACATCAAGTATCTTATGATTTCTGTATGATATGTAGTAGTGTACAGGTTATGTCACTGATTTGAGGCATAGTAGTTGTCGAAATTGTTATGCTGGTTAGACATAAATTTTGACATATGTACAAGTAGTTGTGAAGTGTATCATTTACCAGTACTGCTTTCTTGGCTAAACTAATTTGTTGAATAGATTATGACTGCTGAAAGATATTATTTATGATTTCTGTTTTAAGTGGCAAAGAGGAAGTCCTTGTTTGATGATAACACGGTGGAGATTCAGGAATTGACTTACATCATAAAACAAGATATTGGGAACCTTAACAAGCAGATTGCACAGTTACAGCAGGTGTGTGTAAAGGATCGATCTTGACAACATGTAGCAGTTGTTTAGTCTGTGTGAAATTACTGTTAAATCAGTGTAGGTTTATTAACAACATTTGTTCTGTTCATATCTTTGTGCAACACTGACTAGTTAAGTTTGCATATATGGTGTGTTCATTGAAAACAATGTACTTCTGGACAAAAAGAAACTAGAGATAATATGACTTGTCCTGTGTGTTACCTTATGTTTTATTTATCTACAATCGGGAACCATTGGAGCTGCAGGACATTTTATTGATGTCAAGTGTTCATTTCCTAGCTTATCATAATGATGTTACTTTACAGAAAGTAAGGTGGTGGCCGAGGTAGTTAGTTTGCCAGCACAGCGCAATGTCCCAAGAGCCTCTCGCCAATGCGGCCACTGTGAGTTCAAGTCCAGCTCATGCTGGTTTCCTCTCTAATCATACGTGGGAAGATCTTCAGCAACCTGTGGATGGTTGTGGGTTTCCTGCCGTCATAATGCCGGCCCCCCCACCGTATAAATGAAATATTCTTGAGTACGGCATAAAAGACCAATCAGATAAGTAAATTAAAGTAAGATGTAAAGCTGTTACAGTAGAAACTTATACATATTGACATTGTAAACCTTTTTCCACAAAAAATTTTTGACATAACAAGGGCTTGCACCCTTACTTCACCAGCGTCATCACCTCATGGGATTAAATATTCCTCCTTCCTGTTGTAATGGGAAGGGTTATAGACAGTTTTATGTTTATGCAGATATAGCTGAGGATGTGCTTTATGCTTTTGTTTACTTCAGTTGGCTAAATCACAGAAAACACACAGTATCCGACAACATGTGCAGACACATTCCAATTCTGTTGTTGTTGGCTTACAGGTAAGGTGTTGATGTTAAAATTAATATCATACTAGTATACTGTATTAAAATGATACACATACGTAGTGTTGGGAACTTGGTTGGGTTCCAAGTACTCAACCCCTTCTATGCTTTCCACTTTCCATGACTGGTCTTTTATTAGTTGAGTTTTCCAATAATTGTTTTGCGTGCAAGTCACTCTGACCATTGGATGAAAGAATTATACCATTCATATGTATAAATTTGATTTCTAAAACATCTCTTAGCATAGCAGGCAATGATGAAACGGATGCAAAGAATTGCCTGTCGAGATACAACCAGAAATTTAGATGTGCTACTTTTTATGCAATTTTCTTTTTTATTAATATATGATTTTGTTGTTGTTGTAGTCTAAGCTGGCCACAATGTCCAATGAATTCAAGCAAGTGTTGGAAGTGAGAACAGAGGTAAAAACATTGTTGTTGACACGTGATTAACTTCTAGCTGGATATTATGTTCATTCTCTTTCACAAGGGATCATTGACCTAATGCATACACAGGTATACGTGTAGATTTATGCAATGACGTCAAGGTACAAATTCACCATAAATCATTATGGTCTTAAAAAATGATGTGAAGCAACAATCAAGTAAGTAAATAAATGAATTTTATTCATGTCACAATTTACATTTACATATCCATTTCTTCATTTGATGTCCAAGTGACTAAAGCATTGTTTTTGGATGATAATCACCCTGTTGCTTAATTTTTCAAAGGTCAGATTGACTGAGTTATTCCTGATAGTGTTTGTTTTTATTGTCTTGACAGAATTTGAAACAGCAAAAATCGAGACGTGATCACTTTTCCCAGTCTCCTGTGTCCTCCTCCATGCCTCCCTCAGCATTTAATGGACATGGTAAGTGATATACTGAAATAGCATGAGTGTATTGAACTGTATAATCAAATAACCTATCTTCAGAAATTGACTGAATAAATCAACAGTTCTCCAGAGTATCTGGCTCATTGTTTTCATGTGTGTTTACCAGGAGTAATAAATGCTTATGTTATCCATAAAGAATCAGTTTATTTAAGTTTGACTTCAGGAATGTTTTATTTTTATCATCACATTGTGGACGCTTCATAGGCATCAGGGTAGATAATTCCTGTTGTGATTACAATTGATTTGACGCCGATCAGACTTCAAGTAGTATTAACATTGTTTGGCTCTGCACTTTATTAATACAGCACAGATTTCATTACTGCCTATTGGCCATGTCACTGATTTACAAAACTACCTACTAAATGACATGCAATAATCCTACGAGACATGACAAAATGAATGCAGATTAACTGATAACTATAAACTGTTGTCCACTCTCTCTCTCTCTCTGTACCAGCGGGTTCGGTCCTGTTACAAGATGAAGCCAAAAGTGGTTACTCTGGTGGGGATGTTGCAATCAACATGGATGGGGAAGGGCACAGGTACCAGCAACAAGTTCAGCTTATTGAAGATCAGGTTTGTACTAAGGCTTAAGTTATTGGTTCAATATTATATTATATTTTCTCTTCTCTGATTATTGTTCTGTATTGTTTGTCTTAAGTTTTGAAGTCTTGGGTTTTTGTGTGGATTAATAGCAGCTGACACTCATTTTTCATGACATCTCTTTGGAACACAAGTGTTTGTGTTAGTGTAGGTTTATAACAGCTTTCTCTGTGTTTCACCAGGATTCCTACATTCAGGACCGAGCTAACACGATGCAGAACATCGAGACAACAATCGTTGAGCTGGGATCTATATTTCAACAACTCGCGCACATGGTCAAAGAACAGGAGGAAATGGTGCAAAGGTAAGAGTTATGTCCCCTTGGTGACATGCTATAAATCCTGTTCTCCTTGGAGATTTGTGTTGTATATCCTACTCTCCTTGATGATTTGTGTTGTATGTCCTGCTCTCCTTGGCAACTTTTATTGTATATCCTACTCTCCCTGGCAATTTCAGTTGTATGTCCTGCTCTCCTTGGCAACTTTTATTGTAAATCCTGCTGTCCTTGGTGATTTCTGTTGTATACCCTACTCTCCCTGGCGATTTCTGTTGTATATCCTACTTTCCTGAGTGATTTGTGTTGTATGTCCTGCTCTCCTTGGCAACTTTTATTGTATATTTTTACTCTCCTTGGTGATTTGTGCTGTATGTCCTGCTCTTTGGTGATTTGTGTTGTATACCCTGCTCTCCCTGGCAGCTTACATTACAAATCCTGCTCTCCCTGGCAGCTTACATTACACATCCTGCTCTCACGAGACATTCTTGCAGGTACATGTAATTTTACTTTTGTGTTACTGGTGACAGTAAGACTGCTGCTGTTCTCTGTATTTTCCTGGGAATGTTACTTTAATACTTATGTAGTGATTTTCAGAATGGCTGAGAGCTTAATTAAAACAAGTGAAATCATGCATATGGCTTTTTTCAAAATGATTTTATTCCAAGTCATATTATTTGTGCACTTTTTTCTTTTTTTTCATAATTGACAGAATTGACCACAATGTTGAGGACGCTCAGTTGAATGTGGAGGGAGCGCACAGTGAACTTCTTAAGTACTTCCAGTCTGTGACAAACAACCGATGGCTCATGATAAAGATATTTGCTGTCCTCATCGTCTTCTTTGTTATATTTGTGGTGTTCATGGCATAGGAAAACCTAAGACAACTGTAGGATCATGATGCCATGCATAACCTGACCTGTTGATGACTGGTGCCAATGACCATGGAATGGTCTCAACCCCCATGTGATGTGTACTAGATGGGGTCTGAGACACAGCTGTTGTGCAGTGCTAGAAATAATTACATTTAGAAGTGATGGCTGGCAACTCCGGTGTTCAGACTGCATGTCACTTTGGAGTTGTACAGATGTGATTATGACTGCTACTTGCCCATTTGTGATGTCATTTTAATCTTGCATCAATAATTTTACATCCCTGACAGAAATAAACAATAAGGGCATTGTATCATCAGCAAAAGTGAAGCAGCAAGGCATTGGAATTCCATTAATCAAATTTTATTCTATGTATTTAAGTCATTGGAGTTTGGAATGTATATGTTTAAAATCCTTCTCTTTTCTTTTAACACTTTCTTGACGTTGGGTGTAGTGTTGCATCGGGTGAAAATGTGATTTCTTTAAGTTGACCCAGGGCTGCGTTGCAGTTCTAACTTCTTGCTGCATGATCAGGATATTAACATGGTCTTGGTATCAGGGAACACAAATGTTTGGTTAAGACTCGTTACATGAGGAGCTTCTTGACCTTGGGACTATACCAGTTCATGTCCCTTGACACTCCTCAAGTGTTGATGGAAGTCATTATGGATTTTCAACCTACGGCAAATCATGTAACAGACATGAATAAGATGTTTTATCTGTAAATCACCAACTGTTTATAGCCATGCATATACTCGCTAGAAAAGGGAAGTAACCCAGTGTACAAATGTGAAATTCTGGAAACTCCATCTGTGCATCAGCATTTAAGTATCTTTGTTATAAATGGTGGTACACAGTGTGTAACCCAGATGACCATGTACATACAGACATGTGATCACAAATATTAAGATATATATTTTATTTATTGTATGAAATATAAGGAAAGAAGTGTCACCGATTGATGGAGAAAAAATATACCTTGTGTACATATTTCAATACTTGTCAGTGGGCATGCCTCATTTAGTCAATTTTTTTTTGTTACTGCATGGTCTCAGAACCAATTTGAACTTAAGTAAATATGTTTGGGTCAGGGCAGGGACTGGTTGGCGCAATGAAGTAAGTATAAATAGAGGATATTGTAGTGTGGCGTTTGAACACCATGAATAGTAATTGTTCTGGTAAATCATTTTAGGTTTTTATGGTATTCAGCATTTCAAACTGCACTTTTCAGGGTGGTATGATTTGTATCAACAGTTTTGCCTGAATAATAAGAACATGGCATGGGTCAAAGGCCATTGTACCTTTAATGATCTGTAGTACCTGCAGTGTAGTAACATGTGATGATATAAAGTGTGAAATATCACTTCAATCTTTGAAGAAAGTCCAGATATTTCACTTTTTATATAAATAATAAATGAAACAATTGAAGATAAATGAATTCATAGTGATCTAATCTAGAGAAACATTGATGGCGAGCTTGTAATGTCAGAATATAGTTCTGATTATAGATGGGGGTAGAATTACTGCAGAAGTTGTCCTAGCGACTTGGGGAACGGAATGGAATGCATTTTAAAGTTGGGTTATCTTATGTTACAAACACTGAAGGTTTGACTCATACAATGAATTTCTGGTGCCGAGATTTAATGCAGTATTATGGGAATTTAAATGCAGCGTAATTTTAGACCATCAGGTAAATAGTATGGTGGGACACTCAAGAATTTGAGTTGACACTGTCTAGCTGGGTGAAAAACAAGTTTGAAAAGTTCTTTAATATACAAAGTTTGAGGGACTAGAGTAACAGATGGCTGAAAACAGCCATTGATGGCAATGGCAATGATGACAATAGACTTTTATAAATTAAAACTCTTGCCCTTTGTCGGATATTAATGAAATAAAGATGCAAAGGTACAGTCAAATCTATCCATGTCTTCATGATAGTTATATTATAGTTTGGCTGATAGCGCGTAATGGGTGAAGGCCATTTTATTTCTGTGGGGGAAAGGTTTCACAAAAAATTTTTAAGGTATAAGAACATAATACATATAGTCTGCATTCTACAGAGTGACTAAAAACGGGATGGAATACCTGGTATAAAAGATTTATTTCCATTTTTTCGTCTTGGTGACAAATCAACAATAACCCCCAAAATAACACTAGAAAAAAAAGTATGCTTTAAAATTTCTCTTTAATCTGGTCCACAGGTATGTAAATACACTGTACATGGATCAGGATAAGAAAATGTCATTTATTAATAAATCGTAGTTGACTCCGTATTTATGGGCTTCTTTCTAGTGGCATTAAAATATACTACACTGGTAGAACCATACACTGCCTAAATGGCATTTAGCGCATACTCCTGAGTGAAGCATTTGAGACTTATTACAGAATATTAAATGCACTAGATTACTAAGACTATAGAAATTTGTCATTGTAAACCTAACACATATATATATATATATATATATATATATATATATATATGTCCTGTGTATAGTCCCTGGTAATGTAAACATTGTGTGTACATAGGTTTACGGGAAGTATCCTGGATCCTGTTCACAAACATGATACTCTCATTTCCAGTTAAGAATCTTCCAAACAAATTATAAAGGTAGTTTTTTTGTGTGGACAGGAAACAAGACAAGAGAATTTGCTTTACCTTGTTACTATTTTACTTACATAGTATAAACTAAGTTTCCATTTAGATTTATTTCATTTATTTATTTGATTGGTGTTTGATGCCGCACTCAAAAATATTTTACTTATACGATGGCGGCCAGCATTATAGTGGATGGAAGCCGGGCAGAGCCCGGGGGAAACTCACAACCATCCGCATGTTGCTGGCAGACCTTCCCACATACGAATGGAGAGGAAGCCAGCATGCACTGGATTTGAACTCACAGCGACCTCATTGATGAGAGACGCCTGGGTCATTATGCTGCGCTAGCGTGCTAACCAAATGAGCCACGGAGGCCCCCCCCCCCCATATAGATTTATAATCAAGCTAATATAGATTTACAAATCTATGGAATTCAGTTGATCAGAAAGTACAAATTAAATCTTGTGACAGAAATGAAATGGGCCTTCTAAGCTCTAGTTGTGTAGAACATTAACACTATAAGAAAAGCATGTGTACATATGTGCACAAGTATGTGAAATGATTTGACATTTTAGTTTCAAGTGTAACTGAATAATGGACTTAAAGATAAACTGCCATCATATAGAATACAGGTATTGTATGAAACATTTCAAAAACAGGTTAACTGAGAGGAATTCGATCCTTTTCAATTTCCATACAATAATGCAGTGGAGTTGAGTTAGAAAACTCGTTAGATGAAGTAACACACGCAAAATTACAATTACTATACAAGTAAGTAACGGAGAGAATCAATGAATGAGTATGGTATAAGGCCACCTCAGCAATAAGTAACAATGAGAAGAAACAGATGAAGGAAACATTGCTGCCTTTTGACTAATTGTTCAGTTGCTCTATGCCTTGATGTATAACAACTCTATGATATTCATTTTCAATGAGATATACATTGGGAAATCCCATTACACCAAAGTATTGTTTGAAGGCTTCAAGTATCCTGTTAGGAATTTCACATCGGCAACTTTTTTTTAACATTAATACTCGGGGAAACTAGGTCGCGATACGTCATGATCATTCATAAACACCGGTGTCAATCACCGCGTATTTCAGGAAATTCGGCAATTTGATTGGCGTTGTATGCCGCGCCCAGCCCATATACGGATGTGCTAAATATAGAACACATTGCCTCATTCCAAGGCTATAAGGCTAAGGCGCATGACCAACGACGCGGCTTTAAAATATCCGCTGAACACAGGTACTGTTAGCAAATATTTTAAGTGTTAGACGCTGATATACGGGACAGATTGGACCGTGTGGATTTTGAAAAACCTGTAATGGAGGCAGACACTTCTAACACGGCGGGAGAACGGAAAGACATTAACTTTATCAAATGCGTTGTGGTCGGTGATGGAGCAGTGGGGAAGACCTGCCTGCTCATGAGCTATGCCACCAACAAGTTTCCCACGGAATACGTGCCCACAGTTTTTGATAATTACTCGGGTGAGTGTGTCCATAAGCAGGTGTTTCGCATTCTTTGTCGTTACTTCGTCCCTGGTTGATATAGACCTATGCCCCGAGGCTTGGGGGTGATGGAATTGTTGGAAGGGCCTCATGTCCCTGACAGTCGCGGACCTGATTGAAACCCACTATTATAGCCCTACCCCGTGTTAACGCCGAGCAATAGCCTACTCCTACTTGTAAATAAGCAGCCATTTTCACCCCTGACACAGATATCTCGGTTTAGGATTGACAGAGCCGGATGAAGGAAGATCTCTTACGTTGAATTAGTCATACGTTTCAAACGTATCATGATCATATATGTTCATGCAGTGCTGTTCGTGCATGTATGTATCCCTAATGACAAAGCTTCAGCTGTGACATCCTCGACCATTAGTCTACCTGTATCAACTCTATACCTGTGTTATAACCACCTTTTTATCTGCCTTATATTGGCTATAGGTTCTAATCCGCGCCCTGACTGTAGGCCTACCACCTGTTCATCGTTTGACTGTAGCCTGCATTAATCAATGATCACTGGTGTGGTGCGATACTGGTATCGTACTTTAGATTATCTGTTCCAAACTGTAGTCCATTTGATTTAGGCACATCTGTTTCAGCTACCAGTTTATACATATATATCCCTACACATCTCTAGACCTCTGCCAATCTAAACTCAAGATTCCCAAATCGGTAGCGCTATCTGTGTAGACCACCTGTGCATGTCTCCAACGGTAACCCAAAGTTTCTCCACTGTTTTCTTCCCCAATGATAACTCTAATAAATGTTCTTCAACCCCTCATTCACCCTTACAGTCCATCAGTCTCGGCCTCAAGCCAGAATGCCTTGACCTTTATCTACATGTCCATTTCTATCAATTAGGCTCCACTTCTCGGTCTTCTAACTGCCGCTCTTCCAACCTGGTTGCCATCATCTCCATCTGTACTCCACAAGTGCCAACTTTACCCATTCTAACCATCTTACTCAACATATATCACAGCCCACACACCTGTCCTAACAGCTGATTGCCCACCTGACTCAACAGCAAGCCCGCCTGACTTAACGGCTAGCCCAGCTACTTTGATTAATACACTACCTATATATCTTGACCTCCAATATTGGTATGTTGAACATGTATATGACCAGTGGTAAGATTCAATACATATATACACACCTAATTGTAATCAGTGCATGCCATTCGTATAGCTACTGGAGTTGATGGAAAGTGAGATATCACCTTCCACAGATACATGCTAGCCTTGTGAATAATGAAAAAGAAAAATGTACATAAAAGAAATTATTTTTTTATGGATAAACATGAACATACAAGGATAAACCAAGGTAAACCGGATGGGAGGGAAGGAGTCGAGGAGGCGGGGGTACTTTGACAGAAGCGTCTGACAGGTTGACTCGCCAGCTGATAACCTCGTGTTACACGCCAGATTGAAGATGATGTATTATTTTGTCTGAAAACCTGAGAGTTGTGTAAACAGAAATATATGCTGTAATGTTTATGTTTAGGACAATTGTTCAACATGGCTTCCCGACGTATAAACAGCAGGGTGCCAGTCTAAGCAATGTAAAACATGGACCTAAATGTTTCGTATGCGCCACAATTTTAATAGGGCTTTGCCTGGGAACATGTTTACTTGTGCACAGACTGACTGCCCGTGACTCATTGGTAATATTGAATATTTCCTGATCATGCATATTGTATGGCGAGTTACCACGGGTCCCAGGCCCAATGGGGTATAAGTGTACAAATCCCATGAACAAAAATTCAGGTGCTATCGTAAAGCTGAACATACAGGCCACAAAGTTCTCAGTGTTTTGTCACAAACAATAAACAGGCCAATCTAATTGTAACATATACGTCCTTTCTTCACGCAGAATTTAACATTTAGCAGACCACATACACAATAACAGTGGGCCCACCAACTCTCGGGCGTGGAGATAAGTTTATTTGATTGGTGCTTTATGCAGTGCTGAAAAATATTTCTCTGATTCGAAGTCGGTGAAGATTAGGTAACATGTAGCTGCTGCCAGACATATATTACATGTATGACGTTATCATATTTGGATTTGTCTGCGTTAATACGTTTATTCACTTCCACTTCAGCTGTACATATAAAACATGTAAATTTAATACACGTAAATCACGGCATAAACTACATCTGCAGCATACATATATAACACTAACTTCCTGTATTATACGTGAACGTTTCACCAGTGAAACATGGTGGGATCTTAAAGCCGGGAATCAGACCAAGGATTACGGCATACATACGCTAACGACGTACAAGCTGACAGCTTCTTCAGCAACAGAATTCTGCCTGCATATGTTAACATTAGTGTGACATGTGACGTAATAGAATCGGTGTGAACCCCAAAAATGCTTTAAATAAGTAATCCTTTGTTTTTAAAAACTGACCCAAATCTTTTTCAAAACGGTCCGAAAGCAGGCCATATTCGAAATAAGAAATGATCTCTTCCATCGCCTTGATATTGCGAAACTGCTTACTTGGTGCGGATCTGTTTCCGTATTTAGATATGAACTGTGTATCCATGTTTTAGGTTCGAAGATCAACAGTAAACGTGAAGATGAACATGTGTAACAAACTAGATATAATGGACAAATAGTTGTCTAGCTAGAGACCATAATGCCGAAAGGTAATCCCGTGTGTTTTATTGCCTCACGTGTTACCTTGGGAACGTATAGTAGGTCAGTCAATATTATTACGACTGACAACGTATAATTGTCATGTTTATGTATGCGGTGAAATGGCTGCTTGGTATTTATGACTGTTGATGTATACCTATACATTCAGACGTATGCGGATGAAACAAATGTAAACAAAGGCCTGTGTAAAGGAGTTAATTTACGTTGTAAGAGGTGGATTCGAGTCAGAACAATTTGGCAATTAGCGCTTATGTATGTACATCGAATGTACATATACAAGGTTACATTTAAGCTGTACCCATTGTTTAGCAGGAACAGATTTGTCTTGTTTGTCGTCAGAAATGGCGAGCGTTTGATGGACTTATGACTAGTGTGCATCGCTCCAATTCCCCTTAGCTCTATATCCTTTATTGCACGTACACTATTGTCGCACCGGAGCAAAGTAGGTACATATAGATCAACATTTCAACATGGCCTATAAAATTCACGGCCTGACAGGATTATCCTGAATTCTGTTGTGTTTATTGACCAGTTACTGGTGCATCGTCACCATCCCTGTGTGGGTTGCCACGGCATACACATGCAGCTGTACTGCATGCATTCTGCAGCCCATAGCGATATTTATGTATTTCAGCATGTATACACAGCTGCAAATATAATGGTTCTGGATGAATTGTGCATACATGGGAGAATAAGTGTGGACCACGAGGTTTTAAAGTGTAGGATAGGCCGTCAACATGTTGTATGTTTATGCTTAGTATATGACGACCTACATCTATATAACACACGGCCAGTAGCTCTATACAACACACGGTGCATCGTATCGGACCCCGTGTTAAGCTTTACAGTTTGGGCAGTTGCTTTAATGTTGTGAACAAGAGCATATTCTTTAGCCTGTGGTGAGTTCAAGACCAGCTCATGCAGACTTCCTCTCCGGCTGTACGTGGGAAGGCCTGCAGCAACCTGGAGATGGTCTTGGGTTTCCTCCGGGCTTTGCTCGGTTTCCTCCCACCACAATGCTCAGCGCTGTCTTATAAGTTAAATATTCTTGAGTACGGCGTAAAACACCAGTCAAATACATGAATAAATTTAGTCTAGGGTGACTATGTGACTATCGGGGACTAGTATATATAGGTGTGGTCGGGATGTATGGCCCTGGGTATCGAACACTTCTCAATTGGTCAGGAGCAAGAGTTAATTTTTATTGCCTGAATGAATATTTTCATTATTAACATGATCGAATCAGTTATATCTTTTCAAACAGCCTACTAATCTGCGTACCAAAAGTAAAAAGTTAAGATCTTAAGCAAGCATGCTCTAAACGGATGAAATAAGACACGGCGTGTTCCTCCAGTAGTGTACCTTGGTTCATATGGTAATTCCCTTGGATGGTTTCATTGTTTTTGTCTCCTGCAGTGTGTATGCAGGTTTCCTGCCACACAGGGCATTAGGTTTCATGCACGTTTGATGGTTATTCTACACTCATTGTCCAACCATTACCCGCCCGCTTCGGGACCGGTAGATCCAGGATCAATCCTTGATCGAGTCACACCTAAGACTTTAAAAGAGGAAGTTGTAACTTCCTCGCTTGGCGTTCAGCATGAAGGGGATAGTGCAACGACTGGTTGACCCGTATCAGTATAATGGCTCGGGCGGGACGGCTTACTTGCCTTCGGTAAGTCGTCTCAGTGATGCAGCACTAAATAAAAGAGCGGTGGAAATCCGTCCTGCAACAAGGAGGCACATTACACGTGCATGCACCCTAATGATTCCTTCGTCGTCATATGACTGAAAAATTGTTGAGTACGACGTTAAACCCCAAGCACTCACTCCAACCATTACCATGTTCAAGAAGGATGTGACCTTGAACAGATTTGTATTTAGTGTTCACGTGTCATATTTGTGTGCCCAGGGTGAAGAATATATATATATACAAAGCCATTGTTGGACAAATTGGAAAAAATAACCACTCGAAAAATTGTTTTTATCAGAAATTTTTATGAACCTGGCCTACATGAAAACAAAGCATCGGCGATCCGTAAATGACATAAGTTATATATACAGCCATCTTTTTCAAGTAATGAAACAACACAAACTTATCAACATTCTACGTTATAAACTCCACTATAGTCTATCGACTTATATGTAGTTACGGAGATTGACAATTTTCCTGGTCAAACAAGTGTCAGGCTGTCTTCTCGAGCACTGAATACTGGTTTTTGGCTGGAGGTAATGCAATGTGGGCATGGGAGGTTGTCCCAGTGACTAGACCCTATAGTCCTGCATTGCCGATCTGTCGACGAACTTCGCATAATGTTGCTTCATTCTGTCTATGTATACTCTGATAAGTCCGGGTGCCAGTCTCGGAATATAGGTCGTACTAAGTTGTCCCCAGTCATATAGGACCGTGGTCTCATTTAAAGGGTTTGCAAAACTGAAATAGTAGCTGTAACTTTGATGCCAATTGTTCGATACCAGTGTAGGATGCCCCCAAGAATTTGGCTCATAGCGCTATAACTTAACACATAAATGAGAAAAAAGTGTTTGCGTGCTGCAAGTGTACTCAATGCAGTAAACTGTTTACAAACCGCTTACAGTACATAAATGTGGATTTTCTCCAGATATGACCTGATATGACCTTTGGATATGGCACTGAGCATCCTTGAAACTACATGTTTATCTACACGTGTGTAATTAGCAACGGTGTTAATTTACAGGACATTTTGCTAAACGGATATGGACAATCGAGAGCAAGCATTGATATACCACAACTCGGTTAATGGCCATTCAGTGCCAGTTTGTGTTGGAATTGAGCCGATGAAGCATTGCACGACAGTCTTATTGGCCAAATATTGTGAGCATATATTTTTTCCCTTGTAATTTGAGTCTGCATAATGCCATTGAGCGCATGGGTCGATGTACAATGAAAGTTTGGCATACCTCACCTTGAATCATTGCTCCTACCAACTTTTTGTACAGCTTGTATAAATTCTGTAACATTTCACTAGTCATGTGTATGTTTACTCCACATTTACTCTTGTGCTACACCGTTATAGAGGCCAAGTGCAGTTTTAAAGTAACAGATCAATGAACGAGACTTCGTGCATACACATCTTTTCCAAAAGATTTATCTATTTACTTATTGGGAAGCGCAGAACCTATGTACTGCCGGATATACCCGAGAAATTACATGAGCTATAAACCTGGGAAATATATCACCTGTGTCTGAGAAACCGTGTCATTTTCTCAAGAAACCGTGTCCCACGTACCCAAGAAATCGTGTCATATGATGTACACTTGTATTTGAGAAACCGCGCGCACGAACTGGAGAAACTGTGTCAGTTACCTGGCAAAACTTGCCACGTTTACCTGAGAAAAAGTGCCACATGTAGCTGGTAAAAAGTGCCTATATCAGGATGTCATGATATAGAGGTGTGGTATTGCCGACATAGTCAAAAACCATATAGTCATTCATTCTGATCAACTCAAAAACACGAAGTGTTAAAACTGAGCAGTCTGTCCGAACATATACGGAGATGAATCCACGTGGTTCAGTCTCTAATGTGAACAGGGAAGTAGCATATACATGTATGTCATACACTGACTTCCTCATACGCATTCTGTGCAGTTTTCCGATGTAACTCGTGACTTCAGGACTTTTTCTTTCTGTGTATGGCGCTTAAAGCATTTCAGATATTATAAAAGTTGTATGCCGTATGTTGAATTAAATATACAAGTCCATGTATCATAAGCACAGTCTTTAACTATGCCGGTATATTATACGTGCCTTTTTAATTTTTGGGTAAGGTGCATACATACAGTGTTTGTTGAGGTGCATACATAAGGTGCTTGTTGAGGGGCTGGCATACAGCGTTTATTGAGATGCATACATGTAGTGTTTATTGAGGGGCATCCGTCCAGTATGTGTTGAGGTGCATGAACTCAGAACATTAACTTGGTTTGATGCATACAGTTGTTTGCTCTGGGATCAAATAAATCTATCTGGAAACCACTTATGTAGCATTGGTCAATGAGGTGACGGGATCATTTCATCCGACGCTTGCTTTCATTTGTTTTATACCTCAGTCATCGGGTTGCATTTAGATGTGATGGTTTATTCTTGATGCTATAGTTTCTTTTTATAGGCGCTCTCCATACCGGTACCTCTGTAACCGCTCTCCACAGCAGTACCTCTATAACCGCTCTTCATACCGGTACCTCTGTAACCGCTCTCCACAGCAGTACCTCTATAACCGCTCTCCACACCGGCACCTCTATAACCGCTCTCCACACCGGCACCTCTATAACCGCTCTCCATACCGGTACCTCTATAACCACTCTGAAGTATTAGGACGCCGCACATGCGTTTCAAACAACTATAAGGATCGACTATGTTTCAAAATACACGGTAAATACACGCATATACCATGAAATCATGTTTCTGAAGTCTCTATGTAGTTGTTGTCATTTATAGATAATATCAAACATATGGCAAGGTGTTGATTATAATGGTCATTCACTAATGCCCACACATAATTGTGAAACGAATGTATCACTAAAGATTTCTTAATGGGGCTTGTGGACAACCGTGATAACCATCTACAAAGCTCTGACACACACTTAACGTCTGTTAGAGATCTGTATAATCACACTTAAGACACTTTCAAATGCATTTTTAAGCCATTTAGGACCATGTCCTCGCCATGAAAACTTAATCAGCTGATCCACTGAATTAATTAAACCAAGCCTGCTGAGTGGTCTCCAGTAATAATCTCATATTGTCCCTTCTGATTTATCATTCGTCATCAGAGATGTGCACACGCACCTGTGAAATTTTAAACTGTGACATGCACAATAGAAAATGCAGAATAAATTATGCCATGTATAAAAATAATGCTTTAATAATAGGGTACATATATTCAGTGTCTTATTTTAGTTATGCAAAACTATTTGCATGTGTATGAGTATAACAAACTGATAGCCTGCTGCATATAATTATCCTGGTAAATCCAGGACATGCTCATAAATATCAATATGGACCAGCAAACAAAAGCGACTCTAATGTTTATAAGATTGTAAATAAGATATTCGATGCAAGGCCAGATCAGTGGTAATCATATGAAAATTTGTTTATTTATTTTCAAAGTTAATCAACTCCCTTTCAGTTTTCCCCTCCTAAGCGGATAGCAGTTTACCGAAACACTGTCGTTTCAAGTTGTTGTTGAAAAAAACGTTATCATTAAAGTCGAGAAACTCCTTATGGTTAGTGAACCCGATCGTGTATATATGAGGACACGATAGCCAGAGCTATATATATATATATATATATATATGCCCTAACACGTCAAGTGCTGACCAGTATGTTGGTGTAAATATATAGTTCTACATAGTACATCAGCCAGTGACCCCACAGTGTATATCTAGATTAGGTGCACTGACACGTATACTGTGATTTAGGTCATTAGTTTTGGCCTTAGAGTATGTAGGTGTATATATATATATGTGTAGCCATAGAGATTTTGATACGTGACTTTTTTGTAACCTGTATATAAATGTGCGATTATGAAATTTGGGTCCAGTGTATAGGAGTATATAGAGACAATAAATGCCTGGGATTTTTTTCTCGGAAATAATGGCGCGTATAAACGTTGGTCTATATGCTTGTTTTTCAAGGTGACTGAGTTGAGGGTAAATTGCATAGATCTGATTTATAAGCTGCTGAAAAGAAAGTCGATTAATTACTGTTTGTATTGTGCGGTTTGATTTGTTTTCTATTTCTTGCTTCAGTCTTTTTTATTGCCATTCGATCCTATGTGCCCTTTTGATTTCTTTTTACATTGCATCTTAACGCTGTCAATCTGTGCTTGAAAATCTTTTTATTCCAACATATCTCATGAGTTTCTAAGGTAATACCTGTTTGTTACAACACAAGGTTTCTGAAGGACCCGTTTGGCGGGTGGGAAATAACAATAGCATATAGTCATTACTCGGTAAAAGACGAAAGAAAGTTCAAAAGTTGTGTGATTTTTATTTCCAGGAAGCCACCTTAACCTGTATAGTTTCATATTTATGTATTACAAATGTATTTCAGCCTGTTTTGCAGAAGTAAAAAATAATGTCTTCGTAACAATAATATGTACAAATGTTTTCTTTTGATTGAATATATGTTGAGCAAAGTAAGAATGGGCTAACAAACCGGTCTTTTATGAACATGTTCGTGAAAAGACCAATTGTTCATTAATTGGGAGACGTCGTATGTTATATGTGACAAGAAATGTATGTCCACATAAGGCTAGAACAATTTGTCACTGTTGGACACCCGATATAGTGCTTGCTTACTCATCGGGTTCAGCCACGGCATGTTGTGTGCTCATCGAGTATAGCCACATCATGTTGCTTGCTCATCGGGCATAGCCACAGCATGTGGTGTGCTCATCGAGTATAGCCACAGCATGTTGTGTGCTCAGCGGGCATAGCCACATCATGTTGTGTGCTCATCGAGTATAGCCACAGCATGTTGTTTGCTCATCGGGCATAGCCACAGCATGTGGTGTGCTTATCGGGTATAGCCACAGCATGTTGTGTGCTCATCGGGTATAGCCACAGCATGTGGTGTGCTCAACGAGTATAGCCACAGCATCTTGTGTGCTCATCGAGTAGAGCCACAGCATGTGGTGTGCTCATCGAGTATAGCCACAGCATGTGGTGTGCTCATCGGGTTTAGCCATAGCATGTTGTGTGCTCATCGAGTATAGCCACATCATGTTGCTTGCTCATCGGGCATAGCCACAGCATGTGATGTGCTCATCGGGTATAGCCACAGCATGTGGTGTGCTCATCGGCTATAGCCACAGCATGTGGTGTGTTCATCGGGTATAGCCACAGCATGATGTGTGCTCATCGGGTATAGCCACAGCATGATGTGTGCTCATCGGGTATAGCCACAGCATGTGGTGTGCTCATCGGGTATAGCCACAGCATGTGGTGTGCTCATCGGGTTTAGCCATAGCATGTTGTGTGCTCATCGGGTGTGTTCATCGGGTATAGCCACAGCATGTGGTGTGCTCATCGGGTATAGCCACAGCATGTGGTGTGCTCATCGGGTTTAGCCATAGCATGTTGTGTGCTCATCGGGTATAGCCACAGCATGTGGTGTGCTCATCGGGTATAGTCACGGCATGTTGTTTGCTGATAGGGTTGATAACCACAGCAACTTGTTTAGGTGGACATATAGGTCAATACGTATACACAGAGTTCTCTACATTATGGGATACGCATAGTGATCTGTTAGTCTTTGACGTATAACCTGATGTAACTTTTTGTATTTTCAGTTTCCGTGTCGATAGCTGGGAACCCTTATCAACTGGGACTGTTTGATACGGCAGGACAGGTCAGTGTTTGTAATTCTGTTGCTGTGTTTAGGATTTCTCACGCAAAATCTCTTTTATTTTAGAATACCATCTGATTAAAAACACTCTAAACTCCATTACATTTTTTTTTTCTGAAAAAAAAAGATTTAGTTTACATTCAACAGTTTTTGTCTTAATGGCAGTAAATATAGTTATTCAACAACTGTGGTAATTTTTCTCCCACCGAATCATGATATCGAAAGATATCAGAGGGTTTTCTCAGCAAAGTCTCTCTTATGTTTCCATATAATGTTAAATATGCTCTTTGTAGATTTAATTGTACCAAGATTTTCTCATACAGTACCATAACAATATTATAATCCCTGCTAAGTACTTATCTTAAAGGCCTTTCAGTCATTTGGCTAGGAATTCCACTGAATATCAGCTAATTCATTCAGACCATTTTCAGCTTGTTTTTGACGTGTAATACAACTCCTAACGGAAAGTAAATGATTCCCGCCTTCTGTTTTGCAGGAAGAGTATCAAGGATTAAGAATGCTGTCTTATCCGTCAACAAATGTTTTTGTTGTCTGCTTCTCTATTGTGAATCCGGAGTCGTACCAAAATGTGGAACAGGTGTGGGTTCCGGAAATACGCCATCACATGCCACATACGCCATTTGTGCTGTGTGGAACACAGATGGACCTACGCACAGACGAAGCTACTTTACAAAAACTACAGAAAAAACTGCACAAACCTGTCTCAAAGGAAATGGGCTTGAAATTAGCCAAAAGACTGGGAGCTGTGGTTTATACGGAGTGTTCATCCCTGACACAAGAAGGTCTCAAGGACGTTTTTGATGAAGCCTTACTAGCAGTGTTGGAGCCTAAAGAGAACAAACCCCAGAAGAGCAAATCATGTGGCAAATGTCTTTTGTTGTGATATTTTATTTGCCTGTGCGGTGTGAACTGTGGTACATGCATGCCATGTGAATACAGGAGTTCATGTATAGTGGTGAAATCCTGAGGTTATAATTGTATCATTTTGTCCACAGAAACAGACTTGACACCGCCTTGGCATCCTTTGCCAAAAGAGTTATCCCTCTCACACTTCCGAGATCATGCTCATAACGTCACTGTAAAATGTACAAGTTCACCATTTCTGTACATATAGGGGTGTATATCCTTGCAACATGTGATAATGTGCATATAACGATTCGTTGAAATGAGTACCTAGCGCTGTATCTGCTCATTTATGTAGGGTGGCCTTATACCTCCCCGACCGGAGCGTGTGTATGAGTACAATCGCAAGTCAAATCACGGGGGAAGATAGTGATGTACGCACGCAGCATCAATATGTTAGCCATACGTGGGAAGGTCTTCCTGCAACTTGCGGATGGTCGTGGGTTTCCACCGGGCTCTGCCCGGCTGGCTGCCGTCTTATAAGTGAAATATTCTTGAGTACGGCGTAAAACACCAATCAAGTAAATAAATCAATACTTCAGCACCTGTCAAGCTGGCATCTTCCCGTTTTGCCCATCCTCTGGCAACCCGCTGACACGTGATCAGTTTGGATACCCATTAAAAGTAAGAACCCCATTGAACAGGAAGCTGCTGCCTATTATACAAGATTCAAGAAATATTTATGCGAATGCAGGAATACGTGGATGTTATTGGAATTAATGGTACCTAACAGAGTGAAAGTCACAAAAGTGATCAGCCAAGCGATCTCACAAGCTAATATTTTGTCGTTTTCATCTGTATGTCTATGTTACCCAATGAGATGAATGGTTATACATCTATATGGAATTGGCTAAGCATTCTGGCGCTGGCGTTAGATACATTCGCGTCTTCGTTGTATAGAGTATGAATGGAAATATTGAATGACATTGTGTGTAGAGTGCTGATGTAAACACAGTTTATTGCTTTTTTATGTAAATATCACTTATATGACAATTCCCGTCTAAAATTTTACAAATATGTCAATATGATGGTGTATAAAATGAAAATTTTTAAATCTTCCCTCTATATATTTTAGAAATTTTGACTGTTTCAATGTTCTCTGAGAAACACTAGTCTCTGCATTCCCAATGACATTCTAAAGTCGACAGACATGAATTTGTTTAGTATATTCCAGCTCAGCATAATACAAATGCACATACACTGAGAACAAACCCAAGAAACTGCATATATTTGGCGTTTCAGCAGTTTGACAGTTTTATTTGTCATCTCCTGCAGACCTGACAAAACATGTGAAAATATTTAAACCTCACATATTTGACTTCATGTCTGTTCAGTTTCATTATGTTATGCATACTGGTCGACCAACAAGATATTCCAGTTTACAGCTTACAGCTTACATTTCTCTGCTCTTATGTTTCTGGGATTTTCCTTTTTAATATCTAGAATATTAATAGTTACCTAGCGCGGTTTATAACAGTTTATAATAAGTTAAGATTTTACTTTGTCTCTGAATCTCTTTTCTACGTATGGCAGTGTGTGTCATCGACAATTTGTGGATACGTTGGTGATTTGGTGTTATGACACAACATTCATATGCTGTGATGGTTGGTATAGTATAGTATATGGAACACAGCTTTAAATGCCTTTTCTGTTATACGTCACTAAATGATTATCTTGTCGCTTTAAATCGAACCTATTTTTCATCATTCCATTTCCTTTCATTCATTTTACCAAGCTGTATTCGCGATCAGATAAGCTAATAGTGAGTTTTTCATATATTTCTGTTAAGAGTTTTATTTAGTCTAAGAATAATCAGGTGACATATCCAATCTATATATTTTCCTAAATCACCATTTTCATCACCACTTTGACATTCCACCCAAAATTACTATAGACCTATATACTTGCTTAAACCGCCTGTTTGTTCGCAGTAACTGACATAAACAAAGTTTTAGTGAATATTTGAGTATCCCGCGCCCGCAAACTTCACGCCCAGTGGATGCAGTATGTATGGAATCATCTCGTGTAGCCCGGTACGATAACATGGGTCTAATATGTAGTTCAGCTGGTCAGTGGCATCAGATGATCTGCGCGGACGTGTTATGGCATGACATGAGACAAGTGGATATACATTAAGGTGGGACAGTGGTATGGCAACAGACAAGTGAATATAGGCTAACGTAGGACAGTGATATGACAACAGACGTGGAAATATACTAATGTACGACAGCGGTGTTAAAACAGGCACAAACGCTACTAAGGTGTTGGAAAACAAGCAATTGGACACGTGCTAAGTTAGCATAGCGGTATAACGGCAGACAAGTGGACACACTCTAAAGTAGAACAATGGTGTGACCTACAAATCACCCCACTACGTTAAGCAAAATTGCGTAGCCATCTATACAGCATATTCAACCCAGTGCCCCTGTTATTCATTGCCGTCATTAACACATTGTCAAATGAAGACTTTTTGAAACACATGTATGCTTTTGGTGCTTTATCTTTTACACGTTTATAGACCTGTTGTTTTTACTGACTTTATTAAAGGTTATTGTAAAACTTTTAACTATCTACACGACGAACAATTCTCAGTTCACGTGAAGCTTATGACTGATATGATCAAGTGACTGGAAGACTGAATATAGTTCCTTTATCTTCCCTAAAAGGTATTTTACAGACGTATACAGTCGGTGACTGAATTTTCCCTGACCTGTTTTATGGTTTTCGACCAAGTCTATAGGGGAAATGCTTTATATTATTAAAATATAATTCTGTTTTATGTTAAGGTCGCCAGACTGGATGTTTTTTATTTGCTTGCCTTACGGCTACAGTGTGTATATCGATGCCCACTTTGTAAGCAGAGCAGTATTAAAATATTCTATTTATTACCTTAACGCTTTTGTTCACTTTTTCTTTTTAGTAGTGGGTTTTTCCATTTATTCCAAGTTTGGCGTACAAAACGTACGAATCGGTTTCACAACAGGTAGGTTTTGACACGTATATTATAAAATGCGGGCTGGTCGTGACCGAGTGGTGAACGGACTTGCTTTCATTCTCCCCATAACACGAGACCTGGGTTCAGTAAGCCTACAATTCTCCCCATAACACGAGACCTGGGTTCAGTAAGCTACAATTCTCCCCATAACACGAGACTGAGTTCAGCAAGCCTACAATTCTCCCATAACACGAGACCTGGGTTCAGTAAGCCTACAATTCTCCAGATTTACTTCCGTGTTCTCGGGGTCAATTTGACGTTACACATGAAAATGTTGGCTATAGTATAACTTGCCATAGGTCGATGGTTTACCCCTTGCACTACGATTTCCTTCACAAAAACTGACCGCCATCGCAGGAATGAACAAAGTCTTCAGTATGGCGTTAAGGAACAATCAAACAAATAAAGTAAATTAATTTACGTTTTGAAAGTCATGAGATTTCTTCCAAAGATACAGTCGACACGATATGATTTAATTACTGCCAATTTGTCAGAATCCAGAATTACTCCTTCGCCGAATCATAGTCATTTAAACTGAGGCCCTCGTTTGGGCTCTGCCCAAACAACTCGGTTGTTTGGCCCATGAACATAGTGGTTTGGGACTGAAGGGCCTTGCAGTCTCGTTTTGGTCGTCTGTCCCAAGAGGTCCTTGCACTGAGTCGTTTGGACTGTACAGACGGAGGGGCCCTGTTCAGTTGTTTGACCCACGAGACCCTAGCAGATTCAAACATTTTGGACGAGGGTCCTAGCAGAATGTATCATTTAGACTGAGGGCCCCTCGGTCGTTTGGTCCACTGGGCATGGTTAACACCTGAGAACAAAGTGTAGAACTCACGATAACCATCTATTGTTGGTTAAGTGTGATGACAACACAACCTTCTTGGTAATTCTAGACCGCTGAGGTCTAATAAAATTGCTAATAACCTCGTTACGTTTTTTTACCAAATTCTGTTTGATCCATGATCATGAAATTGCTGCTGTTTAGGTATTTACATGGCTACTTGAAATAAAACTCAGACCGAGTTCGAATTCCAGCAATTACGTGTGACCATTAACCAGTTATCATTCACAGTGTTGTCGCTGTTCTACTTTTTCTTTCAGCGCTCGAGACTGTTATATTCATTACATAACGCCTTGGGTCGGGCCGGTGAGGCTATGATCAGCATGTACATGTACATACACATTAGTCATAGTCTGCGGTTGTCTCATTACGGATGTAAGGATATGACGATTGTCATGCTGACGTCTATAGCGGAATCAGGAAGAACATGACTTCCACTGTATAACATATCATATATCTATATAGTACTGCACAATAAACCACAAAAGTCGTAAATAACTTTTAATAAAAAGTTCTGTAACACGTTGCATTTCATAAATTGTGCGTGAGCAAGTCGCAAATCCGTGTATTTTATACATACGAGCTTGGTTATTGCAATGCCTGTCGTAATAATAATCGTGTAGTAATAATCTGTGCAGCTCGTTAACCTGTCCTTAACTGACAGAAAGGCAATGAAAATGAACCCGCTTCAAACATTGATCTTTGATAAACATGTACCATCCGTAAGTCCCCTGATTAATACACCAGAGGACCTGGTGGTGGACCCCAGAGAGGTACGATAAAAAAGTTCAAATTTCAAAATCCCAGCACAATTCTGTAAATTTCAGAATAAGAAGCATAAAAAACTTGGTCGAAGCACTTATGAAAGTGGTATGCCAAAAAGATATTGTTGCTTAGTAGTAACAATCCAAAAATGCACGCTCGATCAAAAATACCAATTTTTCGGTCAGTCGAGGTACTGAGTTTTGACGGGAGCACTGATCCGTGGAACGTTGAACTGAAAGTACATGTATAGGTGACTGTGTCCATCTGGTTGATTGCAACGTCAACGGTGGTGCTGACGTGACCGTTATTCCGTCACACCTTGCTCCCGTCTCAAAGTCAAAGTTAGCAATTCGCAGAAGTTGTTTTGGCCCTGGTGTAAAACAGCTTTCAGGGCATTTCACTGCAAAACTACACACATCAAAACATTCAACGACGCCGACTTTGTATGTAGTACAAGGTCTAAGAGAACCTTTGTCAGGCCGATCTGCAATCACCGAGCTTGAATTACTTCATCGTGTGGATGCTGTGGACAGTGAAAATAGTGGAGTTCCTCATGAGGAATCGTCACAGTCTCTGAAGACATTCACAACTCCATTTGGGAGATCTTGTATCCGACGCCTCTGCTTTCGCATTTCCTGTGACCCGGAAGTATTTCACAGGATCATGTCCCAGCTGCTAGATGGTATTCCTGGAGTCTTTTGTGATATTGATGATGTTCTCATATCAGGAAAAGGCAATGAACAACATGATGACATCCCCCATACAGTACTACGGAAACTAGAAGATGCACGAGTCACCTTCAGTGACAAGTGTGTGTTTTTACGACAAGAGACAGCTTTTCCAGGACACAGAATTTATGGGGAAGGTGTCGCAGTGGACCCTAAACAAGTAGCAGCGATCGAGAACTTTCCGAGATGAACAAACATGACGGAGGTCCGTCGATTGTTAGATATAGCCAAGCATGTTGGAAAGTTTAGTAGAGAAAACAAAGCTTTTCCGGGAGGTACTTGTGAAAGAGAACCAATGAACTTGGAGTGAATCACAGGTGAAAGCTTTCACTCAGATCAAAAAGGGTCTCACATCAGCGCCATTGTTTGAACATAACCTCGTAACTTTGGTATGTTGTTGTAGTCTAGAATACCTCCCCAAGTACTGACAACCTCGTAACTTTGATATGCTGTTGTAGTCTAGAATATCGCCCAAGTACCGACAACCTCGTAACTTTGATATGTTGTTGTAGTCTAGAATACCGCCAAAGTAATGACAACCTCGTAACTTTGATATGTTGTTGTAGTCTAGAATACCGCCTAAGTATTGACAATCTCGTAACCTTGATATGTTGTTGTAGTCTAGAATACCGCCCAAGTAATGACAACCTCGCAACTTTGATGTGTTGTTGTAGTCTAGAATACCGCCCAAGTACTGACAACCTCGTAACTTTGATATGTTGTTGTAGTCTAGAATACCGCCCAAGTAATGACAACCTCGTAACTTTGATGTGTTGTTGTAGTCTAGAATACCGCCCAAGTATTGACAACCTCGTAACTTTGATATGTTGTTGTAGTCTAGAATACCGCCCAAGTATTGACAACCTCGTAACTTTGATTTTGTTGTTGTAGTCTAGAATACCACCCAAGTACTGGCAACCTCGTAACTTTGATATGTTGTTGTAGTCTAGAATACCGCCCAAGTACTGGCAACCTCGTAACTTTGATGTGTTGTTGTAGTCTAGAATACCGCCCAAGTACTGGCAACCTCATAACTTTGATATGTTTCATCTATAGATCATAGTTCATAGTTCCCGATATACTTCAAACCTTACAATCTTTCAATGTTCATCGTTTGGTTACATAACAAACTAAGGAATATCTTTCCAGAAGGTGAATTTCTGAGAGCTTCTGCATGTGTAACTTTTAAAGCCAAGTACATTTACTGCGCATGAATAGCTGTAAAGTGTGATAGCCTTGTCTCTTGCCATCCAGACACCTTTTTATTATATGTATAACAAACACGCGATACTTTCACTTTGTTGTATATATTAGAAACATGATTCATGATGAAATTGTGTATTTCGCAGAATTTACGGGATAACAGTTGTTCATGTTAGTCGCAAAATGAAGGGGCACATCTGAAGAACCTCAAAAATGGGCGATGTTCGTCGTTAGAACCGTTGACCTCTGCGCTCTTTACAATCTTTATGTGGTAACGCCACAATTCCATACTCTTTTTGTTTGTTTGGGAAAGCCTGTTTGAATGATTAATGAACATTATAAAATTAGAAAAGAGGGTAAGGTATAATGGGCTTGTACTAATCTGTTATAAGGCAACATTCGCCTTGTTCTGATCGTGCATGCTTCTCCAGAATAAACGTGTGACCATTATTCTACCCCGATGTTAGTTGCGGGCCGTGTGCAAAGACACATATTAACGAGAAATGATCTTTCAAACAGCATAACGTTTGCCACGCAACACACCAGTCGGTACGTTTACCTCCTCGAGTAATATGATTTCATGCTGTTTATGTCCACAAATAAAAGAATTTGAGTTTGTTTACTTGTTAGGCTTGCTTTGGTGATTTATATAAAGGTGAACTATCGGAATTTCCTTCAGTGATAAAAGTGTTATTTCGCGCAGTTTATAGATATCGCTTCTGTTTTTATATTTTGATCGTTTACACCCAGGCACCATGGCGACCATGAAATGCCGTGTTTGCCTCATTTTGTTAAATTTTTAGGGCAGAATAGACTTTAACGCCTTCGTCTTGGTGTTTGCTGTGTAACCCGATACCACTGAACCTTGTTTTGTACCTCATCAAATCCCTCGAATGCTGTGCATTCTCGGAATTTGACTTGGTACGAAACAAGATTCAGCGGTACCGGGTTACACAACGGCGATCGCTACGGCGGTGTTAAATCCTTAAACAGCTACTTGGACAACTTCTGGAAAATAACACTCAACCAGTTTTAGTCATTTCCAGAAGCCGGTTTATTGTTGGCCCACTGATCTGAAGCACTGCACAGAATTCGTCGACAAACACTTTAACTGTTCAATCTCCCTCACTGAGACACAGTATAGATCACGTGTGTACAACCCCTTAGTTTAAAATCAAACCTATATAAGTAAAACCAACGCTAAAAAAAAAAATAATTCTTTAAGAATTTGGAACGCACAAGCAAGCACTATATAACTAAAATGAATTCCAGCGTAAAAAAAATATGCATTGATTAGTTATGAACTGTTGAATACCAGGTTACTTTTCTCTAATTTGGCTAACTGTTACTGTTGACAAAATTGATAGTATAACATTAAATAAAACATACCAATTTCGTTTCTCGAACAGAAAGATTTTTATGGCGTGAAGAATAAAATCGCTATAGGTTTCCGCCATGCAGGCGACTCTTCATTATATGATTAAAACACGATGATAATAAACATAACGTTATTTGTGAAGTTATACCTTAAACAATTTGATAGGGTTTGACAGTTTTTACATTTATTGTTCATGCTTTTACTTTTAAACTTTTACAGTAGTACAATCTTGATGCTCGGCATGCCAAAAGCTTTTCGAGTGCCCAGTTTCCTCCACTTGTATAAGCCTAATCGCTACACGCCTACAGATATATATATGGGTGACTTTATCTTAAGTATATACGTACACAGATGAGTCAGTAGGGTGCATGGGAGCTTACAGATAACATATCCTGAAAAGGGGTTGACCCTACTTCCTTCCTCCATTCCGACCTACAGCAATATCTCGATCTGGCACCGTGTAAGACATGTACGCAACGGTTCACCACCTATAGTTATGGCATGTGTGCATTATGTATGTGTTGGGCTCTGAGCAAGGTTTGATCATACAGAGGCGTTATGTATGTGTTGGGCTCCGAGCAAGGTTTGATCACAGAGAGATAAGATCAATGTAACACATTCGAACATCACTGGTGCTCGTATACAAAGATATATGATCCTGCCATCAGGTCCCCATGATATGGTGCTAGGCTTGAAATCCAAGTTGTGTATAGTTCCATGAACTGATCAAAGGGTAGGCCTATGCGTTGGGAATCACATACAGTTCGACAACCTCTTCACAGGCTACAATTCCAACAGTGCTTATTTTTTGAGCATGCAAACATCGTTGAATGGTTTAAACAATACCATCGTACACCATTTATTAGGGCCAGTTCTTAATATTTATAATGAATAAATATTCCTTAAGTACAGCCATAGTTTAAAGGCCCTATAGCCCGACCGTTGAGCGAACATTCTAAACACTTACCATTATAGCTTTCGGAGTAAATGCCAGTACTGTGCGTTACTATGCGAATATGCATATAAAATGCCGTTATATGCTAATCACATGGATATTGCAGCGTCAGTAGGAAGACTGAAGCGCCGTCTACTTTTACACGGCTTAGCATGGTCCGAACATGTATTATACTTCCTTTACATCTGTTCTTTAGAGGCAGTTTCGCCATCATCGTAAGATTGAATCTAATTCGAAAAAACGTTAATTAAGTAGTAAAAATGCACATCAAGAACAGTTGTTCAGCGAAAATGTCACAGATAGTATATAGGTGTATATGCATAAAGAATACAGAATGGAGAAGGCTTATGGCTTACTCCTGGCACTCCAGTTACCACCTTTGAACTCTTACGGCCAAAACTCGGGCAAATATTTTTGTGTTCAGTCGTAAAGTTTATTTTTGACGCTTATGATTTGGTTCCTGATTTTGTTTATTTGTTTTAGTGTTTCAGTCAATCTTTTGTAGCTATCAGAAAGATACTTCCCAACCAAATACGCAGCTGCTACAAGTAAAATATATAGATATCATGCCTTCAACCGGTTATACCCAGTTGTAACATAAAGGGGAATATAGACACTGGTAAAGATGGATAACAATCTTGTACCAGAATATCAGTTAAACACCGAAGAGAAATTATAAAAGGAAATTCGTTGTTCTCTTTTGCAATCTTCTAATTTCTGCCCAAAACCTGACCCCGTCATGTAAGTATATAGCTGCAGTTAAATAAATGAGCAAGTACTATTGCGTTGTACAAGGGACCAAGCTATGGTTATAATCCTCAATATGTATGGATAAAAGTAGCGTACACAATAAGGCACTCTCCATAAGCTCAATAAATTCAATGCCAAAATATACACATGAACAATATATATAGTCACAGAAGCAAGAAATGAAGCCAGCTCTTATGTCAAAGGTACGCATGGACTATAAAGGAACACAGAAGAGAACAATGAACTTCCAAGTCGAAAGTACGTAGAAGACAGTTCTGAGGCGTTAAAGTAAAGATATACGTTCGCAAGGATAAATTTGAAGCGCCATGGCCAAAATATACAGCAATCATACGGTCGCGGAAAAAAACAACGCAGTTCTTTGTCAAAAGTACACAGAAATTATGCGGTTATAGATGATTTTTGGTTAATAAAATTATGACCGAATTTCAAAATTTAAAATTATAAAACCGAAAAATCATTTTTCCCATCAATATTCATCAATAACTTTATTTTAAATCTCAGTACATATTTCCATGAATAAATATGCAGGCTTCGTGCCATACCAAATTCAATCTCCGTATGATATACATCATAACTGATATTACACTCATAATATCAGGGGCCTATCTCGTCATTCTTTGCTCGATCATCGCAATGATATCATTGAGTGTAAACTGATGTCAGCCGACGGCTCAAGTCGGACGGCAGACAATAATAATGTCATATCCAAACACACCCAATATGTGTCGAAACAAACATTCATAAAGCAAATAGAAGTTCTGAGTTACTAATCGTAAGATCAATATCTAAAACATTCAATACAATCAACAAAGTAAGAAATTAGGATGGACCCATGTCAGCAGAAGCAGTTAACAAACTAGTAATCCTCTGTCAGTCTTCAGCGCTTTGCAAATGTGGATATATAGCCACGCGTGAGTCGAAAGGCTTTATATACTGACCCGCTTCAAAAACATGCCAACATGAATCCATGAAAATATCATGATAGTTTGAAAATAACAACGGAAATGTCCAAGGTTAGAATTTGAAGCTCCAAAGATATTGTCAGGTTTGATAGCGTTTGTGTGAGCCGTCACCGAAACACAACAGGGAACAGTACTGGAAAACATGCTTTTACACCTGAAAAGCACGAAAAAATCAAAGTGTCATTTTTGGGGTGCTGAAATGGGGTATAAAGGGAAGGCATTCAACGCTATCAGGCAATATCGCTGTAAGACCGGAATAGCAGTGAGGTCGCAAAGCGATTAACATCTGAGGAACGGGAACGATTCATTGCCTTGATTGAAGTTGGTCTGGCTGTAAGGGCAACAGAATCTAAGTCTGGATGTCACCACAATAGCATCACACGACTGAACCAGCGATTTCAGCAGGCACGACGACCCATAGATCGACAACACCCAGGACAACCACGTGTGACAACAACCAGTGAAGACTGATAGATTGTGAGGGCTCATCTACCTGATTGAACACTTCTGGCGTCCAGAACAGCAGCTACCATCAAGGCCAACGATGAGTTGTCAGTGCCGAGACTTTGCGCCGTTGGCTTACTTGCACGTTGTCCTTATGTCGACAATGCTTGCACTGGTCGTGTATAATGCAGTTTACTATAAGAACGCCATTTTAAGACGTCATCTTGTCCCATTTTGCCGTCAACACCAACAGTTGCATTCTTTCCAACACGACAACGCCAAAACACATATAGTACTTGTTTCTCTGGACTTCCTGGCACAGAACAATGTTATGCCATGGCCTGCCTTACTTGTATCTATCGATCTATCGCCCATCAAATTTGGGCCTATACCTGGAACAGCGCATTGCACGTCGATCCCAATCCCGAGCTGTTATATAGAGGTTTATAAGAGTCCATGAGAAGGCGTTATGTGGCATGCTCTGCAAAAAGTGGTGGTCATACCCGGTAGTGATTTGTGTTTGGACTTGTGTGTTCCATTTCCTCATTAAAATTGTGTATTTTCCAATGACACTGTGACGATTTTCAATGTGAGCAGTCAGTCACAATTAATAACTGGTGGTAAACCTCTGCCAGTGATAACACAGGCATCCAAATAACTATGAGAGCTAGATGGAGTACGGAACAAACCCTGGGGAAAAGATGACAGAGAAATGATGTAACATAGATACATGGAAGTCTTTAATAAAACAAAGATACATGCGTAAGGTAAGACGAATTTAACAACAGAAAGAATCAACACGGTCTCCGTGTAGGCCTGGCAGTAAAGGTCCGGCCCGGTCGCTGTCCTGCGGCCCTCCGAGTATCCGGCCCAGCCGCGGTCGATGCGGCCCCCTGTGGATATCTCCGGCCCAGCCGCGGTCCTTGGTATTGCGGCCTGACTGCAATGCACCTGGCCCCCTATGTATCCGACCCAGCCACGGCCCCTGCTATTGCGGCCTGACCACAAAGTGCGCCCTCCTCCTCCCCCTACCAGCAATTACCGCCGGTGATCACGCTCCTTGTACCCACATCGGCCCCGCTGTAGGTCCGGTTTCGGCCGCGGTCCCTGATCACGGCTTGCAACCTTTTGGCGAAAAACCTCGCGACCTTGCGGAATGTGTTTGAATTGACCAGCTTACATACCCCACTGTTCCCGTCTAGCAGCACTTGAACAGTTCAGCCCTGAACAGCTTTCTATCTTGCTGTTCACGTCAGCAGTTTTCGATAGCAAACCTAACCAGCCGTGCAACAGCAGGGATTTGCGCTTATATACACGCCACCAAAAATGGAACAGTCCAGGAAAGGGGTGTCAGACCTATAGCCTTCTTAACCCGTCGCGCTCTGCCTGTCGCCCCTCAGCGTCATCGATTGCTTTCGACGTCCTTTTCATTCGTTACATAACACATGCCTTCGACATCAGGCGTCCTCGCCGTTTCTCGGTCATGGTTACGTCTGAACAAAGGAAAGTTCAAGTATCCTCCGGTAACTTCCCGAAACTTCATCAAAACAAATGAACTCAAGTAATGAACGGATGGCAAATTGGTTTCGTCCGAGTTTCATCCATGCAAGTTACTTTTTCTTAGCGTGGTGGTGGTCCTTCCACTTCCACGTCTCCTTGGATTTTTTGTAACATCACCACGAGCGTCTCTCTCGTAAGTGGTCACAACTTTCTTTCCTTGTGCTTTATTAAGCGGTGGACTCACTGAGCGACAAGATGTCGGCGATGCCTCGAACATCTCGTCCACTGGAATATCACCTTGGTTCGACCGAGGTGATGAATCTTCTGGCCATGGTAACAATATCGCTTCATCCTCCAGAACCATGCTTGCCACATACGAACAGAGTATGAAACACTACTGTTTTCAAAACAGCTTGAGTTACCAGAGATACAACGACAGACAAAGTTGTCAAGGTGAACCGGTCGACGTATAACTCGACCACGCCTCGTTGAAGTCGCCCAGGCTATCGCTTCCCTAGTGTCAGGTAAACACACCGTATCAACCGACTGCGAATGTGAAATGGGGAAGGGAACTCGATAGGGAAACGGATCTTCGCCGTCGCTATCGCTCTGGTCAGTTTTCCCATTCGCATTCAACTCAGACTCTTCTCTCGGCCATCAGGGCTTTAGACGGTCGTGGTGAACAACTTGCGTTTTCCCATCTGGACCCTGTATTCGATAAGTTACATCGGTTAAAGCTTCTAGTACGTCAAACGGGCGCAACCAACTATACCGTATCTTCTGATTCTTGCCTGATTTCTTTACAGTGGTAGGTAATATATCAACCTACGAATATCGAGTAACGTTACTGCCCAGGTCATACAACTTCTTCTGACGCAACAAAATTGCTACCCAGTGTTTTACGGGCTTCCTCGTGGACCATAAATAGATCATTCTCGAGGTTCTGAACCTAATCAACGGGGTCCACAGCTGCGACGGGGGGACTGCCAACAACCAGTTGTACAAGAAGGGTAATCTCCCTACCGACCATCAGTCCGTTTGGACTGTACCCTGTAGAATCATGCTCCGCAGACCGATATGCCATTAGCACCAACGGTACCTTACGATTCCAGTCGTCTGTGCAATTGTGGACAATTGCTTGCAGCATCTGGGCCAAAGCCCGTTTAAATCTCTCGATCATCCTGTTCGACTGGGGATGATATGCTGTCGAGCGAGTAAGTCCCAAGCGTCCTGTACATTCCTATGAAAAGACGACTCTTGAACTGCCTACCCTGGTTGGAGTGCTCCCAGACTAGATACCCAGTGGTCAGCTATGGCATTCGCCACAGTCTCGGCCTCTTGATCCGGCAAAGCTGATGCCTCATCACACTTAGTAAAGTAGTCACCTATGACCAGGATATAAACATTGCCATTGCAAGTTCAAGGCAATGGCCCCAAAATATCTACAGCAATCCTCTCACTAACACCTCCGGTCATTCCACCACGGTGGGGGCCCCGAGGCCTCTTCCCAGAAGATTGCACGGGTAACATGACCGACAGCACTGTCGGACATCATTCTGTAACCCAGGCCGTATGTACGACCGGCGAATTTTTCCCATCGTCTTTCTCATCCCCATGTGTCGGTCATGACACTCAGTCAAAATGGGTCTTTTGAGAGACGTTGAAATTACGAAAAGGCGTACAGTTTTCCCGTGTTTGCCCAACCACTTCCGAACCAAATGCGGGTCTTCCTTTGCCCAAAGATTAAACTGCCGCCACAAAGCTTTGGTCACAAAACTGTAACCCCGTACCTCTGTCCAATCTGGTTTACGGCCTTCTTTTACCCACTGGATAACAGGTTGAATAGCTTCGTCTTCCCGTTGGGCTTGGGCTAAATCATCATTCGGGACCACCGCTTCCACGATACGCAGGCTATCCCCTGCGTCGGTCAATACAGTTCGGCCACACTGTCTGCATGGAAGTCGACTTAATGCATCTGCATTAGTGTGCCACTTGCCAGGTGGGTGCTCAATGGTACACTGACAATATAAGCGACATGTCCGACGTTTGTATACCATTTGTGGTCTGTAAAGGGCGTTCCATGTTGATAATCGCAAGATCCATTTCCAAAACAACGTTTAACACTAGCTCCCAAAGACAAAGGTGTGTAAAAAATTATACAAATAGCAAATAAAGCCGGAAACACATAAGAGGGAAGCAGTCATCAGCTTTCAATGATGCCGGGCAGACAGTGGATATTGCAGGCATGAATTCCATATCAAAGTTCAAATTCATAGTCCAGGAATGAGTTCCAGGTCAAATAACAATTAAACAAGATATATCAGTCGCGCTTTGATTACAACCGTTCATAAAAGCACCATGCAGATGTAATGAGTATGGCTGCCTTTACGGCCCATAGCCCTAGGTTAAGCGGTATTAGATACAGTTCGAAAATGACGAGCGTTACAGACCTTAACTGAACAGATTGTGATTCAAAAGTAACGGTCGATTACGTCTTTCCGTTGATATGTAAGGATCTCATACTACAAGAAGCGCTATCTATGATGTTATACATGACATGCTGGTCTGTATAAAAGCTGTCTACAAGATAGACGGTTACGCTCGGCAACCAGCGCCAGCTATGTTGTTAAATACCATGTACGCGATAGATATGTACGTAAGGATAACAGGGCCGTCTATGTGGTTGATCACAATGCAGATCGCAAAAGATTCCGAACGCACTGTCCATACCTGCCAACGAGAGTGTTATACTCATTGTATACTTTGAGAAACTTAGAATGAAGGCGTTTGATGGAGTATCCGCCTCAATCCACATAGCTACTTGTCCCTTGGGCTCCTTAAAGTTCATGAGCCATTGCAGGGATGAATGGTCGGTTCTCAGCAGAAACTTTTCACGAAGAACACCACCGCTAGCAGCTCTCTACGGATAACACAGTAGGCCCTCTCAGGCTTGGTAAAAACCCTGCTAGCATAAGCAACAACCCTCTCACTATCTGCCTGCCTCTGTGACATTACGGCCCCGATTCCAGTGTTGCTTGCATAAATTCTGTGCTTCGCCAAAGTTGTCGCAGATGTCAACCTCTCTTTCAGGTTCCTGAATGCTCCGTCACACGCGTCATTCCACAAAAACTCGCTGTCCTTCTATGTAAGCTTATGAAGAGGGGCTTCAATTCCAGCAAAACCCCTGGACGAATCGTCTGTAATAGCTACAAAGCCCCAAAAAGCTACGAACCTCCGTCTTATCCATCGGTGTAGGTCACTCCCGTACAGCTGCAACCCTTTTCGGGTCCGTCTCAATTCCGTCGGTAGACACGACATACCCCAGGTATGTTACCCTTTGTTCTTCGATCAGGCGCTTTTCTTGTAGCAAACGCGGTCTTGCCTTTATCTTCTGGCTCGAGTTTAACCTGCCAGTATCCGGACATCAAGTGAAGGGTACTCCAGCCAAGCCATCGAGAGAGTCGTCAATTCTGGGCAACGGGTATGTATCCTTCTCGGTGAATTTATTTAAGGCACGGTAGTCAACGCAAAACCTCATTTTACGGTCTTTCTTCCTGAGTAAAACCACGGGGGCAGTCCATGGGCCGTAGGATGGTTCAATAATCCCACGCCGCAACATGTCGTTCACCTGCCTGTCCACAACTTGTCGTAAGTGCAACGGTGGGGGGGGGGGGGGGGGCTCGTTTTGGTGAAATGCGAATCGGCGGAGCATTTCCAGTCTTCACAGGACGGCGCACTAAAGTGGCTCTACTCAAGTAACCACAAGTAACCACACAAGGTGCCTGCACGAACCACTACTGGGTTTTCTGAGGGGTTTAGAAACCACACTGGTACCTGTCCCTTTGATGTAACTCTTGAGAGTGTCCTTGCCATGTAAACACCCATCTTTTCACTAAGCATATGTTCACTTTCAACAAGTCTAACTGCTCCCGGTAACTCGTGCTGAACCTTGGCTGAGGTAACCATCTCTACCCTTGGAGCGATGTTAAAGGTGTAAAGACCACCAAAGTTTTTTCTCGTTTCACTCCATCTAGGTTAATGAGGAATTTACCCTCCCCGTACACAGGTATGTCCGTTCCATCTGCGATGCGCACGCCACCCAAGGAAGACACAGTGAGTGTCGGTCTTGTCTCGGCTTTCATATTTTCCCGCACTCGCCAACTTAACAGAGACAGTGAAGCTCCAGTGTCAACACAGCACAGATCTTTACTCGACCCCATCCTTCCAGAGAGAGAGAGAGAGAGAGAGCTCCGCTTCAGTTGTCGTCGACAGACGCGCTCTTCGCCGTGGGGGACGACGTCTTCCTATGTTCGGGTTCCCTAGGCTCTTCCCGTCGAGGACAGTCACGTTTAAGGTGTTCCCGATCGCCGCATCCCCAGCAGCCTTGCCTTGATCCTCCACCTCGACCTCGCCCCTGCTTCGAAACGATCGATCTTCTATTGTAGCGATCACTGTCTGATGCCATAATCTCGCTCATCATAGAAATAATCTCTTTCCGTAGAGACTCTCTGTCACTTTCCTGTTCTGGCACATCCGAAAGTGATTCCTCTTTGGAAGCAGACCGGGATGTTGGCTGGACCCAACGCCTCTGTGCAGTTTGAAAAGCCTCAACCTGAACTGCCGCATGTACTGCTTCGTCAATCGCCTTAGGGTGCGTTTGCCAGACTTTAAACCTCAAGTCATCACCATCCAGAAACTGATCTCTTGTCAGCGTATGCTGCAGCGTCTCTACCAAAAGGTTAGCTCCTGACAAATCTATGCCAGCCTGACCAACTCCTGGGCTCATTCCGGCAGGTTTTCACCTTTACCCAGTTGTCTAGCTCTGAAGTGTGACTTATACAAGTGCGTGTGGTTGGGAGGTGCGAACCGTCGCTCGAGTGCCTCCTTTAAGTGATCGAAATATACATACCCTGGAGTAGATTTCAAGTTCGACAGCACCTGCTGTGCTGTTCCCCTCAGCGACACTTCTAGGTGCTGTCCCCTCTGCTCTTTCGTCCATCCATTAATAGCGGCCACGTGCTCAAAATGAACCAAGTAGTCCTTCCAAGGGGTCTTCCCGTCAAAAGTGGATACATTTACGAATGTCCTTGCATGCTCCGCTTGGGCGTTTCGCCGCCCCTCTTTTGTGGACTGCCTACCCGTCCATGATGGGTATCCATTGCTCCTGACAAATGTGGTCTCTTCGGGCATGGCAGCGGCAAAAGAAGTACCCTGTTTCAATCTATTGATTTCCCCCTGCAACTGCCTGACCATCTCCGCCAGAGTTAAGACTGTATTCTCTAGCGCACAACCCTCTTGCTTTGTGCGTCTACCAGTCTGCCCACGAGGGGTAAACTCATCACATCTGTCGTGAACCCCTGATACATCTACCTTAGGCTGCACTGCGGCCACACTGAAACTGCCTAAAGTGTCAACTAGTGTCATCCAGCCGTCTTCACCTACACCGTCTCGGCTCTTCCGGCTAAGGTCAGTGAGAAATTCTCCGCCTTCGGACATACTGCCAATACTAAGCAACATTCCACTCGTCTCGAAGTATCGGTCTACCCCATCCACCTCGTCCCTTCCCTACTTCAGGATTTTCCGAAAATTATAGGGCAGATCCCACCGCTGCCACCAAATTTGTGACGATTTTACTTCTGAGCGGTCAGTCACAATTAATAACTGGTGGTAAACCTCTGCCAGTGATAACACAGACATCTAAATAACTATGAGAGCTAGATGGAGTATGGAACAAACCCTGGGGAAAAGATGACAGAGAAATGATGTAACATATATACACGGACGCCTTTAATAAAACAAAGATACATGCGCAAGTTAGGACGAATTTAACGACAGAAAGAATCAGGGGCCTGGTTGCTGCCTGATATTGCTCAACACGAGCTCGATGCGGCCCCCTATGGATATCTCCGGCCCAGCCGCGGTCCCTCCTGTTGAGGCCTGACAGGAATGCACGCGGCCCCCTATGTATCCGGCCCAGCCGCGGTCCCTGCTATTGCAGCCTGACCGCAATGTGCGGGCCCCTTTGCAACCTTTTGGCGATAAACCTCGCAGCCTTCCGGGATGTGTTTGAATTTACCGGCTTACATACCCCTATGCTCTCGTCTAGCAGCACTTGAACAGTTCAGCCCTGAACAGCTTTCTATCTTGCTGTTCACGTCAGCAGTCTTCGATAGAAAACCTACCCAGCCCCCGACAGCAGCGATTTGTTGCGCTTATATACACTCCACCACAAATGGAACAGTCCAGGAGAGGGGTGTTCTGCGTAACTGGGTCAGACATGTAGCCTTTCTAACTTGTCGCGCTCTGCCTGTCGCCCCTCAGCGTCATCAATTGCTCTCGCCGTCCTTTTCATTCGTTACAACACTTATTACTAATATATAACCAACATACGAGTCTGAATGTAATACACAGCCAACACCAAATAAAATCTGGCTTAGCATCAATTTCACTTTGTACCACTGTGTTTTGAATGCGTTTCAGTATATTAAAGTTTGTCTAATTTGCGTTTCCGGTCTTGAAACGTGATAAACAAACAAGACCTGATATGTAGGCAATCTAAGACACGTCGCCATAACTATCGGAACATTACCTTACAAATTTATTCATGGATTAATTTTCTACAGAACTGCAACAACATTGTAACAATACTTATCGAGTTCTTTGGGTTGCACAAATACACAGAGGAAGAAGACATATGATCTAAGCCAACATATTCCCTCAGGATCTGTCGATTTTTGGCTTGCTCAAGCCCCTCTGCCGACCTTAATCCCAAGAGTGTCACTATTAATTTTCTAGATAGGATCGACTATCCCGCACAACAGGTGAAGGTCCACAAAGACCGTAGATTTGCTTTTCTGTAAGAAAACGGATAGGATAATCAAATGTTTAGGGGTGGTAGAACATCACAGGACTTGTGGTGGAGAACTGTGGGCAAAGCTCCACGGGCCGCCTAGACCCCGGAAGGTCTGACATTTCAGATTACAAGAGACGCATTTTATTAATACAGCAGGAGTAAGGGTTGGGTTATCATCAGTCTTACGCATGATGCCTTGACTATGGTCTTTATATCTAGTTTATCTCAACGACTATACTATCAACACACAATGGTCAGATTGGTTCTACAATCAGACCAGAGCCTTGACCAATGTGGTTAAACTGAAACCGGGATTTGTGGGCTTTCCTCTGGTTTTCTCAACCACCTGGACAAGTTCTGACTCCTCCAACAATACATATGACTGCCTCACTTACATCAAAATTTGTGACAACACAATAACAAATACAACATTTTTATATCACATTTTTTACTTCAATGTTTCTTATGGTAAAGTTTTCTTACATGTACATCATGAACGATTGTTTAGAAATACGGATAAAGTATATCAGATCATATCAGAACTATGTGCACGATTATGTAAACAGACATTATAGTAACATCAACTATCTTAAGACAATGAAAATACAATTCCATACAGCTTATTTCCAACAAATCTCATGGATGAACTTGTGACTACTGCTTCTCCTAGCATGGTGTGGCTCTGTCAGATGAAATTCTTAAGAATTTAAATATAATGAAACTAATAAATGATAATGGAACATCAAAGGTTAAGGTATATATGATGTATGACAGCTTTCAACTCAGGATATCTACATCAGTTCTAGGCCCAGATCAGCTCATGTTGTTTTCCACAATAAATGGAACAGACATATAACTTCCAATCAGGTACAGTATCTACTCAGTACACCCAATGTCTTCCTGGTGGAAATTCACAATATGGCAGAAGGAATGTCCCTTTACTGATTTCACTTCCATGAAAACGAAGAAACTAGACAAGTCAATGTAAAGAGGGTTTCCCTTTCACTCTGTCCACCTATGAACACACTGTTGGTTGGTGCACACATAATACAGTCTCATTCCCTCCTGAAATATGAACGATATATAATATCAGAAATGAGACTGTCAAACAAACTACTACATATACCAATCACTGCCAGTACTACACTGGTGAATTATGGGTATACAAGTCATATTAAAGTAGTCCATGCATTCAGCTGTTCCAAATGGATTACACAAGTCATATTTCAGTAGTCCATGCATTCAGCCATTCCAAATGGATTACACAAGTCATATTACAGTAGTCCATGCATTCAGCCATTCCAAATGGATTTCACAAGTCATATTACAGTAATCCATGCATTCAGCCATTCCAAATGGATTACACAAGTCATATTACAGTACTCCATGCATTCAGCCGTTCCAAATGGATTACACAAATCATATTACAGGACTCCATGCATTCAGCCGTTCCAAATGGATTACACAAGTCATATTACAGTACTCCATGCATTCAGCCATTCCAAATGGATTACACAAGTCATATTACAGTTCCCCATGCATTCAGCTGTTCCAAATGGATTACACAAGTCATATTACAGGACTCCATGCATTCAGCCATTCCAAATGGATTACACAAGTCATATTACAGTTCCCCATGCATTCAGCTGTTCCGAATGGATTACACAAGTCATGCATTCAGCCACTCCAAATGGATTACACAAGTCATATTACAGTTCCCCATGCATTCAGCTGTTCCGAATGGATTACACAAGTCATGCATTCAGCCACTCCAAATGGATTACACAAGTCATATTACAGTTCCCCATGCATTCAGCTGTTCCGAATGGTAATAACATTCCTGCATACATCAGCTGACTAATGGACAATAAATCTGACCATATAATTCCATTGAGAAGAAGGAAACTGAAATTTTCTGACATGCTAATTCTATAACCACACTTATAATACCTGGACTCCAATGTAAATACACAGACAGTATTTTAACTCAATAAACCACTTTCACACAACCTGCACTATAATGGACAAATTATAAGTAGAAGTAGTCCTGTCATATGGAACTGCACGTGGAATTCTGACTGGATGACAATATTCTTAAAAGAACAAACCATGTGTTATGTTACTGATCCATTAAATGCACTTCAGAATAAGTGTTTTACCTCAGCCTTTGTGCTGTGGGACTGAAAGAACACAGCTTCCCGGTGAGAACATTTTGGACATGGATGATCTTCTGTTCTAGGTAAAGTGGGATCAGCTATGACATCACCTATAATCTGAGTGATTTCACTGAAACATAGACAAGACACAATGTTCATACAGGGATGAGACAGTACATTGTACTGCAATATATCCAAAATTACTGCCACGTAGGCACTTAAACCCAAGTGAGGCAGAGGCGTCAATGACAAACTAATTAGAATACCAGCACACATTATTAGTTTGGGTATACTGATTGATGTTTAATGCCATACTCAAGAATCTTTTACTTACTATGCGATGCCATCAGGTTTATGGGTGGAAACCAGAGCGCCCAGCTTGAACTACCAACAAGTTACTGACAAACTAACCCACCATTTATGTACAAACTTGCACACCATACGCTGGAAGACAAGCAGTCTTCATCAAATATACACGCACCTACGGCCCCAAACAGTGCCATTATCTGATTTTTATTACCAAAGATACTGTTTATAGTGTGATATTACACATTAAGAGGACTTCGCATTACCTTACATGCTTAGGATATGTACATGAAGTCTTACATACGTGTACAGGGAGGTAGTATGTGACATGGTGTAATTTGAAAGGAGAACTGACTTACTCGACTTCGTGCTGAATCTTGTTGACATAGATGCAAGGGTTATCAGACACCTGCTGGTAATCACAGTTCCGACACTACAAGTAAGTTCAATAATAATACGGTTATCGGACACTGCCAAACAGAACAAGTCTGTATCCTTATCCAATGCAAGTGTTACAGTAGTTTTATATCTAGTACACATAATAAGTGATCATGTGAAGAATGTCTGAACATGTGACAATAATGTCTAAATTCTGAGCAAATGATGCTAGTTTAAAAGAAAAGGCAACAAATAATACATCACTGGTTGTTTTAGAGAATGGGTGCAAACAGACACACCTAAAAAGCCACAGAAATTTTGTTCTGATGTGCTTGGTAAATCAACTTTTTACTTCTTAGCAGGTCATGGGGTACACGATGTTTGAGAAACCAGAAACAAGACATCCCGTCAGTCGTACCCCACAATCATATAGCTAAAATGCATAACAGGGTTTGAGTGACGTCATCAAAAGCAGTTGCATTCTGAAAGTTATACAAATAACTCAAGGCTGATTTGTTTAAACTGATAACATGGCGGCGCTTTTGATTCTCTCAACGTGCAGGATTTGGCTATATTAGAACTATGTGTTTTGGTTATGCAACATTTTAAAAATAAAACGCATGCATTGTACACCTTATATGGGTTACTATATTGATACATACTGTAAATATTCAACCCTTTTGCATGTTCGCAAGGTGTTTATTAAAGCATATTCTGAAGGCATTATCCTGTGTTTGATAAAATTATACTTTTTGTTAAGTCTTGAAACTGGCTAATCCAACCAATGTACATGTCCAAAATCAAACGTGCATTAACTGCATTGAAAGTTCTGTTTCATATGTGAAAAGGATGAGAAATTAGGTATATATACATTTTGTCCAATGTTGTCTTTTCATTTAATGGTTTTTATACTTACAGCATACAGCAATACTTTTGTTTCTTTGTCTTCCTTGGGGTACAACATGTTGTTACTAGAAATAGACAAGGTACAACAGTATTAATTCATCTAACTGAATAATGTTTTATAAACCAATGGCTATCTATGCCCAGAGCCCCGGATAACCGTTGTTTTAGACATATGCCCCGCGGTCATTAGATGTACTTTAAACGGCAAGAAAAAAACACAAAGTGAACACTGACTTCCTATCATCATGACGAAAGGTTTTTGTTCACTCTACTCTTCTGTAATCATTGAAATATGTTGAGATTAATGATACTGGTCTCTTAGCATTTTAGCATTTAGGACTTGTGTAGTGAAACCAATAATGTAAAATGGTCTTGGCCAATCCACATAGGGCAACCCATGAATGGTATCTGAGATGATGTTCCAGTTGGGGCAGGCAGCCCTAGATATATGGTAAGACTATCAAAGCACATTTATCTGTATTTATTTATCATTTATTTATCAATTTGATTGTTGTTTAATGCAAGAAACAAGAGTGCCCCAGGAAAACCTCAGACGTTGGAACATTACTGACAAACTTACAGCATTTGAACCTCCCCATGGCTCTCATCTATAAGACACTTTCAAACATACTGTCATTCCTCAACCTTTTTGCATGTTTACAGGAAGTTTATTCAAGGAAATTCTGAGTGCATTATTCTGTGTAGACCAATAAGATACTTTTTGTGAAGCCCTGAAATTGGCCAATCCAACCAATGTAGATTTGCCTCCAAAATCAAATTAAAAACATGCATAAATTGCACTAAAAGTTGTTTTTTCATATGCGAAAAGGCTGAAGAATTAGGGTCACAGAGCCACAGATCAAACACCAAAAACTGTCCATATAATGACTGGTAGCAAAGTTTTAACTGACATATCTGAATTCAAATAAGCAAGCAATTGTTAGTATGACAGGACAATTCTTAACACAAGATGACTGCACGGGTATAATACTATTAATAAACAGAAATTTATTTATTTATTTGATTGGTTTTTTACGCCGTACTCAAGAATATTTCACTTATAATAAACAGAGATTTGCAGTAGATTCCAGCTCAATGTCAGGTCAGCTATCACATCACAGTAAGAAGACACATCAGCAAAGAAAGAACTTACATGTCCCTTAACCCAAGTAACAAAACACACACAAATGATTTCCTTGGAAAGTGGAGTGTAGTTTTATTCTTGCTCTTCAGAGCTGTGACAGTATATTTTATGTGCAGGGATGTGATTACGTATAATATCACAGCCCTGTCTTGTTCCATAAGCTTACCTTGAAAACCTTTGTGTTTCCCTCAATACACTGATGCTGTCCGCAACATGTGTCTGCCTGTACTCATGGTGGTCTTGACTATCAATTCCAAGTAGGTGTTCCCATGTACTAGTAAATCCACACAAGCGTAAAACTCGTGGAAATGGATAAATCCCAACTCCAACCGCTGTGTTTGAATGCATATTCCTCGCAGTGAGGGGAATCATGTATACGAAGGTAACACTGCCACCACTAGACAAGTTTGACCTTTTCACACGCATGGACTAATTTTCCATGATCAATCTCATCAGTAATGACCCTGTGCGAACCCATAATCAACATTTCGCTCGGAAAAGATTTCTGTTCAAAATATTCTGATTGGTAGTAGTGTATATGTGCCATGTATAACCAGACCAGTAACTTGGTTGTCTCCCTTGTATGCGCTGTGAGAAGATTGTATTGAAACAAGTTGCAACTGATTCACTTTCCACCAGTTTTATTCTTGTGTGGATTTACTAGTGAGGACACATACGCGTACGTAATTACCTGAAATGGATAGCTGATATCACTATGAGTATCCGTAATAACATTATTTGGCGGACAACATTAGTGTATTGATTTATTTTCATTGATTTGATTGGTGTTTCATGCCTCACCCAAGAATATTGGGGGAATCATGAAGCCTTGAGTGCTGTTTATGTGTTCGTTTCAATATTTCACTCACCTTTACTGATTTTTCATTGGCTCAAAATGAATGGGGAGACATTAAATTTACATACACAAAAATGAAAAACAGCCATAATTGAAGTAAGACGTTCTTCGCTCTAGTCATCCACGAGTGTTCTACACTCAACTGTTCCCAGTGCATACACATTTCAGAAAGTCGTCTTTTCATTTGTTGTGAAAAGCTCTGGATTTTACCTTGGAAACACAGCGTGTTGGGTCCATAGTCAGATGCTTATACCACTTGATTACTCAAGTTGTCGTGACAGAATGACTTCTTTAGACGAGTTTAAGACAGATGAACATGGCAGGGCTTCCTCTGGGTCAGTATTTTTTTAGCCCACCACTTTATCCACTCATCAGAATTTGTAAGAAAAACACTATTTTTCTTCAGCAAAGCTTTCTTAGCGGCCTTATCTTTGTGATCACCAACTGACTGAATGGGAGCAGTATCTATATGACTTGTTGGTCTCATCTGTAATTTGTTTTTATCTGCCTTGGTATAGCTGCTAGAATCAGTTTGATCTCTTCCACCTATATCTGGAGTTTATCCCATGCTACATTTACAATAATAGCTCTCAAAATAATGGACCAATGCTTGGCAGAGCATTTTTTTTTTTTTTAAATCCGTCTTTTTTTCAATCAATCGCTGTAGGGTCCAAGTAAAATGTAATTTCCTCTATAAGAAAAATTTGTTACAAAATAAATTTGTAAATTTAGCCCATTTAAATGTAGCATTATGATCGATACATTGGGGTAGGACAGTAGGAGAGGAGAAAACCAAAACCTACACACATTTATGCAGCGATACATATTCTGAAACATTTAATTTACTTCCAAAAAAAAAAAAAAAAAGAGACTATTCAAGTGGAAAGGTTACATTTTTCAAGGGAGGTAACTTTATTTACAGATCTAACACTATTAAGATATATCTCCCTTGACAATGTTTTTTCTTCTTTTTTTTAGATTTGGCGATAGAAGGCATCCCAAAAATGCCATGACTCTTGTTCATTATTTAACAAAAATGATTTTCAAGCATTATTTCATGGAAGTCACCTTGCAAGAATGCTGAGCCCCCTTTGTAGATTTCTGTCAAGTAAAATCGCCACAGGACTGTGTTGTTTCACAGAGATGAGGCCGTTTGAAAAGAAAGTATATGGATTGTTTTCATCAGAAAATTAGTGAAAACACGCTGAAACTCAAGAAAAATCTCATGCTTGAAAAGTACTAGGAAGATTTTGCCAGGTAGTTTTTGTATAACGTTTGTAAATTTTCTTAAGTAAATAAATTTGTTGCCAAACAAATTTGCAACAATGGCGAGTGCCAGCATGACATGGTAAGAGTTCAATTTGCATGTACATGTGTCACACGCTTTTGTCATATTGACTACATCTGAAAATGGTCTTTTCCATATCTGGCCTGCCCCATTCAGTGACCCTCAGGCTCTGTCCAGTTTCCTCCCACCACAATGGTGACCACTGTTATAAAAGTGAAATGTTCTTGAATATGGCATAAAACACCAATCAAATAAAGAAATAAATCATTCAGGGAAGCATGAATGAATCAGCCGAGTTGGCATTTCAGGAGTCTCGCAAGATCACTCAGTTTTGTATGAGACAGGGTGGGGGCTTTCCGGACTAATACAGCTAACAGAGGTGATTTTTACGAAAGCCGCTACCAGTGCTGTTGACAGATGTACATTCAAGTAAAAGACAGCACCTGAATAGTGTTTACATCCACTGAAAGACTACCATTCAAAGTATCTTAAACTGGCATTAAATATTTTTTAAAAATTTTTTCAACCCAGTGAAAATTTAGTGCAACTTCGCCTTGTCACAGCTTCAGCGCGTCTCCATTAACGGCAGCAAGGTGACATCATCTTTATTCTAGCTCTATAACTTCGAAGGTATTTCCTTTATTATAGTCTAAGCAGTAGCCAATGGCAGTTTAACACTGTGGACTTTGGCAATGAAGGATGAAGTGACAAATAGCTTCCTCTGAAATTAGACATACTGAAAAGATATTTCTTTCACTGCTTGAACTGTTCATACAGCAGGCCTACAATAACATACATACAATTAACGAGTAGCCTGCAGATGCACGGCTAGGATATTCCTGGTTCAGGTCGTAGCCTCCGGATGGGTTGTGCTAGTGATTTTGACCCCCATTAAATGTTTGCAAAAATACATTAGGATTGTTGTATAACTGAATTCATGACAGGAATGTAAATTAATGTAAGCACCCCAACTGAGGCTAATCTAGGCATGCGACTGTCGCTAGATTATATGCTTCAATTTTGTAGTGTTGGCTTCTAAGATAAGAGCAGTGCTGACCTAGTTACCGCGGACGTCAAAGAAAGCACCTCGGCTTAAACAAAGCGTTTCAATCATTTCACTGTATTTTATGAAAGAAAACAGAGAAAAACATCCCTTACACCCCAGAAAGACAAAGGGCAAAATTTAAATTCTTCAGTTTTAATAAATTCAGGGAAAAAATATTATATCACATAATTTAATTAATTTTAAGCATTGTTTGATGAGATGCCATCTTCTCATTCCCATAAACCTTTGGCAAGATATTTGTTATTTAGCAACTCTATGTGGACTAAACGCTAACATGAAGGACTAAACGCTAACATGAAGGACAAAAATGTATTTGTATAATTTGAACAGCGTGTCTAAGTAGGCCTAAGGTCTACTAGGCAGATGAATGAGGTTTGGGCCGAGATGATATGCTGCTGTCTCACATTAATTTTAATACCGTCTTTGAATAATCTTTACGTCTGCAGTGGTCTGTAAATGATAGACAAGTCCTACAACACTTTGTGAAATGGACCTGCGGCCACACATAAATAAACCGTTGTAAACGATCCAAAAAGGATGTCTTATGCAGTAGTTCTCTGTTATCATATGTCACTTCATGGAGTGAACGGCTAAAGGCTACATCACAGTTGATGCCTCACAACCTTATAGCAATGTGTTTGACTGGATAAAGTTCTCAAGATGGCTGCTTCGATTCACACTTGCCATTTGTACAGCAATGTCATTTCATTCTACATGTTATTTGATGAAATCTCATTGACATAATAAAGCATGAGACTTTTTAGAAAGCTTGACTATCTTGCATTCAATTGCAATATGTTTTACCCACATACAATCTTGTCCTTTCAATGTAGTAAGTACTGAAAAATATCGACTTTTAGCTACATTAGTTTGTGAGAGTTCCTCTCTATCTCGTCAATATCGGCGAGAACACGCAGGACTCTTAAAGGGCTGACTCAGTTTACTGACGTCGGTAGTCGCATAGAAAGTTACACGTAATGCAACCTCTCAGTTTTACTCTATCCAATATTTCTTGATTTATTCTGACAATGTCATGTAGGTAGCTCAACTTCTTTATAGTCATTTGTTATTTCTACATGACACACCATAAACATCTTGATTACTAAATGACTTGGGCCATTGGGCACAGAAACGGATTAGACTTTTGACTAACAAACTGCGCAGTTTTCATGTTACTTTTTGTCCTGTTATTCCTAGTAGATAAGTGTATATATAGATAAAATAAATGTATGTACAATGTTCACTATCAGGGCGTTGGGGACACGAACTTATAACGTTATCAGGAAGACAAAACAAAAGAAACATTGTAATTATTACCGATGTCAATGTTGTGAGGAGAACTGAGATGGTTATGGTGACGTTGTTGTTGTCTACTCTTAATAAAACTCCCGCATTTTAGTCCTCAGAAATGGAAAAAAAATCGGGTACTTTCTTCCAAATAAAAAATTAGCAGCGATACTGACCATTCTTTACAAAATTTGATTCCCACAAAGCCAGGGCCTTCACTCGCATGAGGCTCATAGATGTCCATTTCTTTTTCAGATAAATGTGTTCGTAGGCTTTCACCACCGGAAGTTGAACAAAAACTGGTTCCGGTTTACGGACAGGCTATTTCCATGCACGCTGGATGGGGGAGCTGTACCTTGAAGATAGAATATACATATTTTATAAAATAGTTCATTGCACCGGTAAAATTGTGAAGGGACAATTGTATCAAAAGCTGAAGTATCAAGAAACAACATGCTGATATGTTGCGTTGCATCTAAATCTGATGTCTGGAAGGGAGGTAACCTACTACTTAAGTGGACTGTCTCGTTGGTGCTGTCTACAGCGCGATACTCGCGTCTAACGTATCCTGGGTTGCAAGAGCCTGCTGCAAATTTACAATGTGAACGTCAGTTTCTGGGAGTTAAACGAGATCAGTTCGGTTTTCAAACAGGCTTTGGAATGGAAGCAAATTTTAAAGAGTGGGATATTGTTGTGTTTGGTGCAACGGGGTTTACAGGACATTTTGTAGTTGAGGAACTAGCCCGCGTAGCAGACGAAGAAAACTTATCATGGGCTGTTGCTGGTAGAAAAATGCACAAACTTCAAAACATGTTGGAAAAGACTGGAAAACGTATAGGTTAGATTACGAGGTTGTAAAGCCCAGATACCCGTAACTGCTCCAATGGCTACTGAACTAACGTACATCGTTTGCAAAGCCTGTCATCATATTTTCCCCACATTGCAGCTACCCCTCAGTAGAAAGGAAATACCTCTCACTCGCTTTCGTGAACGAACTTTCAGCTTTGAGCAGGGTGTCATTTGTGACAATGATGTCTGTGGAGCAGTTGTGGCTAAGGGCACCATAATGAAAAGGGCAATTACACTTGATTTCTTGTTTCCTGTCAGAATATATATATATTTTGAAACATTTGTGCATGTGGTGGAACAATATTCAGTATCATTGTCTGCTACATTTTTTAACATAAAGTGCGGGTGGAAACAAGCAACCAAGTGAGATTCGCTTAAGCTGGGTGATAGTGTGATTTAAAGCTGGGAGCTGAAGTATGAAGACCTCTGTTGTTGGAGTTCCTTTCAGCCATTAAAAAACTTCAGTTGTATTTGTACCATTATAGCTATGTCCTTTAAGTTGGAATAACATTAAGTAATCTGCATGTGCCTCCTGATGCATTTTATACTATTCTAATAATGTGCCCAATGAAGTATGCATTTGTAGCCATACCTTTTTGAGAGTACATTGTACATGTACTCAGATTCTTTTGTTTGTAGGGAGAGATTTAGACAATACAGCAATCATCAAAGCTGATGTCTTCAGTGTAACGTCACTGAAAGAAATGTGCCAGAAAGCCAAAGTTTTGATCAATTGTGTTGGCCCAGTAAGTATTCAGCTTTATTCTCAACACGTAACAATTGTCTGAAGAACTGTATTGTATGACCTAATTCATGTCTATTCTTCATTACCCCTTTTAACAATGATTTAGTAACTTATTCATTTTGAATTATCTGCATTTACATGCCTTGTGTTTGTTTTTATTTTTATAGTATAATTACTATGGTGATGCTGTCATAAAGGCCTGTATCACAGAGAAAACAGATCAAGTGGATGTCTGTGGGGAGAGTTTTGTATGTTCCTGAGTATTAAATTATTTCTCAAGTTATAAGGTTATAATCATCGCAGGGCCTTCACTGTTTCATTTAAATAGTTACTTGTCCATGCAGACATTCAACCTTGACAAATGAATTAACCACCTTGAACCCAGCTGGGGCCTCTGTGGTTAGTATGACAACTTTGTGCAATGACCTAGGAGCCTCTCACCAATGCAGTCGCTATGAGTTCAAGTCCAGTTCAGACTGGCTTCCTGTTTGGCCATACAGAGGAAGATCTGCCAACAACCTGCGGATGGTCGTGGGTTTCTCTCGGGCTCTGCCTGGTTTCATCCCGCCATAATGCTGGCCGCCATCAAATCAGTGAAATATTCTTGAGTACAGCATGAAACAGCAGTCAAATAAAATAAATACAATGAATCCAGCTCCTGCTGGTTTATCTGTGCTTTTGAAAATCAAGATGTTTGTTAGGTATCTTTAATGAGGCAGCACTTGGTTTCCTCTGCATATAAACCTGATAGCTGAAATATATGTGAAGTATTGTGTGAAGCATTAAACTCCAATGAAATAAATGAATATAAACACAGTCTTAATACCCAGAGATTTATTCACCAGTTTTGACTAAAGATTTCATTTGTGATGATATTAGTAATAATACATGCATTTAATCTTATACATAATACCACCACTTTTTTTAGTTCTTGGAAAAATCACAGTTACTTTATGACCAATATGCAAGAGGATCTGGAGTTTACATTGTTGGAGGATGTGGATTTGACAGTATTCCTGCTGAGATGGGAGTTCTTTACACAGAAAAGCAGTTCAAAGGTGTGCAGTAAGTTTAGTACTTAGGTCATGTGAGTTAGTCCATACACAAATTACAGTGATACCTAAAGGTATTATATGCAAAGAGGAATAAAACGCAAGTCATTGTAGGTCAGTGAATGTTTTCATACACTTTACAAGTGCAGTTGAATTTTTTTATATTATGTGTGGAAACCTTTGTTAATACAGCTTTATTAAACCTCCAAGAATTGCTTTTTCATGAAGTTATTATTTTATTTGTTTTTCATTTCTTGTATTAGGTGAGCTTGTGTCAGTTGACAACTTCATCAAGTTTCACCACCAAGGAGCTGTAAGTATACCCATTTTCTAAACCAACCTGTCAATAATAACTGTAAAGGAAATGTGCTCAGTTAGAGCTGGTGGTTTTTCTGGATCATTACATATGCAAAGCGTTCAACTATTACATTACAGTCTGACAGACATGACATGTTTTGTTACTATTCTCAACTGTAAAGAAAAATTACAGTTAAGACAAGCAAGAATGTTACAGAAGTTTTTCATTGCAGGGAATAACTGTCCATGCAGCATCTATGGAATCCTTTTTGGTGGACTTGGTTCGTGTGTTGGACAGAAGACATGTCAGGTCTCAGCTTCTCCCAAAAGATTTACCAAAGGGCCAATATCAACGCAACAGGTACACCATTAACTCACAGAATAATGGTAGTGAAACCTAAAGGATTATCTCCCCTTATTCCATTTGGCGTGCAGTACAAGATACATCCTTATGTTAATCATTTAGAGCATTCTTAAAATGCACACGTGCCACATCTGGTAGTTTATCAGTTTTTTTATCTCCTTGTAAGCTGCCAGGCCATAAGTTAACTCAAATTCGAGACATTGAAAAGGAATGCACTCTCACTGACAAAGACACATTATGATTTAAATAACAACAAGAAATAATTACCAAGGTGTAAGGTTAAAACAGATTTCAGGGGCTTCTGTGGTTCAGTTTGTTAGTGCGCTATCATAGCGTAATGACCCAGGAGTCTCTCACCAATGCGGTCGCTGTGAGTTCAATCCCAGCTCATGCTGGCTTCCTCTCTGGACATACATGCGAAGGTCTGTCAGCAACCTGCAGATGGACGTGGGTTTCCCCCGGGCTCTGCTCGGTTTTCACCCACCATAATGCTGGCCACCTTCGTATAAGTGAAATATTCTTGAGTACAGCGAAAACACCAATTAAATAAATTAATAAATAAATAAATAAATAAAATGGATTTATTAATTCACTTAGGTATTTTTATAATGAGTTATTTGCATTTTATTTGAGAAATACCACTGGTGAGAGTAATTTGTTATATTTTTAATATAAACTTCGCAGTGTAACACAATATTCTCTTGCAAAAGTTACGCTGGGACAATGGGCTGTTGCACTGCCCAAAGAGATACATAAGTGCCCCTGATTTGTAATTAGGAATTATTTCGTAAACATTAGCAGTTTTTTTTTTTTTTTTTTTTTGCTGCATTTTTGAAGTGCATATGCCACAAATCTTCTTTTTTTTTTGAAGAATAAACAGAAACAGAAGGTTTTTTTACTTGTTGTGAAGTATATTATGATGATAATGAGATAATCATGCGATCTGTTAAATTCCCCCTGTGTGTGAGGCTTTGGTGACAATAAACCTTTTCCATGGGACAGTTTGTCAGTTACTTGCCAAACACAAAGTGGATTGCGCCACCCTTAAACTAACTGCCATAGCATGAGTTAAAAATTCTTGCCTCTGGCCTCAAACAACAAATCAGATAACTAAATAAGTACATAGGCAGGTTGCTTTCTTCACTTTTTTCTTCTGCCTTTTATCTAACAGCCTTTGTCAACATAAAGTAATCTAAAGTGTGAAGTAGGTAATCATGCAGATAAATCTTTCCTATTTAGGTTGCCTGTGTTTTATCAGAAATCTATGAATTCCTGTTGTCTTCCGCTCATCAATGCTGATGGCTCTTGCGTGGAAAGGTCACAGAGCTACTTTTATCAGAAAACAAAGAAGAGGCCAGTAAGTTCTATTGTAACTGGAGATGTGGAGGTGTTTCCATATCTTATACCTGTCAACAGTAACGTTTTTAGTCAAAAATCACATCATTACAGCCAGTGTGTAATGCATTACATTTTTTGCACAAAAATGTGTCTTAATATTGTTGTATGATGTTTTAATCTTATATAACCATGAAATAAGTGTATACTTGCTAGCAAAGGATTTCAAAATACAACTAGTTTTATGATTTCCAATGTACAGCAGTTTGATACGTGCTAAATCAAGGATTGTACTGTTAACTTACTTGTAACTAGAACTAGAAACTTACTTCTAATTAAGTAACACCGGTGTACATCATCATGTACTTGTAGGTTGAGTTTCGTGCCTATCTGTGTCGGCCAAACCTCTTGTGGATCATGGCGATGTTGGGGTTTGGTTTGGTCTGGGGCATGTTTGGACTCTTCTCTTGGGGTCGCAAACTCTTGTGTGCGGTAAGAGATGATAGCCTCCTCACTTCATCATTTGTGACTTGTGACTGGGGAAATCAATTATGAATAAGACGAAAAATAGTATACGTTTATATCGGAGTTATTTAGATAGATGGCAGGAAACAGACCTAAATGGCAACAGAAATTTTTTTGACTTGCTTAGTAACTCTATCAGAGTAGTAAACTTTAAAATTTGGAATTCTTGTAAAGACATGGTGTTTGCAGTGTTAGAGCATTAAGAAACATGATATTGTGTCATTCATACCCAACACAAACGGTTAAAAGACAAACCAACTCTTGGCTGATGTAAGCATATTCAACTGCCTTCTCGGTTTATAGAGATATCTTGAGCCTGAATGGATAAAATTGATATGGTGGCACTTTTTGATTTCTTAATGTGTGCGATTTTCCTTACATTGAAATTTGATATCTGATTACACAACATCACAAACTTAAAAAGTTCTGCTGTCTAAACTAAACGTGGGATACTTTATTGATGCCTGCATACAGTTGGTCTGATCTTGTCTGTTTTTTAAGGAAACAGGCTCATTAGATGTTTATCAATTTATAACTATGTTGTCTTAAATGGAATTTTTATTCATATTGATTAAGCACACAGTAGAAACCAAATGTATGGAAGATGCTGGTGAGGTAAGAACATGAACACAGTTAAAAGCTTCGCGGGATTGATATAGAGGTTCATATTTATGAAAGCATCAGTCCTAGTAATATGTTTTTATTGTACTGGTATTTTCAGTTTCCAAGGTTTTTCACCGCTGGATTTTTTTCTAACCAAGGACCAACCAAAGAACAGGTAAATATCTCACTTAACAATCAAATACTTTTTACCAGTTGGCCACTGGCTGTGGTTGATAAGATTGGTTTAAAAGTCATGCATGTACATGTACCTTACTGATGGGACAGATATGACTAAGAGTAAAAGATGCTTGTACTTGTGTCGATGTCACATGGCAATCCATTTAAAATTTAAAATATATTGAATTATTCTATGTTGCAAGCAATGTAAAACAGAAGAAAAAAAACTTCACAAGGACTAATAATTGGAACGTTTGTGTTGAAGGATGTAGAAGGATAACATTGTCAGATGCCAGTGTGTTCTTTTTTTAGATCAATGGCACTTCATTTGTGATGACCTTTGAAGGATATGGTTACAGTGGTAATCATCGGCACGTTCTCAAGCCAGATAAAAAAATTGTAACATGCGTGACTGGCCCAGGTGAGAACAGTAGTGTTTGCCAATAGTGATTATAACATGTGTGACTGACCCAGGTGAGAACAGCAGTGTTTGCCAGGAGTGATTATAACTTGTGTAACTTTACCAGGCAGGAACAGCTGTGTTTATCAGGAGCCCTTATAACACACCTGACTGGCCCAGGTGAGAACAGCAGTGTTTGTCAGGAGTGATTATAATACGTGTTACTGGTCCAGGTAAGAACATCACTGTTTGTCAGGAATGATTACAAACTGTGTGACTGGCACACAGGTGAGAACAGCAGTGTTTGTCAGGAGTGATTATAATACGTGTTACTGGTCCAGGTAAGAACATCACTGTTTGTCAGGAATGATTACAAACTGTGTGACTGGCACACAGGTGAGAACAGCAGTGTTTGTCAGGAGTGATTATAATACGTGTTACTGGTCCAGGTAAGAACATCACTGTTTGTCAGGAATGATTACAAACTGTGTGACTGGCACAGGTGAGAACAGCAGTGTTTATCAGGAGCCCTTATAACATGTGTGACTGGCCCAGGTGAGAACAGCAGTGTTTGTCAGTAGTGATTGTAACTTGTATGACTGGCCCAAGTGAGAACAGCAGTGTTTGTCAGGAGTGGTTGCAACCTGTGTGACTGGCACACAGGTGAGAACAGCAGTGTTTATCAGGAGCCCTTATAACATGTGTGACTGGCCCAAGTGAGAACAGCAGTGTTTGTCAGGAGTGGTTGCAACCTGTGTGACTGGCACAGGTGAGAACAGCAGTGTTTATCAGGAGCCATTATAACATGTGTGACTGGCCCAGGTGAGAACAGCAGTGTTTGTCAGGAGTGATTGTAACTTGTATGACTGGCCCAAGTGAGAACAGCAGTGTTTGTCAGGAGTGGTTGCAACCTGTGTGACTGGCACAGGTGAGAACAGCAGTGTTTATCAGGAGCCCTTATAACATGTGTGACTGGACCAGGTGAGAACAGGAGTGTTTGTCAGGAGTGATTGTAACTTGTATGACTGGCCCAAGTGAGAACAGCAGTGTTTGTCAGGAGTGGTTGCAACCTGTGTGACTGGCACAGGCGAGAACCGTAGTGTTTATCAGGAGTGGTTGCAACCTTTGTGACCAGTCCAGGTGAAAGCAACAGTGTTGCCAAGAATGATCATATCATGTGTGACTTGCCCAGGTGAGAAGAGGTGTGTTTGTCAGGAGTGATAATGACCTGTGTGATTGCACAGATTGTGTTTTTATTATGCTTTTTTTTTCTTTATCCTTTTAGCAAATAAATGTTATATCTGTCTTGCCCAGAATATGTTTCTCTTACCAATAATCGTAGTGGACAGTATTTGTTTTTCCAATACTGTAAATCACCACCACCTCCAATATGTGTCATTCCAGACATGGGATATGTGACAACCCCCATCTGCTTGGTTCAGGCAGCAGTCGTGCTCTTAAAAGAAAGAGACAAACTTCCTCAGGAGTAAGTGACTAGTTTTGTGGAGCCCAAAAAGTGCAAGATTTGCAGCCCTCCACAGCAAATGTTGATTCAGTGCTATAAGGCCTAGTGTTAGTCTGTAAGCTCTTACCTGATGACATGAATGTGTTTGTCTTCCAAAGGTTCAGTGTCGCTTGAACATTGCATGTAATGCGTCACCAGATACAGTGGTTTAGTCTGACAAGAATACCTGACGAGTTACACTTTTCTGCCCAGAGTTCTGCCTGGTTTCCTCCACTCAGCAATCCCCAACCTACACACTTTGCTTTGTTCTTATCGAGGCTTGACAGGATGAGTTACACTGGTTACTCTGACCTTTGCCTGGTTTCCTCCACTCATCAATCCCCAACTTACATACTTGGCTTTGTTCTTATGGCGGCTTGACAGGATACCGGATGAGTTACAGTGGTTACTCTGACCTCTGCCTCGTTACCTCCACTCATCAATCCCCAGGTTAAATGCTTGGCCTTGTCCTTGTTTTAGGGTTGACAGAATACCTGATAAGTTACAGTGGTTACTCAGACTTCTGCCTGGTTTTCTCCACTCATCAAGCCCCAACCTACATAATTGGCTTTGTTTTTATGGAGGCTTGACAGGATACTGGATGACTCCGCTCAATACCCTCTGACCTGACAACTGTCTTCTGAGGGAAATCGTATAACTTTGAAGTTCATGTGGGACTTAATGGCAAATCTTACAGTTGATTAATAAAAAGTTAAAAAATGACAGTTTTGACCTGTACCAAACAATCATAATACTATGTGGTGCAACATATTTTCCTACTGCTGATTTTCTGGCTTGGTGTGAGGCTCAGATTGAAGTGAAATTGATCAATCACTCAACAATTCTGAAAAATTTTAAGAAATATTATAACATTGCTATTATTTGAAAGAATTTTTGTTTACATTTTCAGAGGAGGGGTGTACCCTCCTGGAGCAGCCTTCTGTGACACCAGCTTAATCCAGAGACTGAACTCACACAATGTCAAATTCTCTGTCCTGGAAACTGACTAGAAGACAGACCTATTGGACTTTAAACTTCTCCTAAGGCAGCACAATATTTTGCAATAATTATCATGAGTATTTATCATGAATGAAATTTTCACAGTATACAGTGATATTTGTTACATGAACTTTACTTGCCATGTACATATGTTTATAATATTATAAACATATTAAACATCATGGTTGCTAATGCCAGATAAATATATGGATAGACAGGTACGTTAACACAGAGCTAACAATTTGTGATCAGTTTTGTGTACCGTAATTTAATTTCTTTTAGCTTAGTACTGTAGTATCACTGAACATACTTCATCACTTTTATCTTCACTCATGTTTCAACCATACGGTCAGAATAAAATTTTTCGAAAGCACTATTAAGCTTTGCATAAGTGGTTATAAGAACAAGTGCTATAAGTGGTAGAAGAACAAGCATTTCAAAATATGAAATACGTCAAGCAAGGAAAACAGATGGACACTAGTGTAGGGGAGAATGGGGTATTGTTAAAATTAAGCACATTTTTAAAATGTCTAAAAAGTTTCTTGAAGTAGGAACTGAAAACAGTCTAACACATATTCATAATTAAAGAACATCAGGTGTTTTATTTTTTATTTTCCATGTACAATCTCTGTTAGCATACTGAAAGAATAAATATACTGGAAAAACATTCACATTTGTATCTCATCAGTCTTGTTATGGACAGTTTAGTGTGAAATAGGAAGTGTCTACTATTGACAAAGAAATTTTTTAATTCTTTTTTATTATATCTTTCTGATCTGCATGGAATAAATATAATATACAAAGAAAACAAATGTTTTTATTATTGGATTGTCCTGTCCGTTGCTCGTAATGCAGTAATGGTATTTTTACTGTCTAGTCATTAAATTAAACATACATTTGTAACTCAATATAATCTTGACTCATTGGTCATCATAAAAACTACAGCAGTGTGGTGATTAGTGGCAAGATTTATCCACAGGGACAGGGTGACATATTGCTGATTAGATGTTCAACTACCTGTATATATCCTGAACTTTGGATTCGAGCATTACCATCAACCCAAGACAATTCCTGCAATGTAAATCAGCTGTTTGTTTTTCTTTTCTTGAGTGTATGTTGTGGTCAGTTTGACAGTCACAGTTTACTTTTATCTCATGCCAGTATTCATGATGGCCTTTCTCACTCAGAGTGAATACATTATTCCAAGCATGGGGTCGAGCTAGAAACAAGTGTATCATGTGAGATTAACAGTCTTCTTAGTAATGGGCTGTCACGGTGACTTGATAATAACAACATACTCTTGACACATGCAATCATAAATTCTGCACAGCCTGGGTGTATGATTGATGCTGTATGGCACACTAAGAATGTCGCCTTCATTAAGGCACAGGTCAGCTTTATGAGAAGAACAAATTTAGGAAGTCTTGGGGAAAACCAGAACACCATTGCCAGAAAGACCCTTGACATGACTCATTGCTGGTAAGACTCATCCAAACCAGCCAGAGCTGGGGTCAATTTCATGAAGTGTGCTGTGCGTACTTTAGTGCTTAGTAACCGGCCTGGGCTTAATGCACTTTATATCTCTACAACGGAGGTTTGTCAATGTAATAAAGGTCTTGGTTAGCTAAGTGTGCTTTGTACTGCTTTATTTGAACATGTGATTGATTGGTCACCTTGTCGGCTTTGACAGCGAGGACCCTATATGTGACTGAATTATGAAACATCTGAAGCAGTATATAGATGCAGTTAAGGCATTCATGCCTGGTGAGATGTGAGATGTAAGTCTACAGACTTAGGCCCACGTGTGCGTGAACATGAGCATAACTGGTGTTTCAGGTATACCGACATCTTAAATGAGTTTCGTCCTCTTTAGTCAGATGCAAATGCCCATTTTCCTTTACATTCATTACTTTTACTTGAAGGCCTAACCGTCGTTTTCGTCATTTTATAGCATATGTCAGCAACTCTTCACCTATCCTCTCCCCCGCACCTTCCATTCTCCCTGCAGAGACGATGATACACATCTGTACATGTTTTCCTCATTCGACAATTCATTTAGACATTGTCGCATTGTTTCACTTGTGAAACTTACTTTTGTACACGTCATACGAGGACAGTCTATTTCAAATGCAGGTAACTCATATGGAATGTGTGAATCGTGTTAAGCATCACTGAAGCGCATGCTTCAAGATTCCATGGCTGCGTTGTAGTCAGATGATGTTACTAAGCTTTGACAGTTATAACCACATTGCATAGCTAAGTCTTATCGTTGATAAACAAAAGAGTGGATACACCTCCTTACCCCCTGCATTGAATGGACTTGCCTCCTGAATTACACGCAAGTACTAGCTAGAAATAGCTCACTTCCATCAAAGCGAGGACCTAGCTCTCGACGAGAAAAATGGCAGAAGGCGAAGTGACGAGTTCAACCGTGGAGAAATACGACTTTGTAATATTTGGGGCTACTGGATTCACGGGTAAATATGTTGTAGAAGAGGTAGCTAGAATCGCGGATGAAGAGCCGGGGTTGACATGGGCCATCGCGGGTAGAAGCATGGAAAAGCTCCAGGCTGTCTTGGAAGCGGCGTCAAAACACACGGGTAAGTGTATTAAGTCTGCGGCGTGGTAACTGGGATAATCGGCACGTGTTCCGCATAATGTTATCGTATTGCAGACTGCCTAACAAAGATCGAATACATTTCAAGTATGACTGACATTGCATGAGATAACAAACATGTCAGCGGCCTTTCATGTCAGAGTGACATAACTCGAAGTGCTTACTACTCTTGTTTCTGTCTGCTGGCTGATACTTTGACCGCTGTACATGGATTAGTTACGACGACATGTCAGCGTGTTATTGACGTAGGCCTAGCCTACATGTACATTGTATTCTCCCAAGTGAATCCCCAAGCGCAGCGGTAGCCATGCACGACGTAATTAAACTAGGGTATGAAAAAATTGATGAATTCTTATTCAAAACAACTTTGCCCACAGTAGGTCAAGCTATTGCATATTATTGATACTATCTGTGTATTATGGACAGTGTAGTGTGGAGAATGCATGGATTTGCCTTGGTTTCACTGTATGTGGATTGTTATGAGATGGTGTCATTCTGGCCAGCATGCCTGTTGTAAGGCTAGTTCATTCATTATATATGGAATTACGCTCTCTTCTAACTTTTTGGATATAATTCATGTATTGTCGGGATGTCTTGTTAGATCTTGTGAATGTTTTTTTGAAGATGGGTTGGAGGGAATGGGGGGGGGGGGGGCAGGGAAGGGCATCCCAGCTGCAACCAGTTAATTATATGTTTGCATATGTGTGATCCGCTAGCAAAATTGTGATCAGTTCATTGCAGTTATGTACATGTATAATATGAATTACAATGAAGGAATAATGCATAGCACTTGATTTAGAGCACATGATCAAACAAAGGAGCTAATCAGAGCAGATGTCTAGGGTTATTCACCACTACTCACTGTCTCTATGTACACATAGATATGCTGGAATGTGGAGTAGGTGGATATCGCTATGGTAACAAGTCTCCTGCAAGTAGGTCACATAATAAAATATCAACCAGAGTGTTTGAATGTCAGCATTTCCAGAGGTTTCCTCTGTTATAAAATGTGCGTTATTGCTGAATGTTGGCCTAAAAACCCTCATGGCAGTAATCGTGATGAATATTGCTACATATTTACTATTTGTATACGTAACAACCTGGTATACTTATTTAAAAGAAAAAAAAAATGACAAATATACCATGCAGTGAGTAAACATATAATTATACAAGCAAGTTGACTTCAAGTTAAAAAAAGTTGACTGATGTTTTAAAAAAAAGGGGATAACCTGGAAGGATGTGACATCATGACTTGCATATCCAGCTGATTGTTAGGATTCTGTGTTAAAGCTTTTTTGCAAGTGTAATTCCTGTCAAATCTACTATCGTGCCAGTCCAGCTATTGCTGGCTTCCTCTCTGGTAATTCAAGGAAGCCTGCCAACATGCAAGTGAAATATTCTTAAGTATGGCATAAAACGCCCATCCAATATATAAATAGATCATATCCGATCATAGCCTAGCTATAAGTATAGTTAAACACCCCAATTTGCAGAAGTTTGTATTGTGTGAAAACAAGTGGACACAGAGTCAAGATGTGCAGCTACTTAAAACATGTCTCTGCATCTCTAACGGCACAACTAAGCTTTTCTGATGTGGAAGATGAATAATAGTAGTACACAGCAACATTAGTGAGAGGGTTTTGATTGTGAAGAATTGTCATAATTGTTAGTGGGTTTTTTATGTACATTTTTATAATAATACCAGTAGTTGAGAAAATGTTTGTCATGATTTACCTGTGGGTACCTGCTTCATAGTGTCAGCATAATGTGCCTGATTGGGGTGTCATGTCTGGTGTCTTCAGCATGCTTCAGTGGCGGCAGCATTTTGGCAGCTTGGACTTGTCTTTGCACAAGAAGACACAGCATATGTTCACACACCTAATGACCCCTGGCCATCATATGACTAAAAAATGGTTAAGTACGACGTTAAACTCCAAGCATACATACATATATACACACATTCATTGTATATAACTCGGATATAAAGAAAGTGAGAACATGTTCTAATGAAGCTATACACCACATTGTGTGTCATTGTCTGTGAGGACAGTCAGTAAGGAGGACTGTCACACACACACCCTGCTTGGGGTGGTATGCCAGGACTGAGATAAGGAGGGTCACATACAAAGCTGACTTTGGGTGAAGTGGGCTCCTGGACTTTCAGGTAGGGGATTGTCACACACATACAACCTATTTTGAGTTGGGTGGGCTCCTGAACTGTGAGAAAAGATGACTGTCACTCACACAGAGCCTGCTTGGGTGGGGTGGGCTCATGGACTGTGATAAAAGTGGACTGTCACTCACACACAGCCTGCTTGGGGTGGGGTGGACTGATGGACTGTCAGGCAAGGGGACTGTCACATACACACACAGTCTATTTGGGTTGGGGTGGGCTCATGAACAGTAGGGAAGGTGGACTGTGACACACACGGTCTACTTGGGGTGCAAGTTACACACACACACACAGTTTACTTGGGGGTGAGACGGGCTCATGGACTGCGGGGAAGGTGGACTGTGACACACACAGTCAGCTTGGGGTGGGGTGGGCTCGTGGACAGTGGGGAGGGTGGACTGTGACACACACGGTCTACTTGGGGTGGCATGAGCTCATGGACAGTGGGGAAGGTGGACTGTGACACACACAGTCTACTTGGGGTGGCATGGGCTCATGGACTGTTGGGAAGGTGGACTGTGACACAGTCTACTTGGGCTCATGGACAGTGGGGAAGCTGGACTGTGACATACACGGTCTACTTGGGGTGGGATGGGCTCATGGACTGTTGGGAAGGTGGACTGTGACACAGTCTACTTGGGCTCATGGACAGTGGGGAAGCTGGACTGTGACACACACGGTCTTCTGGGGGTGGGATGGGCTCATGGACACTGGGGAAGGTGAACTGTGACACAGTCTACTTGGGGTTGGATGGGCTCATGGACTGTGGGGAAGGTGGACTGTGACACACACAGTATACTTTGGTTGGGGTGGGCTCATGGACAGTGGGGAAGGTGGACTATGACACACAGTATACTTTGGCTGGGGTGGGCTCATGGACTGTGGATAAGAATTACTGTCATATACACTCAGCCTATCAACAACACATGTGTAAATAACATCTACATAGCCTGACATCATGCCCATGATGAATGAAAGCTGTGCGCTCAGTGTTCTGAACAGGCAGCCTCTGACACACCATATGGTCTAGCCATGTGGGATGTAGTGCTGCTTCAGTTAGACAGTCATACAGTCCTACAAGTCTGGTTAAATCTGACTCATCAAGTCAGTACAGCATGGGCTAATCAGGTCATATCTGGAGTAAATTAAGACAGCATCAGGATGACTAACTTAGTGCACGTTGTTGAGCCATAACTGACGTTGTGACAAAAAATACTTCGCTTACATACATGTACCACAGACATGTTATACCTTGTACACCTTGTGTGTACACTAGCTGTTTACACCTCTGCACAAGTAAAACTCACGGTCTAACCAAAAACTGCGCGCGCTTAATTTTATGCCAAATCACACCAGGCTCTTTAAACTTGTTATTTTGGCTAATAGCATGTTACATTCCCATACAGGTATGCTGTGTACATTTAGCAATATGAATTACTATGCAATGTAGCTCCATGTGATTAAAGATGTCATTGACCTTGAGTAGGAAATTTGTAAAGCCCTATTGTTCAATAAGAGATCGACAGCCCTTATTGGGCTGTGAATAGTAACAGTAATTAGTATGCACCGTCCGCAATTACATCGATATGCAAATTAAAAATCGAGGTAACAAATTATGACACCTATTTGCAGAAAAATACACAGGTAGTGAAATAAGACTGACTTACCTTGTTCATGTTGGAGACATAAGCACAAAATGAATCGTCCACACACTGTCAGACTGGAGCTGTATATCCGCCACTGTATAATGTATTGCATGATGAATTTAAAATGTGAGAAATGGAATGAAATAATAAATGATTTGGTTGCTATACCACATTGGCAGTAATTCAGCCATATCACATTGAAATGGAGAAAAATGTATATTCATGGATGGATCAGATACAATGCCATATGTATGGTTTAAACTAAGCACATGTACATACGTGTGGGTGTCAACACAGCTGAATGTTGGGGGATTACAACGCCCAGCAGATTGCTTTTTTTGATTGAATTTTAACATCTGCACTCAACTTGAGTAGGACAACACTGGCCAAACAGAATTCAAGGATAGCAGACGACCTTTCGTATATTTTCTGTGCCGTTAAACATTCCAGTTCCCATATTTATGAACTTGACTAAACCTTCTAAAAACTTGTCTGAACCATTACTGTGTTACTATGTCAAGGTCACCCCAGTATCACAATTGCATTACAGAACTGTTGAATTTGTATGTGTTTCATACAGCCTACATAAAGAAGACAGTGTGTGTGAAAGTCTATAACCAAATATGCAAGAGCTACATGTAACTACAAACACATCTAGTGATACAATGTGTGAGCAACCCTGGAGAATGAAACACACCAGTTTGTTCTGGATGTTCGATAAAGGCAGGACTGTATTACAGCCCTATGAACTAAATATATTACCTGTGTTGTATATTAATATATTGTCCACATATTATGAAGTCTGTATATTATGAAGTCTTCATGTTTTGGAGTTACTCACCTTATGATTGTTGCATTGTGTGTTTCAGAGAAGAACCTGTCCCAGGCCCCTATCCTGATTGCTGACATCAACAGTGAGCAGTCGCTGTTAGCCATGTGTAAGCAGGCCAGGGTGCTGCTCAACTGCGTTGGACCGGTCAGTAACACAAATAATGTATTTACACGGCAGATTTACCTCAAAAAAGCTTTTTGGAGGCTTTTAATGATTGTAAAATATTACTATTGGTGCTAAAACTCAGATTTTCCTGCCTTCCAAACAAACAGTAAAATAACATTTTAAGATGAGCAGAACTCTGAAACAGGAAACAGTGAGTGACTTTATCATGTTTGAAGATTTAAATCAAGTACAGCACATGCAACTATGTTTGCAATGTTGTATCTCAGTATAGAGTCTTATTTACTATAACAAAATATGTATTGCATAGTTGTATAAAAGTAAACATGTTCACACATGTTGTGAAATTTTTTTTATGACGGTGACAGTTACAAAATTTATTTGTATAAAAAGTATAATCTTGTAACACAACTACACTGTATGTCTTGTACCAGAAGTCCATTACCTAGAAGTATGCAACTTCCCTGTAGTCTCCACGGCACTTTACGCTCTTTTTTTGATCTCGAACACATTATGTGATGTATCTGCACAACCATGTACGTTTCTTTCTCTCTATTGCTCAGCAAACGTTTGGGAAAAGGCAGATGCATGATGAGTTCTAAAACCTGTTGTGTTGAAAAAAAATTACAACAACGGAAAGTTTTATAAAAGGACAGCAGTGTCTTTGATAGTAATTATTTAATAGTTGCTTGGATATATAAAAATAGTCAATGGGTTCTTAACTGCACAGTAACATTGATTAGGAAAATCATAGTTTTTAAGCACAGTGTTTCTGTTTCATGGTATGTCCAGTTCTTGTAGCTGCTGTTACAGTTAGATTTCCCACGATTCAGTTCATAATTTCCACCCAAGAAGCTGGCATATTTCTCCACCAGGTGGTGCAGGCTTCTACAGATGATGTAAAATGTGTGATGTACAGTGGAGACTAGCTATAGGGAAGTACGCTGATGATGGTTGTACTTTAGATGTAGAGACTATCCCATAGGTAGAACCATAGGTTCTGGCTGGCCTAATAGTGTTGGTGTCTATTTGCCACATGATCACATTATTATAGCATATTATTATATAGATCTGATAGCATGCTGCCTTTGCCCAAGGGCCCATCAGATGCACTACCTGTGGTGTCATCTGCCTTGTCTTTTTTTCAGTACCGTTTCTATGGCGATCAGGTGGTTCGTGCATGCATTGAGGCTGGGGCCAATCACATTGACATCAGTGGGGAGCCTCAGGTATGTTGGTGGGACCAGTCCACAGCGCTTGAATTGTAACATCCTGTATCTGATGGTCTGTCCTGAAGAAAACATTGTGTTTTTCTATTAAAGACACCTGCAGTAATGTTTGGAATATTCGGCAATATCACTAGGGTGTTGATCACACTGCACACATGTGACTCTTGTCACAATGTAAGTGGCCAGTTTGTGTCATTCTTAGCTGCAGACGGATGAGGTCGACTACACTTATAGAATCACAATGACAGATTGATAAGCTCTCTATAAACAGATGTGCAATTAAATATACTTAATTTAGGCCTGTTACAGGTGAATGTCAGCATGGATTACACATCTGTTATTCTCTTTGTTAATGGCGTAGTTAACTGAAGATATTTGAAAGATATACCCTAACTCTTTAACCCTTTCAACCACCTCTGTGACCAGTATCTTGAAATATTCTGAGGTAACTATGGGGTGTAGAGAAATAATCTCCACAGTTTGACAAAGCTTGCATCTTTAATGACACAAACAAACCATTTTCGTCTTATTTTCATAATAATTGTATGCATAACTATGAGTAAAAAAGTGTTTTAGGTCGATAAAGGCTAAACAAATAGCTACAAAGGACATGCAGAGTGTGTGTTGTAGATCATGTGCTGCTGCAGTTTTTCTGCACACAACTGCATGAGTCATACATACTATAGGTATTTGTACTCCTGCCAATATACATGTAAATGTTGGAGATTCCAGGCTAAACTAGTGTGGCCACATTCAAAAGACCATTATCTTTATACTAAAAAATCTCATGTCGTGAAAAAGCCAAAGCAATGCAGGCATTGTAAAATGGATTTTTCAGATTCCTAAAATTGAGGTTTTTTTAATATTCCAAAGCCAAAACAACACATTAATGTGTTGTAACCATGGATATATATGTATATATATATACATGTATAAACATAGGCCTCCGTTTTGTAACTAAAAGAAAGTCCAGAATATTAAATTCCAAACAGTCATGTACATTCTTTTTGTTTTTGCAGTTTCTGGAAAAGACACAGTTGCTGTACAATGGCAAAGCGAAGGAAGTGGGCGTGTACATGGTGGGAGCGTGCGGCTTTGACAGTATCCCTGCAGACATGGGAACAGTCTACACACAGCAGAAGTTTGAAGGTAATTTCATCAATCTGCACAGACATTTCTAGTGTCAACTTATTTGCAATATTTTTTCAGAAGTATGGTATTATGCAGGTCTTCTTGTCCATGTAATCATGTCAGTAGTTTTTTGTTGTTAATTATTTTAAATTTCATAGAGTTTTGAGCAGATTACTTGTGTACATTTGAGTATAATTTCTTACCCGGCTTGAATTATTTTCAAAAGTGTATTAACCCCAGCTCCTCACTTATGCATGTTTGATCCAGTTTATCATGGCGTATGTTGTATACTTTATGTTTATCAGAATACATGCAACTTGTTAACTATCACTGTTGCTTTCAGTCAGGAGGTATGTCAGGTAATATTCCAGGTGTAGTGGAATCCCGTGGGCTTATCGGGATTACCATTATCCAAGTAATGAAATACTGAGTGTGACATAAAACACTAGTCAAATTAACATGCAAAGTAGAGAATAAAATTAAGCACTTAAAATTTATTGATCAAACTCAGCCCCTTGAAAGAGTTAAATTTTTTCGTCGTGTCGAACTTTCTATCTGCAATATTGTCTCTGGTTTCCTCGCTTGGTACTCAGGGGCTACTTTCACAAACTTTGTTAGCCATATTTCTCCTAACATTTTTGGTAAAAGACGTCTGGATTATAGCGTCATAAGGCAACATCATTTACAAAAAAAGTTACAAAAGTTGAGAGCTTAGAATTGTCTGTATAATGTGACTGGGTGGGACTTGCCACAAGAAGACACAATGTACACACACCTAATGACTCCTCATCACCATAGGCATACATACATACATGTTTCTGGTTTCTAGGGGATCTGAATCATGTGGAGAGTTTTGTGAACATCCATTCTGGACCAGAGGTGAGATGCACACACTTTGTCTACACACATCTCTCTGCATTTTTTTATTATTTTAAGTCAGCCTTTTTTTAATTACTGTTGATACAATATGTATACTTTAACTTTTTTTTTTAGTAGTGGTAAATATGTTTTTAATATTGATGCTTCTTGGGGCCTCCGTGGCTCAGTCGGTTAGCGCAGCGTAATGACCCAGGAGCCTCTCACCAATGCGGTCGCTGTGAGTTCAAGTTCAGCTCATGCTGGCTTCCCCTCCGGCCGTAAGTGGGAAGGTCTGCCAGCAACCTGTGGATGGTTGTTGGTTTCCCCCGGGCTGTGCCTGGTTTCCACCCACCATAATGCTGGCCGCCGTCGTATAAGTGAAATATTCTTGAGTACGGCGTAAAACACCAATCAAATAAATAAATCAAATTGATGCTTCTTGTTCCAAAATTTTGTGTCACACTATTAATATACAGTTTTCAGGGCTGCGGTCAGGTTTTGGTAATGGAACAAACGATTGTCCATGTCCAAATGTTTGTCCATCAGCAGTGTTGGTGGTACGAGTCTCCATGCTATACCCACCATCAGCAGTGTTGGTGTGAGTCTCCATGCTATACCCACCATCAGCGGTGTTGGTGGTACGAGTCTCCATGCTAAAGCCACCATCAGCAGTGTTGGTGGTACGAGTCTCCATGCTATACCCACCATCAGCAGTGTTGGTGTGAGTCTCCATGCTATACCTACCATCAGCAGTGTTGGTGGTGTGAGTCTCCATGCTATACCCACCATCAGCAGTGTTGGTGGTGTGAGTCTCCATGCTATACCTACCATCAGCAGTGTTGGTGGTGTGAGTCTCCATGCTATACCCACCATCAGCAGTGTTGGTGGTACGAGTCTCCATGCTATACCCACCATCAGCAATGTTGGTGGTACAAGTCCCCATGCTATACCCACCATCAGCTGTGTTGGTGGTGTGAGTCTCCATGCTATACCCACCATCAGCAGTGTTGGTGGTACGAGTCTCCATGCTATACCCACCATCAGCAGTGTTGGTGGTGTGAGTCTCCATGCTATACCCACCATCAGCAGTGTTGGTGGTGTGAGTCTCCATGCTATACCCACCATCAGCAGTGTTGGTGGTACGAGTCTCCATGCTATACCCACCATCAGCAGTGTTGGTGTGAGTCTCCATGCCATACCCACCATCAGCAGTGTTGGTGTGAGTCTCCATGCTATACCCACCATCAGCAGTGTTGGTGGTATGAGTCTCCATGCTATACCCACCATCAGCAGTGTTGGTGGTGTGAGTCACCATGCCATACCCACCATCAGCAATGTTGGTGGTACGAGTCTCCATGCTATACCCACCATCAGCGGTGTTGGTGGTGTGAGTCTCCATGCTATACCCACCATCAGCAGTGTTGGTGGTACGAGTCTCCATGCCATACCCACCATCAGCAGTGTTGGTGTGAGTCTCCATGCCATACCCACCATCAGCAATGTTGGTGGTGCGAGTCTCCATGCTATACCCACCATCAGCAGTGTTGGTGTGAGTCTCCATGCTATACCCACCATCAGCTGTGTTGGTGGTATGAGTCTCCATTGCTATACACACCATCAGCAGTGTTGGTGTGAGTCTCCATGCTATGCCCACCATCAGCAGTGTTGGTGGTCTGAGTCTCCATGCAGCAACCTCTTAACTTTATGAAGTTTTTCATTTGAGAGCCAACAGAAAACAAGTCCGATCTATTGTTATCATGCTTCCAGGTAGGCTAAAAACAGTGTGTAGGCATGGCAGTTATTAGGCTACTATCCATAAAGATTGTTTCTCTTTACAGGGAATAGCCGGACATTTTGCAACATTTGAGTCAGCTGTCCATGGATTTGCTCATGCATCTGAATTGAAAGATTTGCGGAAACAGCTCCACCCAACACCAGTCCCAAGGAGCAATCACAAGATGCCCAAAAGGTAGCATTAAGTATAAAGTCGATGATGTTGATAGTGAATGCTTTTACTTATAACTAGCCATGTCACTGTCATTTATTTGTCAGATTGACTTATTTTGCTACCAGATGTAAAAAGATGGCATCTCCAATTTTTAAATCCTATCGGATATTGACAATATGGAGGCACCATCTGACTATCGTTTGCAGAACATCCTGTGACATGTGTCATTGTCTAATGTAGATACTTCATTGAATACTCCATTATGTTTTTGATGTCGACTTCTGTTATCTTATATGGACTATTCTTCTCTGTAAAACTTCCGTGAATTATCCTCCTCTATTAGGGTCTATAGTTGAATGTTCCATTATACTCTGAAGACGGCCCATGGACGGCTTTATTAGGTCTATAGTTGAGTGTTCCATTATACTCTGAAGACGGCCCATGGACGGCTTTATTAGGTCTATAGTTGAGTGTTCCATTATACTCTGAAGACGGCCCATGGACGGCTTTATTAGGTCTATAGTTGAGTGTTCCATTATACTCTGAAGACGGCCCATGGACGGCTTTATTAGATCTATAGTTGAGTGTTCCATTATACTCTGAAGACGGCCCATGGACGGCTTTATTAGGTCTATAGTTGAGTGTTCCATTATACTCTGAAGACGGCCCATGGACGGCTTTATTAGGTCTATAGTTGAATGTTCCATGATACTCTGAAGACGGCCCATGGACGGCTTTATTAGGTCTATAGTGAGTGTTCCATTATACTCTGAAGACGGCCATGGACGGCTTTATTAGGTCTATAGTTGAGTGTTCCATTATACTCTGAAGACGGCCCATGGACGGCTTTATTAGGTCTATAGTTGAATGTTCCATGATACTCTGAAGACGGCCCATGGACGGCTTTATTCGGTGGATAGTTGAGTGTTCCATTATTCTCTGAAGACGGCCCATGGACGGCTTTATTAGGTGGATAGTTGAATGTTCCATGATACTCTGAAGACAGCCCATGGACGGCTTTATTACCATTGTACAAGGATTGTTCTCTTATGTTGTTTTTAATATTCCCATTGACTGCTACAGTAGCCTCTACAAATCCTCAGTGTCATCTCCCATTGTCATCTGCATATCCTCAGTGTACTGCTCCATTATACCCAACAGATTCTCAGTGAACTGCTCTGTTATTCCCAACAGATTCTCAGTGTACTGCTCCATTATCCTCTGCAGGGTCTCAGTGGACTGTTCATGGGTTTCCTTGGGCTCTCCCCGGTTTCCAGGTCGCTATCGAATATGGCGTAAAACACTAACCAAATAAAAAACCAAACCAAAACCTTGTCATCAGCAGACCCTCAATGGACCTGTCCATTATTCTCTGTAGACACTCAGTGACTGCTCCATTATGTTCTTCAGTCCGTCAGTGAAATGTTCAGTTGTCTTCTACAGACCCTCAGTGGACTGTTCCACTATTTTCTGCAGATTCTCAATGGGCTATTCCATTATCCTCTGCAAACACTCTATCGAATGTATAATTCCGGTTATCCTGAGATTATTCTGACATTCGGTTTGGCAAAAGGTTGTTTGGCAATGGATAGCCCACACCAACATCAGAGAACACTCCATTTGAAAACCAGATGTAGTTACCTGCCCTTGCCAAATATGACTAGGCTGTCGGCAGAGCCATTCGCTTTGAACATCACCAAGGAATCTCGGACCCATGCGGCCTAGGAAATAACAAATTGATGTTGTGCTTAAGATAAATCGACAGACGAAACAATATTTAACATAACTGTCTGCAAACTGAAGGCCGTGGAGACGAAATTGCTAGATAATTTTTGTCTCAAACACTGTGACACACTGCCACAGCAACTGCATCAGAAGTGCTCTCTGATGTTGGTTTGGGACTAACCTTGGCCAAACACAATTTTGCCAAACATAACATCTGAGCAATCTCCAACAAAATTCTGGTGTCTTGTTCAGATTTGGACTTCGGATGATATTCTGTTCGAGTGCATTTCTTTGAAGTAGTGATATTCTGTACAGAGGTTGATATGGATCCCAATGCTGCTTGAATTAGCTCTTAACCGTCCAGTCATGATGTCCATAATCATTTGTAAATCTCAGCCTGTGGTCAGGATTTGCATTTCATTTTTTTCTGTAGATCGACGATATTTGAAAGCAAGGAGGCTAACAGTCATTGTGTGCCATTTCCTGGCAGTGACCGGTCCGTGGTCAATCGTTCACAGAGATACTTCTATGAGAAGAAGAAGCTAAGGCCTGTAAGTTGGCCACATTACAGGCTGACAGAATCTATTCTGACTGACTGATGGGGAGGATAATCCTTGGTTAATGTTACAGTATTGCTGAAAATTGAGTACACATTAGTAACTGATGTTGTAAGTTGATGTAGATTTAGTGGTTGTTAATGCAGCAGTGGCCTACATACCTGTATTTATAGTAATTATGACTGTCTGTGTTACTGACCAACCAAAAGAACTCTTTTCTCTTTTACTCCTATTTTGCTCATGATATCTGTATTTTTCTACTCAGGACATATGCCATGTGTATGTTGCTGATGATATCTGTGTTTCATACTCTGGACATATGTGATGTGTATGTTGCTGATGATATCTGTGTTTCCTACTCAGGACATATACGATGTGTATGTTGCTGATGATATCTGTGTTTCCTACGCAGGACATATACGATGTGTATGTTTCTGATGATATCTGTGTTTCCTACTCAGGACATATATGATGTGTATGTTGCTGATGATATCTGTGTTTCCTACTCAGGACATATACGATGTGTATGTTGCTGATGATATCTGTGTTTCCTACGCAGGACATATACGATGTGTATGTTTCTGATGATATCTGTGTTTCCTACTCAGGACATATGTGATGTGTATGTTGCTGATGATATCTGTGTTTCCTACTCAGGACATATGTGATGTGTATGTTTCTGATGATATCTGTGTTTCCTACTCAGGACATATGTGATATGATTTCAGGTGCAATTCAATGCATACTTCTGCAGACCGAGCTACTGGAGTGCTGTGCTGACGGTCATCGCAGGAGTTATCTTTGGTGTTTTTGCCTCCTTCAGCCTTGGTAGAACTCTGCTTCTAAAGGTTAGCTTCTGTGGCTGAAGAGCTTTTCCGAGTCATGTCCCATTAATCAATCTGTTTTAGTTTGGACACTTCTGCAGAAAATAAAATCAGGAAATATTTTCTTCTGTCCAAATTCTAACTGGTCCTGGTATAACATGGTACTTTAATAGTGAAGCAGATATAATGGTGCAAAATAGCTATGGTTGAACCCTTTTATATAGTTTACAGCTGTTGCCTAAAATAGAAATAGATCAGTTGTGTATTAAAGCTGGTATGATAAATCTACACCTGTGAAAGAAGCTTCATAATTAAATTCTGTTAAGTGATAGAAAAGTAACCATGCAGTGTGATAAATTCTGTTAAGTGATAGAAAAGTAACCATGCAGTGTGATAAATTCTGTTAAGTGATAGAAAAGTAACCATGCAGTGTGATAAATTCTGTTAAGTGATAGAAAAGTAACCATGCAGTGTGATAAATTCTGTTAAGTGATAGAAAAGTAACCATGCAGTGTGATAAATTCTGTCAAGTGATAGAAAAGTAACCATGCAGTGTGATAAATTCTTTATTTTACCAAAGGGATTAGTGTATGTGATCATGATGTCTCCGCCCTTGGCCTCTCTGAATGAAGTGATTGCAATATAAGTGAAACCGCTTTAGGGAAATATTTCATATCTGGTGTGCAGGCTCATATTGGCCTGCTCTCAAATATAACTGAAAATGCTTCAGAGATTGATTTCATGATTGGCATCTAGGTTCATAGTGAAGTGAAGTGGGGTCCTATATAACCTGGGGCTGTTTCAATCAAATTCCAACTTTCCATGGCTGCTCACTGGAAATAAAGGGTTTCAATGAAGTGATTGCAGTGCAATCAAACTTCTTCAAGAAGCTATTTCAAATTTGGTATGTGGTTTCATGTTGAGGTGAACTAGGTTCCACTTTGAATTAAAACTTTTGATCAAATTTCTGGTTTTAATAGCAATGGACTGAAAAAAAATCCAGTTTGAGCAATGCGAATACAATAAAATTCATACGGTTTTACACTGGGATTTAAATTTAAAACTAGTGGGGATAAAGCACTTTCATTTTCAACTGAGTCACATTTTTGGTTTCTATAACAGCCCACTGAAAACTGATGACGAGTTACCTGAATTTTCCACATAATAAACTGTTTCAACTGCCAAGGGGATTGTGTGGGTGTGTCACTCACTTCTGAATAGATTCTTATGGATTTTGTTTTCTTTTGTCTTGCAGTTTCCAAGTTTGTTCTCTTTTGGGATTTTCAGTCATCAAGGGCCAACAAAAAAGCAGGTAATTTCATCTCAAACATTTTCATTTCCACTGACAAGCTTCACAAAGTAGAGTATTGTGGTAACTGCAACAAAAGATACAAGGAGATGCATGATTCAATATTTCGGTTTTATTTAAACCTTTTCAAGAATGAAGTGTTGAATCATGCCTTATTTCTTTTGTTGGAGTTACCACAATATTCTACTTTGTCTCAAACAAACATACACTGTTTGAACATGATAGAATGAAGGTTCTGATTTACAAATTATAGTGTTAAAGAAAACATTATCGAATACCTGTCCGAAGAATATGTTTATATTCAGGTAATGTATTGATCATGCATAACTTTTTTTCCCCGAACTGAAAGATTTTCCTAAATTGGAACTGGTCATCAGTAGAATCATGACTTACCAACCATGGCCCCCTTTTCAAAAGATCATGGTGGTGTCGGGCAAAACTATGTGTTTCAGGTAGATCAGAACAAATAATGTTACATTTATCATATTGCAATCACAATTTTATCACGTGTTAATTTCTTAACAGAATCTGGACTGAATAAAGTTTGAATCAACTGGTAGATCTTGGGACTTATTGCTGGATAACAAGTCTTCAGATCTGATGACATTGTCTCATGGCACAGATATCAACAAGCACTCTGGTATCTAATTTCCCTATGCCTGTTAACCTCATATCCTGAATGATTATGATTGACAGATTGATGGAACAACATTCTCCATGACATTTGTGGGGGAGGGGTTCAGTAAGGAGATCTCTGACCCCGATGTTCAGCATGAGGAAGCCCCAGACAAGAGGATAGTCACTAAGGTGGTGGGCCCAGGTAAGATAGTCACAACCTAGATCCTGACTCTTCTGATGCCTAGCTGTTGTTTTCATGTCTCACAGCTCAAGTCATCTCTCATCGTCACATGGGCAGAGGACATATTTGACAACAGAGAAATTCTAAATCTTGCATTATTTATGTACTTTGTTTCTGAGAACAGTAAGAAGTCTACATGCTTTGATTACAGTTTCAGCTTACATTATTCACCTGTGGGCAGTAACAATCAGGGTTAAGACAGGAAACAATTTCAAAATCAATTAGTGTATAGCTAAACGTGCAACACTGACTCTCAGTAAGTGTATAACTAAATGTATAACACTGATAAGCAATTAGTGTATAACTAAATGTGCAACATTGACTCTCAGTAAGTGTATAATTAAATGTATAACACTGATAAGCAATTAGTGTATAACTAAATGTGCAACGCTGACTCTCAGTAAGTGTATAACTAAATGTATAACACTGATAAGCAATTAGTGTATAACTAAATGTGCAACGCTGACTCTCAGTAAGTTTATAACTAAATGTATAACACTGATAAGCAATTAGTGTATAACTAAATGTGCAACGCTGACTCTCAGTAAGTTTATAACTAAATGTATAACACACCACAATTAGTGCATTATCTAAATGTATAACACTGACTCCCAGTGAGTGTATGACACATGATGAGTGTTATCTGTTTGAACAGAGCCAGGATATGTCACCACTCCAATTTGTATGGTACAGGCTGGCCTGGTTCTTCTGAAGGAGAAGAATAAACTACCATCTGGGTTAGTATGCAGCATTTACATCTGTCTTTCTCTAGCAATATACTTCAGTTTGTTTCATTTTATATTTATATCAAAGCATCCTTTAAATTAACTACGGGTACATGTTAAACACAACGTTAAACCTCAAGCATTCATACATATTTATTTATGTATACACATACTATATGTACATTGATGAAGTTTGGGTGAGGTATGTCTTGTTGTTGATGCATTTTTTAAATACCCGTAGGGCAAGATGAGATATATGCAATGGCTGTAACATTTGTGTTTTTTATAAGCTTTCTTATGTGAACCCTCTACAGCTCTGCTATACTTTGGAGGTGGAGGTGGAGATGGAGATGGAACTAGTGTTAGCATAGCCTTGGTTGTGAATGTACCATGAGTTGTAGTTAATTGTGTGGTGTTGACATGTGAGAGAAGAATTACGGATGACAATGATGTGTTTGTTTAAACATTTGTTTCAAGCTTTTGTAGGAATTTGTAATACCTTAGATATCTCATGCTGTAACAATGGATATGTCTGGTTTTTTTATAGTTTAATTTGTTTATGATATACATGAATGAATAATGTTTTATTTTTCTACTTCTCAGTGGTGGAGTCTTCAGCCCAGGTGCTGCCTTTGCTGAGACGACTTTGATTGAGCGACTTGACAAACACAATGTGAAATTCCAAACTGTGGAATGATTGTGTTGACCGCGGGTCACGAGAGTCTTGTTTTAGCATTATATATCTCGTACTGACAAAGTTGTTAATTCATCTTTGTATCCTAGGTAGTTTAATATGATTGCACCTTCTATTCAGCACACTTATATATAGACACAGGTAACAAGCACTGGAGATGTTACAACTATTCTTGAGCTGCTTTATGCTTTCCAAAAGTTTGAGCTGGATATTAAAACTTTCTGTGTGAAATTTCTCATTAGGCTTACAGTGAATGTGCTAAGTGTAAATGAGATCATGCAGTGTACTTTGCAGAAGTAAGATTGTGTTTCACGTCTGGCTGTTTGCGGAATTCTTGCTAAGCATGTCTTGTGTTGACCAAAGTTTTTGTTATGTTAAGCTAAAATATGAGCTATAACTAGTAGATATAGTTTGATACTGTGCATCAAAAAGTTAATTAGTGTTCTAAACAAATTTTAAAATTTCCACATAATTCTGTGATGGAAACACTGTTTTTACGTTTTGTTGCTTATAAGTTTTATTTGTCCAGTGTTAGTGTGTTTGTGCTGTGGTGTTTAAGCTATTTGGGGATCAAAAACAAAGTGTTCTTTGTACATTTTTATGCACCTTGTATGGTTCAAATCTAATATATCAGCTTTGTGCAAAGTGCCTTTTCTAGTTTGTAAAACAAATTAATTGTAGTGTTTTAGTGAATTTAACTTAAAATATTAAGCTCACCTTAATTTATTCTTCTATGAATGTTCTTTGTTATGTTGTCATATTGTTCTGTTTCATGCCTCAGTGTATCACTACTAGAACTTTTCTGTCATACTGTTATGCTAATTTCAGAAACCTTATGGTATAAGTACATGTACTTGTTATGATAAATGGGAAAAACATTGTGATTAATGTGATATCCCTATATCTGTGATGGGAGGGGACCAGCTTGTGGGGTTATGAATTGCCCCAGTAATTTGTGGTCATGCCTGATTTCAGGCCAGCTTTAACAGCGTGACATGATATTCTATCAAATTATCCTCCAGACTTCTGGGTGAATTTGTTTGTTCCATACCCAACCTCCCCTGTTCATCCCGCCTCCCTGGGCCCAGGGGCAAGTTCCATGAAACATACCGGTACTTAGATAAGCTTTTAACCACTGTGACAAAGTCTGCCATAGAGATATGAATTGCAGTTAGCTAAGAGCTGCTTAGCCCTTACATTGTAAGTATGCTTCATGACTGACCCCATGACCTACACATTTACAACTACTATGTTACCTTGTTTTCACAGTGGCATTGTGGACCATATATTTGGACTCAATAACCGTTGGATGTTTTAAATTTAGAATCCTATTTATTTAACAGTTTGCATCAATATCAAAATTCCTAAAAATGAGAAATTTCAGGGGGTATTTTTCTTTCAAAAAATATCAAATAATGTAACCTGTAATTTGTAAACCTTTCAGTCTGTATAAAATCAAGTGCCTGGTTTCGTGAAAATTGGATTTTATGTTCTAGAACCCTTTTATGCTACACCTTAGCATTCTTTATTCTTGTTTATATATATATATATATATATATATATATATATATATATATATATATATATATATATATATAATTTTTCTTTAACTTTATTTGGGCTTACGTGGTGTAAGCAGTTATCTTCAGCAATGCTAAAAATAAAGAGACTAAAACGACATCCCATGCTTTTATTGTTTGTTAAATTGCATAAAAATTTGAAGTTATTTAGATGTAAGAGGAGGAGGTTCGTCGGGTACCTTTGGGTGCGGTGGCTCCCCTCATTCTCTGTCCTGTTTCTTCCATACTTTATAGGTTTTGCCACTGGCATATGTGTGAAACCGCCTCTAGTAAAGGCCTTATCACCAGAGGCTATGTGTTCTCGTGCAGCTGGCGTGATGGAATACTCGAGTCGCCGGTCCTGGGTGTATGGGAACCAGGCTTAATGATTCTCATAGAACCGGCGGTCTCTCATGAGAACGTGGCCACCGGCGGTCGGCCCGATGAAGTTGAAACATATTCAACTTTCCCGATTCACCGTCAGTGTGCTTGAAAACGCTTGAACAGCCGGTCACGACAGATTCCTATGTATTCTGCAGGCTACCGGCGATCATCCGCCGGTGTACATGAGAGCCAGGCCTTACAAATCAGACAGGTGCCCGCTCTGTCGGAACCGGGAATATATATATATATGGTACGTGGGACTTATATGTCAATCATAAGTCCCAGATGGTACGTTCATCTGTACATATATTAGGCCTATCACAGCAACGAATCTACAAATACCGTCAAGAGGCAACACGGGTGTAAATTCCGTTAGCAAACCTTTATATGTCACTGAATTTTAAGACGCCTTGAACTCGATAAAGAAAATTAAAACTGTAATTCTTATGGGACACAGAGCTAGACTACCGCTATTGGTTCAATCTGAGCCTCTGATGGGGATCTTGCCTCAACGGCAAGAATCTCCTGCTTCGACTGTTATCTGGACCTAAATGCATGGTTTACAATAAACAGTCGACGGCGAATGCACGCATATCTTCCGTTAAATCCCTTCATTCGGTGATGACGGATTGCATTTTCGTCGATCTAATGCATAAATTCTTCTTGAAAACGAATTATAATCTGTTCCAACTACCGAGTTAATCCGTAATTAGAAATGATCCATTTAATCCGTCAGATCGGCGAAAATGCAAAGTCCCTCATCAGTCAGGGAAGGGATTAACGGAATATTTTTTTGAGAGTGTATATATAATGATTGGCCTGAATTTTAGATCACTGGGATGGGGTAGAGTAATGCATTCCTATTATTGACTTTCAGTAGGATCTCTGATTTGTGAATTTTTGGCAGGCTATAAAAATGGCTGGTTTCGCATTGGTGAAATAATCCCGTTCTTTTTTCGTGAAGAGGTGTTCATATTTATGATCTAACTAAGTTACGAAGGTCCATTAAAATACGATTATCAGGATTACTTGAATTTTGTGTGTAGATCTCCTTATCGATGAGCATTTCTAGAATTTTATCATTATAGTAACTCTTGTCCATAACAACTACAGCTTTACCCTTGTCTGACTCTTTGATGATGATATCTGGGCTGCTATAAACTGAAAAAATGTTAACGAGGGCCCGTTTTTCAGAAACTATTTCATGTAATGCACGCGTAAGCATAAATGTAACAAACCTAAATATGGGGTCTGCATCCCTATTTTGGAAGGCTCGAGTGTTAAATTTATTACAACTCTCTCCATATTCACTGTTAAAATGAACATGTCCTGTGAATCTAAATATGCTGTAAACGCACTTGTATGTCAGAGGTGTGGCAAACAATGCATTGGCCAGACAACAGATCCCGTTGTGTTTTTCCTGTTGGTCGACATATTAGACAATTTTCTCTTTTTAACAGGGATTTCCAATTTTTTATTTTATTTTGCAACGTTCAGGATGGAAACCAGGCTTTGCTAGATGTTAAAGAAGCTTTATTATTATTATTATTATTGATAAACAAGGGGTTATTTCCGGTCTGAAGTCATCGGTCATAGGTCTCGACCATTTTGACCTGACACGCATTGTTATACATTATTCAAGAATGCTATGTTTAATGTACATAGCATGGAAAGGTCTGCCTGCAACCTGCGGATGGTGGTGGGTTTCCCACGGGCTCTGCCCGGTTTCCTCCCACCATAATGCTGGCCGCCGTCGTATAAGTGAAATATTCTTGAGTATGGCGTAAAACACCACTCAAATAAATAAACTAATTTATAAAGATTAATAGTAGCCTATTATCCTTTATGATCTCTCTCTCTGTAGGATATATAGCCCAACGCTCTGTATTGTCTACATAGGTTCAGTCTGTGATATACAATAATTAAACTTTTGGTCAACGTTTGTGCGGTTTAATATATGGTGTGTATATCTATGTCAATGACATGTTCGTTAAGGGTGGTGGTTTGAGATATTCCGGGCACTCGGCCTTTAGTTGGCTCGATCCGCCTATATAATTGACAGCCATGGTACATGGGCCTGTACATACGTTCAAAAAAAAAGATATATAGTAGGGCCTATATATATGGGGTTAAACAATAAACGAGACAGCAACAAGTGCCATGTTTAAAGTCTTTGGTATGACTGGCCAACCCGGATTTGATCCTGGGTCTCCCGACATTGGGGCGAACGCGCAATTAAAATTAGGCCAACGAATCGGTCACGGGGTAGATAGGCTGACTTTCCCTACTCTGCAAATGGGTGTATAGGCCTATATAGGGGCCTGCCTGTGTACACATATAGGTAGCCCTAAGCCTCAAACCGCGATCAAACCCGTGATGGGTCAAGCCACAGTTTTAAAATTGTACTTGTTGCTGATTTGCTTGGTGTCAACCACTGAGAGGTTGTAGCAAGTAAATGAGGTTGGTTGGCCGTGTGTCAGCGTCATGTCTGGTGTCTTCGGCATGACACTTTAGTGGAGGCAACACTTTGACGGCATGGACTCGCCCTGTCACAATACAAGACACAGTATACATACTAATGACTCCTCGTCCTCATATGACTCCAAAATTGTTAAGTACGACGTAAAACCCTAAGCATACATATATATATATATATATACCTACACAGGGTCAACGTGACCCAACTGGACCGGTACTTAACTTCGGCTGTTTCCGTAAATCTCCCGGAGATAACCCATGTGGGAGGCCTAGCGGCTGCGGAGGTCTGAACAAGTACATGTACTGGGTAAAGTTATGTTTTTAATTTGACTTCATGGAGAGTAATTTGATCTGTTCATATCTGATGTACCGTATATTGCCACCATGTGACGCATCTAAAGTAAAGATGTACGTACTTATTTCAACATTCATCATCCATTCCAAGCAGCCGACAACTGTTGCTATGTGGGACATTACAGTGAGCCCAAACTTCGTAGTACGCTGACTGCTAGCTTCAGACATATCTGGTTGCGCCATAATCATTGCTGATCAACCCCTACTTTTGTTATGAGTAAAAGATAAAAAAAGAAGACACTGTAAAAAGTTCATGCTCTTTTATTTTGCTGTGTAAATCTGACTATATGTTATATTCCGAGTGATACAAGGAAAGGAACAAGAGATACCAGAGCTAATTCATTAGTCATAGCTCATCGGCTGATCGAACTGTGCGATGCTAACATAGTTACTGTGGATTATTCTCTTGAACATGCACAATTCTCTTTCTGTGCATGTTTCATGACGTACATGTATCAAAAACATCAAGTGGCTTTTCTATGCAGACATATATAAACAGGTAGGCCTACATGTATATTAGGTTATTACTAGCCATGTAGCATAGCAAAGGCATACATGTGTGTTTCTTCAAGTTCAGTGTAGGTGTAAGGTTTGTCAGTGTGAGATAGCTAATTAGAGATGTTGATGTTACTTGCTCACTGATGCTGAATGCATCATTGTCTCCAATGGCAAAGTGATTCATGTGTTACAAAAATAAATCCATATAGTTATTCCACTCTCTCCCTTTATTACCACCTTTATAATTATATTTTTTTGGTTCACTGTATCAAAGAAATGTGTAATTCTAAATTCAGACGATGATACATTGTGAGTTCTTGCAGTAGAAGTTCATGTTGCAGATACGTATAAACCAGCAAACACAAAGGGTCATGCTTGGAGTATGAAATATCTGTACTTGATAGATGAAGATTTGTTCATCAGTCATTAATTTGTTTGGTATTTCCAGGAAAACTAAAACATTTGGATCATGGATAATCAGCAAGGTGACATTCGAAGGAGAGGGGAAGTTCAGCAATATTTGGCCAATGAACGACTCAATGAAACAGTGAGAGGAGAAGATGACCCTCCAGAAATAGATATTGATGAAATAATGAATCAGCCTCGCCAGCCCCATTTACTAGAGAAATTGTCTTATTGGTTGGTCTTAATCACAATAGTGCTGTCAATAGTGAACTATTCTGGACCTTATTTAGTGTACTTAAAAATGGCATATGGATTCCATTCAGATGATCTCATATTTGAACCCCAAAAAGGTGAAAATGTTGACGGTATAAATGGTGTCCCAGGATCTGTGAAAGATCTCTCTGATATTAATTCAGACAGCAATGTTTATGCAATGGATGCTGGCTCAGACTCAGTTCAACAACCTGTTGCCAGCCAGTATTGTGATGATATAGTAGATGGTCGTAAGTTTGACTGTCACCCTGAGAATAATCCTACGCTGGCAAAATGTCACGCCAGAGGATGTTGCTGGAAGCCAGTAGCCACACGGGAAAAGCCAACATCTTACCCTGATCCATTTACAACACAAGCCCCTGTTGACATTCCATTCTGCTACTATCCCAGGAAGTATGCCGGGTACCAAATCACACATTTAGAAAATACAAAAAATGGATTGCAGGCGACATTATCCAGGGAGACCAAATCCTACTATCCGGGGGATATAACCACTCTGAGGATGGACATCATGTTTGAAGCCAAGGAACGGCTTCGTATGAAGGTAATGAGAATTAACAGTTTGCCAAAGATAGCAGATTTATGTGTGCATTGTACATTCATTGTTAATAGTTTTACCTTAGCTTCAGCATCATCTAAACCTTAAACCTGACCACCTGTGTAAAAATGAACAGTTCTTGAGTATGTTACTACACAAATTACCACTCAAGTAAATAAATTGGATATTTTTCAGATATATGATCCGTCTCTACATAGGTTTGAAGTTCCCTTAGCAACACCCAGAGTCTCTAGTAAACCTGCTAGCGTGGATTATGATGTCATTCTACCAGCATCTGGAGATCCGTTTGGTGTGGTGGTCAAGAGAAAGTCCACAGGCACAGTTCTGTAAGACATTCATGTAGATAGGCTATATATGTTTTTTGTGTGATGTACAAAGTTTCAATGTTGCCTTCTAAGATAATGGCCCTTGCTCCTCTAAATAAGCTGGAAATTTGCGTCTAATAGTGTTTTGAGTCTTGAAACAATATGTCAGTCGACTTTAAGTTGCCATTGTAGGTGAATTCTGAAGCACATTGTTACATGGAACACATTGTTAGATGTCATATGTCATATTTTGTTCCAGGTTGAACACGACAGGGGCCTTTATGTTTGCTGATCAGTTTATACAGCTGTCCTATTATCTGCCTTCCTCCTATATCTATGGTCTCGGGGAGCACAGAGACTCTCTGCTACACAGTGTTAACTGGACACGCTTTACAATGTGGACAAGGGATAGGAAGCCAAAGGTAAAACTGCATTGGGATTTCCAAGATAATACAACTTCCATCTTGTATTCAGGAAAATAAGGTTCACCGTTGAGTCATACTTAAGACCAAGCTTAAAACCCGAGCGATGTCGTACTTAAGTCCTGTGTTCACTCCTTAGTCTTGCCAAAGACCAGAGTCCTCTCATGTGGCATGTCATGTTTCAGGACCAGGGTTCATTCCTGAGTCAGACCTCATACATAAGAACAGGCTTCACTCCTGAATCACACCTCGTACATAAGAACAAGGTTCAATCCTGAGTCGCGTCTCATACGTAAGAACAGGGTTTACTCCCTAAGTTACGCCTCATACATAAGAACAGGGTTCACTCCTGTAACACACCTCATACATAAGAACAGGGCTCACTCGTGAGTCACATCTCATACCTAAGACTAGGGCTAACTCCTGGATCATATGTAATACCTAATATTAGGGTTCACTCCTGAGTCACATCTCATACCTAAGACAAGAATTCACACCTGAGTCACATGTAATACCTAAGACCAAGGTTCAAACCTGAGTCACATGTCAAATGTAAGACCAGGGTTCACACCTGAGTCATATCTCATACATAAGACCTGGCTTTACTCCTGAGCCATGTCATTCCTAAAGCCAGCTGCAGACGAGAGCCAATTGCTCAGCTCTGTACTGACCAGACGAGGTCATTGCCTCAGTGAAATAACTGAAAGCAGACTATGAGCATTTGGCGTATGGATCACCGTGAAGCAGGCCATGTGACCACTGATATGATCCCTCAGCATACACTGTAAGGAGTATGCCATATTGCAGATATATCCTTCTGTGGTTGTGTCACTTTTTTCATTGTCTGTTTAAAAAAGCACTTTAATTATATGTATCAGTCTTGCTGTAATCTTGACCAAGTCACATTTGAATTTTCTGGAAAAAGTAGAATTATGCAAGTTCACTGGTTAAGGTGAAGTGTTCATCCGGAAATTTCTTTTGTTATTTTAATAAAACATCTAAGACAAGCAATTTATTTAAAGGATTAGTGTCCAGATCAGTCATTTATTCATATTTAGCTACCGATTTATATATTTTTAAATGAAGTGTAAAAAAAATATAGGAAAAAAGTAATCTGAGGAAGGCGGCATTAAAATCGCCAGATAATAACACTGGGTTTATGCATTTTTTCACCAACACTCAGTAGTCTCCACTGAATGATGTCATACAAGTCCAACCTTGAGCTGTCAGAGCTTCGCCATTTAGTTCAGTGGTAGATAGCCACACAAGTGACAACAAGCATATTAAAATTCTCCACGAAATCGTTTGCTGTTCTGCATATGGTTGCAAAAACAGGTCATCGAAGAACCCAGACAATTTGGCCCTCAGGAAAGCGTGGACGGAAGGGCTTTATACCCTCCAGACACAGCCAAATCTTTGCCGGGCTGGCAGGAGATGGGATAAGAAATCCTGGCGGGCAGCATTTTCACAGCGGGGACCAAAAATTGGGCTTTAAATATATGTATATAAACTCTTGTGATAGGGCTTTGTGGGTGTAAACAAAGCGGGAGTTTATTTGTCATTATTTTGATCAATCTTCTGTATGCCAGTAAAGTGAAAGAAAAGTAGATACAACCACAGGATGGCTTCCAGAATGTCGCTTTGATACATGCTATCCCATAGGCTGTGTCTCTCCTGTGGACCATTGAGTGAACATCTAACAAATTGTGAACTGTGTACAACAAGGCAATGGCCGTTTGACAGCTACAGCAATGCCAGCGGTTTTTGACTGCTTACAGTGGAAGATTAAAACCAAAAACAACCCAAGACTAATGACATCACTTGACTGCATTAATCAAGAATTAATGACTGGGCTTGAAATACTGGTTGTTAATTGAAGTTACTCATCAAAAGTGCGAAAAAAAGAGACATCTCTTTGAATAACGCTCGTGGTAGGTGTGCAAGCAATCTTATAGTAATAATCCATCTCTCATTGTTTTAATTTATGATCCACATTACGAGGATTAGCGACAATGCAGGAATCAAAAGAAGATATAGGCCACCCTTCATAATACCTGTTTGACTTGCTTGAGTAATTCCGGCCATAATATAACTAGGAAAATTAAACAGTTGTGAGAATTTTTTTTTAGTATTGCCTTGATTAATTGGATGAACATTAATTCCTGCAATCCCATTTTTGAAGTAAATACAATTAAAATCGGAGAATAAAATGATATTTATTGTGATGGGGACATAAGGACGAAATAGTAAATATTAAATCTGACATACATATAACCTGCAGAGTAACACAGGGTAAAGCTACAGCTTACCAGTCCGCATTGCCAGTGCGGTTGGAAATGCCTGGACAAAGATCAAATTCAACGTTTGAAAACTCGGAATCTGAAGTATGACCAGAGGTGTTGGTGACATAAATCGGAACTTCAGTGTCGTCCACTACGGGTTAAAATTGATACGGCAGCATATTTGCCTCTGTGTAGCTGGAATCCATCTCGAAAATGACATTTTGATACAAATTCCCAAGTAAAATAGGCCAGCTAGACTTGGGTTGGCCATCTGTGATGTCACCATCTGAGCTTCACCGGCCGGACGGCTGGAGATTGGCTAGGGTAGTAAACCTTTTGTTTTTGGTGGATTTGAAGTCATAATTACATTTCTCAGAGGCCCTTCTGGTAACATACTGTTAAACTGGTTATAATCTTTATACATAGTACAAGTAGCTAAATCTGGACATTTTTCCTTTAACTTAATTTATTTAACGTATAATCTTGATGCTAATCAGTACCAGAAAGCCATTCTCACTCTTAAGCGTTTGGACAGCTGCAGTGCATGCTAAATCTGTTTTATTCTTAGCATGGAAATTCATCTTTTAGCTGAACCCGGAATTAAATACATATACATCTGTTATTTTGGGAAATAGCTGCGAAGTCATGTTTGGAAACTAAATGATATGATAACAGTGACTCCTTACATAGCAGAGAAGATCTTTGCCTAACTGTGTACTCGACTGTGTGATACATTACATATTGTCAAATTTTGTCCCAAAGCTACATATGTTGTTTTGTTTTGTTTAGGAAGGGGATAACCTGTATGGGGATCACCCATTCTACCTGGTCATGGAGGAAGATGGGCAGAGTCATGGGGTGTTTCTCCTGAACAGTAATGCAATGGGTGAGATAAGTTTATTTCTTAATGTTAGAAATGGCATTAATAATCTGGTGACCAGGGTCATCCAAATACCCAGCAAAGCCCTGATGTAAAGCTGAAGCATTGAGAACTGGGATTTGAATCTGCAATCACATTACGTATTTACTTAGGTCAGATGGGTGAGATAGATGGGTGAGATAAGGAATTGATGCTGAAATACCTACAATACTATTCTTAATTGTTAAATGATGATCCATGTATCAGGTTATTTACAAGATAAATAGTTTTCAACACAAAAATTTGAAATATATCATTATTGTCTTTGTGCACAGGTAAACACATTGCTTTGCTATTCCCTCATGGGTTGAAACAGCTAGAATCTGGTGGTATCAATTGATTCACTAAAGTAATGGTTTAGTTGATGAGTAGTGGAAAGTGGAATAAACATATTGTTGATATATAAAATAAAATTAAGATTAAAGTCGTTCATAGTCATTGTCACAGATTGACAATATACAGCCCCAGTGAGTTGAAAATAATGTGTAGCCAAAAACGTTTACTTTTTTATCCCCCCACCGTATAATGCAGGAGGATATAGTGATCAGGTTGTCTGCCTGTCTGTAATCATTACCTTGTCAACATCAGTGCATCTCCTCCTTCAGACTTGATTGGATTTTCTTGAAAATTTGTAAGCATTTACTATTTTGGTTGTACCGCATCAATTTTCTCCAGAGTTATTGCCAGTTAAACACAGAATGAGACTTGTCAACACCTCCTTCGACAGATATGACTGCATTTTCAGGAAATGTTTTGTACATGACAGGGACCATGTGAGGATGCTGTCATTGCTTTACATGTAAACCATGTCATGTGTACTAAGCTATCTTAGATTTGTTGATGCCTCATAATGCATGTCTTTGAATGGGCCGGCAGGATAATATTGCACCATCTTGTAAACAAGCCCATAATGGCTTAGTGTGTGCAGGTGATGATGTTTTTATGCTATCGGTTTGTTGAATATTACCATGGAGGAATCTGCCATCTTCTGTATTTTTGTTCTTTGTTTGATTGTCAGTGTGTACAGTTACGTTCTGTAATTCATTTACTATGTTAATTTATGGACAGTAGAATATCATATATATTTGTTTTTCTTCTCTCTGGTGTGAACAGATGTAGTTCTTCAACCTGCTCCAGCGCTTACTTGGAGAACAATAGGAGGGGTGATAGACTTGTACATGTTCCTGGGCCCAACACCAGAGGGCGTTATTCAACAGTACACAGATGTGATAGGTCGTCCCTTCATGCCTCCATACTGGAGCCTAGGCTTCCATCAGTGTCGCTGGGGATACACCACGGTTCAGGAGACATTGGATGTCGTAGATCGTATGAAAGCATACGGAATTCCACAAGTGAGTCTTTCACTAGGTGTATTAAAGCCAAAGTGTTTCAGATTAGTTTTGTGTTTGCCGTATTGTTACAGAGAATGAGGTTGAGGCATGACATTCATGGATTATCATATTTTGTTGCACTAAGGTGTAATTGTTGACCAAGCAACAGTGAATAAATTGATTTTCTTTTTCTGAATATATACTAGCTACAGTATACTATCTGGAGTCAGTTATTTTAATGGGTTGACTCTGGAACTTTTCTGTTGTATTATGTATAAAATGTAACAGTTTAAAACGCTGTATGAAGTATTAGTATATATGATATCATGAAGGTTTTTTGTCGGTCCAGTGCAGAAATCATATTATTAAAGTTTTCACAGTGGTTTATACTTGTGCTTAAACAGGATAACAACATGTGACAAGGAGAGTACGTGCCTGTGTACATTTTTATAATAGCTTTTCATATCAGTGCCTAAAATGTAGTACTGGCCATGTCTTATACCGCCATTTCGACTTTTAGGATGTTCAGTGGAATGATATAGACTATGCTCGTGACATGCTGGATTTTACCACTGGTATTGACACGTTTGGTGATCAGGGAGCGATGGTGGAGGACCTTCACAGAAGAGGTCTTCATTACATCATGATTGTGGTGAGTTACACACAGATTAGGCTTTGTCTTTTGCTTTCATTAAGAACACTAAAAAGGGGAACCATTACCTCCTTCACTAAGGAAACAAAATAATATGAAAATTAACATTACACTAAAAGCAAACTAATTAGAAAGCAGAAGGTATTCCTAGACCGCAAACCTCCACCAAAGCAAAATGTATATTTTCCCGCATTACCCCGCAAGGGACTCTGCTTTCTTATCTTGTTAATGAATGGGGAAGAATTATTTTTTTAAAATGTTTCAGGTTCAGAATCAGTGCCAAATTTAATGGCTTGGTGATTTACCTAAAGTTTTCATGTTTCTCTAACATTGCTGACAGACAGACAGATAAACTCTGGTAAAAACGCAACCTAAATGGTGGAGGTAACAGATATGTCACTCAAGGCATGACACATTGACAGCTGATGGAAAAACCAATAAATGGAACTCCTCACCCCGAAGGTGACAAAAATTACAGACATCTTCTTCTTTGATAGTGTAGCCACAGCTTATGTGATACGTGTACCTAAGAATTCATTTCATCATGTGTCCATCACTTGATTAACAGGACCCTGCCATCAGTGTGAACCAAACACCGGGATCTTATCCGCCTTATGATGTGGGCCTTCAGATGGACATCTTTGTGAAGGACAGTCAGGGGAGACCACTCAAAGGGCAGGTAACCTTGAGAGGCTGGTTATTAGGCCTCTGAAACCTCATATGAAGAGCAGCATCAGGTGTCCATGTAAAATTAACCACAGTAATGTGAATAGACTACATGAATCCTAAAACTTCAGTAGGTTTCTAAGGAATATTGATCATTAATGTACGAGGATCAAAAGAAAGAATCAAAAATGTACTTCTGACCATTTGTTATTTTGAAGTAGATCTCTGGATGTCATCATTTTAGGCCTGGAACATACGATATGAAAGACATCAGGTGCAATATTCATAAAGTTTGTGGAAAATGCTGGAAGGGTCACAAGGCTTATATGTGTTTTTTTCTTGCATGCAGACATGCCCATGCTCATATCTTAGTTTTCAGATGTTTTGTATTTCTGCATATGCAAGCCTTACAGTCCATTGTCGTGTGTTTTATGCCTGTAGATGTGGCCTGGGGTGACAGTATGGCCTGACTTTTCCAACCCTCAAACTCACAGTTACTGGACAGCTATGGTGCAGCAGTTTCACAGTACAGTCAAGTTTGATGGCATGTGGATTGTAAGTGATGGGCAGGGCAAAGTTTTTTGTCATGAGTGTTTGATGATTGCCTTCTACAAGTATCTTTCAGTTTTTTCTGCCAGCCAAATACAAGAATCCAGCAGTATTTCCAATGACTGCTTAGACCAAAAGTCTGAAAAGACAAGACTGATTCTTGTTCAAACTGGTAAATGTCAGTTATCTTGAAGATTGGTTTTGTTTAATATAAAAAATACAGTTTTTCCTACTTTTTGTTTTCTATTTTTTCTTTTATTGTTGTCAGATATATTGGAGAAAATTGACCCAACACTGCTGTCTAAATTCTTCCTTTATAGTTCATGAGAAATCTTTGCTCGCCATTACCCATCCTGTTAACATGTACGTGAGTGTCAGTATAAATGTGTCTGTGGAGTTTGGGTACATTCTTTTTTCCTCTACCTGTAGGAGCGAAGTGGTTTATGCCCAGGTAAAGGTAAACTTAAGACAAATAAGCGTTTTCGTTCATTTTACTTGATGTATGTGAATTGACGTCCTTTTACAATTTTGAAGCCTTGATGTCAGCTGTGCATGAAAGGTCATTTGTGTGGTCCATCATGAAGTTTGTTGGAGAGCACTTGCTGTCCACCAGCTCGCTCTGTGAGTGAAAATCTGTGGGTTATATTTGGTAAAGTTAGTTATTTGCCGAAGGTTGGTGATTCACTCCAGGAAAATAAGCTCTTTCAACCCACGACCATTCTTGGGTACAGTGCTAAACACAAATCAAAGCTGGCCCTGCTTTCCCAGCATGTTGATTGTTGATGTCATTTCCACATATTTCCGACCATTCTTTTTTTTTTTGACATATCTTTTTTCATTTCCTTACAACCATATTCTTTGCTGTATAGTACGTTTCCATGTATCCTTTAAAGGGTTTGGAATGTTGGAAAATTAGTCAACATTCTTTGAATGGATATGTGTTTCTTTGTGTTACAAATTTCAGGATATGAATGAACCTGTGAATTTTGTCAATGGAGCCACAGAGGGTTGTCCCAGCCAATCCTCCATAGAAAATCCACCATATGTTCCAGGTATATTCAAATTACACATATCTCATTTTATATTGGAATCTTGTCTATATTTATAGGAGCAAGCTCATGAAACATTAAACATCAGTGAAAGGGAACAGGTCATCATTGTTGTTTTTAATATGAAATTAATTGAGGGAACTTTAGTTTTAAGTAATATACAAATAAGCCAAAAATGACTTACTTCGTATGTCTGATATGCTGAGGCATGGAATTCTTTCTTGGTACTACAGTGGACTTAAGATTACATTGTTATGTTGAGGTCTTAATTTGGACATTGACACGAGGTTTCAGTCAGACACCTCTTTCATCTTGGCATTCATACCATTCACACCACACACACATATATTTTGTTATACTCCAAGGTCTTCAAATACACTGGATTGACCTTAAAGGATTAGTATCTAGATTTTTGTCATTTATTCGAAATTAGCTACCCCTGTATAAATTGTTAAATTGAGTTTTAAATAATATTCAAAAAGGGTACATTAATCTGAGACGTATGGCACTTAAAATTTCAAGATAGTGCGGCTGGCTTTATGCATTTTTTCTGCCAACACTCAATAATCTCTGCTGAAATACGTCATACAAGTCCATCCTTTAGGAGCTGAACAGACTAGCCATTTCGTTCAGTATTAAAAAAGCTACATGTACAAGACTGACAAGAAGCATATTGCATTTCTTCACTAAATGGTTTGCTGTTCTGCATACTGTTGTTAAAACAACTCAAGACGAAAGAATTTTGTGAACTGAAAACTGATAGATAACTGTGTACACTGACAGGGTGTATTTATATTGTAGACAACTATTTTAGGCTTAGGCTATTTGGAATGCTGACAATAATAGGCAGTTGTCATGTTATCAAGGTATGAGTGTAGAATACCTAGGGAAATAGAATGATACTTATTGTAACTGTGGGATCCGAGGTGGTTAGCACACCAGCACAGCGCTGTAACCCAGGAGCCTCCCACCAATGCGGTTGCTGCGAGTTCAAGTCCAACTCATGCTGGCTTCCTCTCAGGCCTTATGTGGGAAGGTCTGCCAGCAATCTGCAGGTGGTCGTAGGATTCCCACAGGCTCTGCCCAGTTTCCTCCCACCATAATGCTGGCCACCATCTAATAACTGAAATATTCCTGAGTACAGCATAAATCACCAGTCAAATAAATAAATAAATAAATAAGTGGACAGAGGAAAATAATAGTTAATAAATATTTTATTTTATGGTAATCACATGAAATGTATAGTGTAACACAGGATAAGGCTATAGCTTAATTACCAGTCTGTAACTCCAGTGCAGTTGGAAATGCCTGGACAAAGATCAAATTCAATGTCTGAAGTCTGGCCAGAAATGTCGCTGTCAGAAGTCAGAACTTCAGCGTCGTCCACTTTGGGTTCCAATTAATATGGCCGTATGTTTGGTCCTGTGTGGCTAGAATCCATCTCGAAAATAACACCGTTTTGATGCGAATTACCAGCCCATCAATCCTCGGGTTGGTCAGCTTTGACATACCAGTGCAGCTGACTGGAGATCGGCTAGGATTGTAAATGTATTGTTTTTGGTGGATTTAAAATCATTAATATATTTCTCAGAAGCCCTCTAACTTATATACTGTTTAAACAGGTTATAATCTTTATAATTGTGACAAGTAGCAAAATCTAGACACTAATCCTTAAATGAGATTTGTGCATTCTTTATGCTCTAAAGTTACAGCTGTTTTGAACAATATTGTTAAACTCCTCTTGTGTTGGGTTAAGTTTGATTTGCTCCTGTGTGTATGTGTTATAGCTGTGAGAGGCGGAACCCTGCGCTCCTACACACTGTGCGCAACTGCTCAGCAACACTGGGGCCTTCACTATAATGTCCACAGCTTGTACGGCCTGACAGAGACAAATGCTACATACAGGTGAGCTTTATCTCAGAACTAAGAGAACGAATGAACATCAGGTGAGACGGTGATGCTGAACTAATTCTATGCAGGAATTATTGTAGATAACAAATACATGTCCAAGTGAATTTTGGTGTTTGTATAATGCAGTGTTCAAGAATATTTCACTTATATGGCCACAGAGAAAACCACCCATGAACATGTACATCTGAATGTCATTCACCCATTTGCACGTGATTACAGAAATCATCAAAGATGGCTGCTGTTGTGTGATGTTGACTCACAAATGTTATCACCATACTTTTTGCAATTATACTTCTAACTGTAAATGATCATTGGACTACAAGTGTTACACTCCCCAGGGTAATTTTGTCACTTGTTAGGTGTTAGATGAAGTATTCGGTGATCAGTTTATTTTTAATAAATATTTTTATCTATTTGTTGGACTCTTTTTGTATTTGTTAGTGCCTTGAAGACTGTGCGTGGAAAGAGACCGTTCATAATTTCAAGGTCAACATTTCCCGGTCAAGGTCATTATGGAGGTCATTGGAATGGTGACAATAATTCCACCTTTTATGACATGTACAAGTCAATTTCAGGTACAGATGTATTTCTGGGATCAACAAATTCCTTAATGCAATTATGTTTTGAATTAAAATCACTAAGAAAATTAACAGATTTTAGTTATAGGCAAAGAAAACACTGTCATAAAGTGTATGTCAGATGAACGACTATTAAACACTGTCCACCAAGTAAAGTGCAATTGAAAGCTGCTAAATTGATTCTTTGTTGGCCTTCTGACAATATTGGAACCAGTCACATCACATCAGGTTTTTACCACTTAACACACATGCATGTAGACTTAGATTTTATCATTAAAAATGCATATACATATAGGTTTATGAATGCATTTGCCAAATGGAACTTGAAATGAGCTATATTGGGGGAAAAATATTGATGTGATGTCACTGATGCCCCCTGGGTCACTACAGATCAACGAAGAAATTGATGTTTTAAAACAGTTTTACTCAGGAAAATTCTGAGAATAAATCAAAATGTTTTCTTGCATTTTGCTTAAAGGTCTTCTTTCTTCCGATATATTCTTCATTTTATTGTTTTCTTTGTTCTTAGTGTAATTGTCAAATTTATCTGATCATTTTGCAAAAGCTGTGCATTTATCAATATCTTAAGGATATATTATTAAAAATAATTTCTGATTCTTAATTTAAAACTTTTTATTACATTATTTTTCACTTGTTAAAATGAATATTGCATATTGTTTTGTTTATACATGATGGCGGAATTTTGGTTTCCAGCTGTGTTGAACATGAACTTGTTCGGTATTCCTATGGTTGGATCTGATATCTGTGGTTTCCGTGGAAATGCCACTGCTGAGCTGTGTCGGCGCTGGCAACAACTAGGAGCATTTTATCCATTTGCTAGAAATCACAACAACAAGTTTAATAGGGTGAGTGTCAATGGCATCTATCAACATGTCTAGTTATATATCATAAAATATGACATTCTACTTGAGTTTTAAAGCAGAATGTGTTTTATATGTACATGTAGTGCACTGATGAAAAGTACATTCACTTGAAGTTGAATTGCTAGCTTCCAAGATTTGTAAAAATTCATGTTACACTGTGGTAGTGTAGCTCTTTTTGCACATTGTAAGCTTGTGTTGTGACATATTCCAAGGCCCAGGACCCTGCATCTTTTGGAGACTCTGTGGCTGCATCATCAAGGAGGGCCCTCGAGACAAGATACTCGTTACTGCCATGTTTGTACACACTGTTCCACCACAGCCATGTCACAGGAACCACCGTAGCTCGACCACTCTTTTTTGAGTAAGAGGGTTATTTGTTGCTCGAAAGACAAGACAGCACCTGACTAAAACATATTTCAGTGGAAAACAGGATACTCAAGCTTTCTAAAAAGTATCATACTTTATTATTTTAATGAGATTTCACCGAATAACATGTAGAACAAAATGACAGTACTGCACACATGGCTGGTGTGAGTCAAGGCAGCCATCTTGAGAATTTTATCCAATCAAACTGATTGCTATGAGACTGCGTGGCCTAAGCTGTGATGTAGCCTTTACCCATTCACTCCATGACGTCCCATATGATAAAACAGAACTACCGCATAAGACATCATTTTAAGATCGTTTAAAGCGATTTAGTTACGTGTAGCCGAAAGGCCATTTCACGAAGTGTTGTGGGGCGGGTCTGTATCTTTTACAGACCTCCACAGACACAAAATGAGTTGATTTACAAATCATGTACTTTTTAACAACAGTATCACAATTAAATAATGTCAGACACTAGCATACCATCACGGTCAAAACCACATTCGTCTCCCCAAATACATTTTTTTGTCCGTTTCAGCGTTTAGTCAGCAATTTCTGAATAACAAATATCAGAATCCGTGCAAAATTCATTAGGTGTGCTGAAGGTTTATGGGAATGAGAAGACGTCATCTCACTTGAAATTGCGCTGAATCTTTTTTTCTCTGATTTTATTACAACTGAAGAATTTAAATTTTGCTCCTTCATCCTTGTTGCATATAAGGGATGTTTTTCCTCTGTTTTCTTTTATAAAATACAGCAAAATTATTGAAACGCAGTGTTCAAGCCGAGGTGCTTTCTCTGACGCCTGCTATAACTATGTCAGCACTGCTTTCATCTTACAAGCCACACCACAAAATTGAAGCATAAAATCCAGAGACAGTCGAGTGCTTAGATTTATTTCCATTTGTTTCAGACTTGAGTGTGAATCTAGTTGTAACAATCCTATTGTAATTTTGTAAACATTTAATAGGGGTCAAAATCCCCATCAACCCCTCCTGAGGCTATGACCTGAACCAGGAATAGGCCTACCCCAGCCGTGCATCTGCAGCTAGGCAATTTAAGCAGGGTCGCTGGAGTTCCCTGTAAATGAAATAGTTGGCCTATTGTATCAACAGTTCAGGCAGTGGAAGAAATATTCTTCCAGTATGTCCAATTTTTGAGAAAACTATATTTATCACTTGGGCCTTGGGCTGAAGTCCACAACTTTTGTCTGCCAAAGACGGACTACTGCTTAGACAGAAAATATTTTCAACATTAGAGAGCTAGAGCAAAGGAGACATTACCTTGCTTTCGATAATGGAGACATGCTGAAGCTGTGTCAAGATGAAATTTCACTAAACTTTTACTGGATTGAAAAAAATGTAAAAACATATTTAATGCCGGTTTAAGATACTTTGAATGGTAGTCTTCAGTGGACATAAACTTCAGTCAGGTGCTGTCTTTCACTTTAACAAAATATTTTATAACAAGTCAAGCATTGGAAAGAGATGGAATGAATAGCTTTGTTTTAATCACTGTATCTTTCTGCATTTTGTGAGAAAAGTAAAAGAGAACAGGAGAAAGCAGAACATATTTCATTGTGAAAAATTGAAAAATAAACATATGCAATCTTCAGCTGAATGTATTTGTATCATGTCTGACATGAGCTTTTGTTTATTAATACAGTATGTCTGTTATGTCAGATTTTCCGAAGATAAGTCCACATATAACAATGACCGGCAGTTCTTGTGGGGTTCCTCATTACTGATATCCCCTGTCCTTCAGCAGGTAGGTGCAGTTCTCTATTGTCCCACGCAACAATCAGTTTATGCTGATTATACTGACAAATTACTTTTATGTTACATTCTTAACTGTATTATTTTTGTAAAAATGACATATTTGTGAAATGTATGGTATCATGTACTGCATGACATTCACAATGTCATTGAAAGAAAAACATTAAAGTGAACATAATGTCTGGCACTACATACACATAGAAAAAAGGATATAGGACACGTTATCACAGAAAAATATATAAAAAATTCTATAAAATTTTGAAAGCCACCAAGATGAAGTTCATTTTTGGGGTCAATTTAACTGATGCATTTTGGACCACACATTTATGAACAGAGAACTGAGAACGGCTGTCCGTGTCACAGTGCGTACATGTTTTGTTCAGGAGACTGCGGTAACTTGTCAGGGTGAGCTGGCAAGAAAACCACCTTAGAAGGGTCATTGCTTGAAGAAAAATATTGTGGCATTGCATTATATTTCCATAGCAAAGTCAGATTTATTACGAAAATATCTTCCCGAAATCTGAAAGAAAGAGTGTGTTACAAATCAGAAGATACTGTTGTAATTCCCAGATGTTGTTACAACCAGCTAGGCCTAATGCAGGTCAAAGACTAGGACCAGCAGGGTGTTGTTACAGCCAGTTAGGCCTAATGCAGGTCCAAGAGCAGGACGAGCAGGGTGTTGTTACAGCCAGTTAGGCCTAATGCAGGTCCAAGAGCAGGACGAGCAGGGTGTTGTTACAGCCAGTTAGGCCTAATGCAGGTCCAAGAGCAGGACAAGCAGGATGTTGTTACAGCCAGTTAGGCCTAATGCAGGTCAAAGACTAGGACAAGCAGGATGTTGTTACAGCCAGTTAGGCCTAATGCAGGTCAAAGACTAGGACGAGCAGGATGTTGTTACAGCCAGTTAGGCCTAATGCAGGTCAAAGACTAGGACGAGCAGGATGTTGTTACAGCCAGTTAGGCCTAATGCAGGTCAAAGACTAAGCAGGGTGTTGTTACAGCCAGTTAGGCCTAATGCAGGTTCAAGAGCAGGATGAGCAGGGTGTTGTTACAGCCAGTTAGGCCTAATGCAGGTCAAAGACTAAGCAGGGTGTTGTTACAGCTAGCTAGGCCTAATGCAGGTCCAAGAGCAGGACGAGCAGGATGTTGTTACAGCCAGTTAGGCCTATTGCAGGTCAAAGACTAAGCAGGGTGTGGTTACAGCCAGTTAGGCCTAATTGCAGGTCCAAGAGCAGGACGAGCAGGGTGTTGTTACAGCCAGTTAGGCCTAATGCAGGTCAAAGACTAAGCAGGGTGTTGTTACAGCCAGTTAGGCCTAATGCAGGTCCAAGAGCAGGACGAGCAGGGTGTTGTTACAGCCAGTTAGGCCTAATGCAGGTCAAAGACTAAGCAGGGTGTTGTTACAGCCAGTTAGGCCTAATGCAGGTCCAAGAGCAGGACGAGCAGGGCCACTAAAAGATGGCTGTTGTACCGACGAAGATCGCCCAGACTGAGTGCAAGTCTAAAAGAAACATCAGCCCTTAGAAAACAGGACAGAACTGACACTGTTGGGTTGGGTGTCAGGTGTTTATATTCTCACTGGCATATTGTTTAATACCGAAGGTACGGGAGAGCCCCTAGGTTTTGTGACCTCACTCTAGATAGCTATAACAGTCGCCAAATGAGTGGCTGACCATCATTTGCTATTTATTTTATTGATAAAAGGTGTAGAATTTTTTAAATATTTTTAGAACATTCTGGAATACTACTTTATTAATTAATTCAGCTTTAGTGGCTGACTTTATGTTCACTTTTAAAGTTGCTAATAGAAAACTTACACATTATTGAAGGTCTCATTTTGTATTAAAAAGATGACGTATAGCATAATCCAGCATTCCAATGCTCTTCCCAGCATAATCAATAGTAACTGTTATGAGTGATGTTTTTTATGAGTCATTGAAGCTAACGAATGAAAATATAAGACATGATCTATTTCATACGACTGTAGCATTCAACATATAGTTTTGTCTGAATGCGGCCTATGAAATGGTGCTGTTCAAGTCTTGATTCTACTGACCAAATCTGAAATATTGATGCAACATGTTAGTGTAGCTTAATGAACTTGAATCAAGCTTTTACAGGTTGCTGTCTGTTTTTGTGTAATGAAGTACGTATATGCAATGCATTGTGAACTGTACACATTATGGTGTAAAATTGTTTTGCGTTTTTAAACATCCATTTTTTTTTCCAGTTGTTTTATAGAAGTTGAATACCTCCAGTATTCTCATTTGTATCTCATTCTGCATGTATATGCAAACATTTGTATTTGCGCTTTAGAATCACATCTCAGTGGATGGCTACTTTCCCAAAGGAGTCTGGTACAATCTCCACACAGGGCAAAAACTTGTCTCTGCTGGCCAGACTGTAACTCTGGATGCCCCTCTTGATGTTATCAATGTTCATGTCAGAGCAGGGTTTATATTACCAACTCAGCAGCCAGCACTTTCTACCACTAAAAGGTAAAATCATAATTCTGATTATAAGAATAATATTAATGATGACACAAAGCAACATTCTCAGAAAGATGGAGCCTAACTGTCTCCAAAACTATTTTCAGTTTACTCTTTGGAAAACAATATTTCCACTTGAAATATTGAAAAAAATAACCTACGATTAAGAATTGCCCAGGACCAAGAAAGACTTTGGAAGATATAAATCCAAATAAATTTTGAAAGAATTTGTAAATGGTACATTGTACATATATTCGTGGATCTTGTTTGTGGTGGCTTTTAATATGAAGCATGCTTCAGCATAAACTGCATATACTGGTACACCATGTACTTTATTGAATACAAGTTTTTACTTACAAATATTAAATACAATTTTTGTGCCCTGTGTTAACTGCTAACAGAATACAAATTTATTTGTCAAGTCTTTTTTTTAGTTAAAATAAAAATGTTCCATATTCCCTATCTTTTTACATTTTATAACTATTTTATTCTATGTTTGAGCAAGTCGGAAGAATCTTGTTGAAGTGAGGGTGTATTTAGACAGTGATGGTCAGGCGTCTGGGGACATGTTCTGGGATGATGGAGACTCACTGGGTGAGTATCACTGATTTACACCTACCACAGCTGTTTGCTGGATGCTACATCTAGGGATACGCTGAACAGAAGTGAATTAGAGGGTAGTTTCATATTCTGAGGGGAAGTGAATTTCACCTTCTATCAAATCCATGAATGTTTTTACCTCGGTGAATCAAATTTCCATCTAGTCAGATAAATGGGCTATGACTAATTCATTGTGTTGTTATTGTAATGGTTGAAGGATTTCACTATGTGTCAGACCAGGATTTGTACTCGGATATCAGTAGTCAAAGTCTACCAACTGAGCTAAAGGGAAATTCCCCCAATCTGCTGCTAGTATAAGCACAGGAAGGCTGCTTCCGTTACATTATAAACAGTTTTCATATATATATCAACGACATAAAACTCCAGTTTTATTACTTTGTACATGTCAATGAATAATTTGTTCTTGTTTTTCTTTCAGATACTTATGAGACAGGGGTTTATACATTTCTGCGCTTTACTACCAAAGATGCGAGTATTTAAATTCTGCTGCGGCAGTGTTACATTAATTTTAGTAACAGTATTAAACATACTCCTAAGGCAAAACACCAAACATAGAGAGTGTTCTCCTCATCTGTTATCAGTCTTACACTGTTTTGTGCAGAACTTGTTTGTGGAACTGGAAGATTGTGCACAAAACAAAGTAAATGGTTGCAGCCTACACAAGACTTCATGTGGTCTGAGGCTGTTCATGTCTCATGAAATACCTTCCTTTTATAGGGCTCATACCAATGACAGGTATTGCCAAGACTGGTGTTTGGGGTTTGATTCTGCATAGAAATTTTTGTGTTTTCCTGTTTATTTTGAACTGTTTGCTACACAATTATTTCCATTCATTTATATCCATTTTTGATAATGTTTTGAAAAGAGATACTTAAAAGTCATAAATTACATGAATATACACTTGTCATTTGCGGATTTGGATCCACAGGTACTTTTCAGAAAAGACTAACACCACAAAATAACTGGTGTTATGATTATTATTTAAAGTTTGACTTAAGGTAAATAATTCACCTGGGCTATAAAAAAAGAAAATATCTGGTGTCAGTCCTTTCTAGGACTAAGATATGGGTGCTTACTGTAATTTACAGAGACCCTCATCTAGGAGTTATTGTAAGGATTAATCTAATTTCAATAGTATTTCTTTTCAGGGTATATTTGTCAGTGAGCCTAAGAAAGCTGGATATCCTAGCATGCCTCCGCTAGGATCTGTAGCTGTACATGGTGTTCCAAAACAACCAATTACTGTAACATTTAATGGCTCTCCTCATCAGTTTGTATATAACCATCAGGTACATGTGAGTATTACCTCCATCTACAAAGTTTTCAGCTTGCTTCATTGTGGTCAGAAATGTGTGGCTTCAGTCTGCTAGCTCATGGTACAGCTGGGAATAGCATGGACTCTTCCCAGGTAAAAGACTGTGAGTTTCTCTTTCAAGTTGAGCATAAAGGTTTCCTTTTGGCTCTGTCCAGTTGTCCAGCTCTGTCCAGTTTTCTGCTTCCATTGACAATCACAGCCTAACAACCTAAAAATACATAACTGAATATTTAAAAATCAGACGCAGTAGTCGCACGGAGCTTTAGCTGAGTGTGGCTGGAGAAAGGAGGACAAAATTAGACAATAAACTTATTTAGGGATTGATTACTTGTAAATTTGCTCAGAGTGATGTATCAGTGTATCGTCACTAATTCAGATCATTTTGACAAATCATATCTGTATTCTTCATAACATTTCTCTAATTTATCAACTTTTTTGTAACAAGTGTATCTGACCAATCACAACAGTCATTTTTACACAAGACTGTCTATTGAACCTTCGTGCAAATATTGTAGAAATCCAGTTTAACTTGAAAATGAATAATATTGATACAGGTTAGAACTGTAGGGTTGGGTGACAGAGAAGCTGAGCAACATGGGTTTGACATTGTTTTTATTTGTAGTTTTTTCTGGAATGTGTGACACAATGTAGCTGTCATGACTGAGGCAGCATGATTTTTAACCTTTGTCTTATGTTTCAGATGCTTTATGTGGAAAACTTGGCGGGTGATCTGCTGACAAAGCTGACATTGACCTGGAAATAGATCTTTCTGGTGACCTGAAAATAGCAGTTTCCAGTAGCCTGGATATAGCAGCCTCACTTAGCCAGAAAATAGAAGCCTCCAGTAATTTGGAAATTGGAGTCTCTTGTTGCCTGGTAATAGGAATATCTAATAACCTGAAAACATATTTCACCAGTTACCTGAAAACTGCAATATTCAATAACCTCTAGAAAGTTTAGTGTTAAACTTCAGAATAAGAGTCTCCAGTACCCAGAAAATACGAATCTCTAATAACCTAAAATGTTTAACCTAATGTTAATAGAAATAGAAGTGTGCGATAACTTGACAGTAGGTGTCTCCAGTACCGGTTAACACTGATAATACTAGAGTGTGTCAAATTTATCAAGAGGTTCATTTGGTGCTTACATTTTAAGTCTTCTAGTTGAGGTATTTAAGATTCATGTGAGGAGTTATACCTAAGAGTTTGTGTATACACTTTTTATGTTCTATTTTCTCAGTTGTTCATGAATCATTGATAACATGAATTGAACATGTCTTTTTTACATTAATGTACGTATGTATTGGAATAGTGTGATCAGTACTTACTATATGACAATAACACATTCCACTGTTTTAATTCTTAATGTGATAAACGATTTGAAAATAGATTCCACCAGTAAAACTGGAGGTCCTTATTAGATATTCTTGAGAATGGCTTTAAACAAGAATGAAATAAATAAATTAAGTGATTACTGCCAGCAGAGCATATTTCTGTAACATTTTATTGTTTATAAGGTTTGCAGTAAGTATGGCATTACCTTACAGGGGGGATAGGACAGTGTTTCAAATTTTGAAAAATTTCAAGTACTATGTACTCAAGAAAAACCTTTATATTTTGATACTCACATGTACATATTATTGTATGAAAATGTTACTCGTGTCATTTTGTTTCTGACTATGTACACACTTTTTAGAGACACTTTGTGACTTGGTACATATATATGATGATTGCTTCTTACAGGTATATATGTGTATGCATTTCAATAAACAACGATTTGTGATCACTTTTTGCACAGAATACTATGCAAGATGTTATTGATATTTTGGACAACATTTTGTCTTATGGCAAGAGAACAGACTATTGTTCGTTTGTTTCTGTTTGCTTCCTCTAACATAGTATGTACAACTTATTTATATTTGTATGTTGTAGCTTTGTTCTGTCTGGAGCTACAAACTGATGCTGCATACATATCTGTGCAATCTAAAACTACACAGTTACATGATTTTATGCATCAACTAGCATTATTGGGTGTGCAAATGTCCATTTTGTACTCGTCTTTTTTGGCGTGATGGGATACAGGAATCAAAGTGTAATCAAACTGTAATAATATGTTTCACTTGTTTTATATGACACAGATATGTTTTTCCTAAATTTTCCTGATAGGATCGTTTAGTGTTGTGTTTAGCGAGATTATTCATCATGTCTGGGATTATATGTTATTATAGCTATTTGTTAATTGATTGGTCCGTTAGACAGCGCGTGTTAGTAAAACTATCGACAAACATAAATATAAAAAGTTTTAGTGTAAACATTGGATGGCTAGGTATTTACCTTTGCTGTGTACATCATGACGGAAGTAGCCAGCACCACAAGCTCGGGCGGACCTGTCAATATAATGGAACGTGAAAATAGATAAAATCTCAGTTAGAGAAAGGTAAATGTGATATGCCAATTATGAAGGCGCTTTTCGGGCCGATGGTAATATGACAACTGTCACATTGTTGGAATCTCCACACTGGAATTGTGAAATTATATATTATACGTTTATGAACCTGATATGTGAGTTGTATCATTCTTAGGAAGTTAAGGCAGTCTCAGAGATCCATTAGTAAAGCTTTTCAGATTTTGTGCACTGACAGTACCAAATGTAGCCTAAAACAACTGTATTTTATGTGTGTCCTGAACCAGAATTGTTGTGGGACTACACTCCGATGATGGATAACGACGATTTTAATCCTAAAGGGTTCAGTTGACTTTCATCGTCAAACTACACTCGTGCAGACGTGTTATCGTGTTACCCGACACTCAAACCCACCTCAGCTACTGATTATCCGTTTCGCCCTCTCGGTTTCACATGTGCTCCACGTTTAGGTTGTTCTGTAACATACGCTTTCACCTCTTCAGCGAGCAAGGTTAAAATCTCATTCCATGTTGTCTATATCTGACCTTATATCTTTATCCGTTTGCAGACTTATTATTTTGGTGGTTCATTGTTTATTTTTATTTATTTGATTTATTTTATTTGATAGGTGTTTTACGCCGTACTCAAGAATATTTCACTTATACGACGTCGGCCAGAATTATGGTGGGTGGAAACCCACGACCATCCGCAGGTTGCTGGAGACCTGGTTCATGGATAGTGTTGGTGGTTCATTGAGTTCTTACAGTCATTTGTCACTGAAGCGATGACGGCGAGGTAAGGTATGGAAGAAAGTGGTTCATATCCATGTCTTTACGACTACCGCACTTTACAATCAAGCATCCCCCTTACTGCCTGGTTTCCTCCCAATGCTGCCCGCCGTCGTATAAGTCAAATATTAAAACACCAACAAATTTCTAAAGAAACGGGAATTATTGCAGTGTAGTGGATAGAAATGTAATTCAGCCTTCCAGGCATTCCAAATGAAGTATTGAACGATGTTTATTATAAACCCTAAAAACAGAGACTTGGTTGTTATCTTAGTTTTCATTGAGAACTTGGAGTTTTGATTGTCAGTTGCAACTGTATTTGCTGAGTTATTAGGACTAGATGCCACTGAGTAAGGATGAAACATGCTTCTTTTTCATATTTTCTGATTAGAGAGAAATTGTAAGATTTTCTTGTTACACTTTTTTGACTTCAGATATTAGTACATTCGTTTTTAATTCAACAATTGGAAAAGCTTTGATATTCAAAAGTTAGTATTCAGAAATTAAGTCATGTTTGATGTTTAATGAAGGTCTTTGTAGTTATAGTTGTTATTTGCAAGCAGATATTGAAGTGTTATTTAGAAGACCTTAATGTCTAAATATTAAAAACTGTATGCACAGAAAAGCAGAAAGTTGTGGACAATCTCTTTGCATTCCTAGACCCAGTTATCATAACAACTCCCAACAACCCTTTATTTGTCAGTTGTCGGTATTAAAATATATTTTCCACGTCTTTGTATCCGTTATATATCCTTAACCTCCCAAAGACGGGCTTCGGGCCATATCCAGATATGCTCCCCGCTTAATTTCCCGAACGAAGAACATCTACAATGATGCCGCCAAGACATTCTCTGGTTCTTCCGCCTCCAAACACGCCATAGATTCGAATCCAGTTCTCGCTGGCACGACTGTGGATTTAGATCAGCAGATTTGTCTGGCATTTTGACGAGGGCAGTTGTTGACTCCGGGCACTCTGGTTTCACTGGAAAACGCTCGATTGTGGCGTTGAAATAAATAAATAATACATTTAATTACTTTCTATAACCAGTAAGTTTGTGTCATTGTAATGAAGCTGTTCAAAAAAAAATTACGCTATACTAGACGTAATTATATTTTCATTTATTTTGTTTAATTGGTGTTCTACGCCGTACTCAAGAATATTTCACTTACACGACGGCAGCCGAAAGAAAATGGGCACAGCCTGGGGGAAACCAACGGCCATCCGCAGGTTGTTGAGACCTTTCCACCTACGGCCAGAGAGGAAGTCAGCGTGAACTGGATTTTCAAATGTATCATAGTATTACCATTTGTTATCTAGCCAGAACAGAGCCGACGCAAGCATATAGCTAAGTGAACAAGCTAAACGCCACATGTGTTTTGCGTGAAGATCATACACACGCTTCATTCATGTCCACAGTTGTGTTCCATTACTGCTGGAAACTGTGAGAAGCACTAGAAGTCTAATGTCGGAAAAGGTTCTTCCACAGTCAGTCGGTGGTTTGCCAGGCTGGACCATTCGATTCATTTGGAAGGAACTTCAGTACCTTAGGGACTTGATTCCAGAAGTAATTCTCGCCATGTGGCATCCATGCTTTCTCAGATGCTCCCAGAGGTGCGGGCAATAACACACTCGTCCTGGTTTACACAATGGAGTGAAGAATCCTGTCTGGTCTTACTGGCACAGTTGTCGATTGATCATCTGACTTAACTATCGGGAAACTTGGAAAATCATAACATAACTATAAGTATACATATATCTTGGTTGTTATTCATATATAATTGCTTCATCAGTAAACAAAGCAGTTAGCAAAACTGGTCATCCAGTGTATCAACCAAATGCAAAAAGCTCTAAACAATGAGTTAAATTATGAAAACTTCCCGTATGTATGTATCACATGAACATGATGGAATTCTGGAAACGATATTTGTTTGTATTTTTCGTTTAAATCATGCAATCTAATAATTTCTGTTACGTTTAATCAGTAACTCGACTTGCCGCTAAAGCTTGCATAATTATATTTGTTCACTAGTGGGTATTTTTGCCTTCTGCCGACGCCATTGTAGTACATGTATATATTTGTACGGCAGCTGCCAGCAGAACGAATGTCCTACTCGATTGGTTTACCGACGTTCTTGGCTTATCAACCACGCGAACATTTTACCGTTGTTTCAAGCATGATGATATCCTCAGTGGAAGAAGCCTGGTTTGGTTGGGTTATAGAAAGTTACAGATATAGACACATGATAAGGTCTGCAGGTGTACGGCATAACGTTTATGAATGGAGTCAAACTCCCAGACAAATTCCCACATTTGCCGACAATTTCCATCACAGCGCATCCACATGTTTTTGGTAGAATGAAAATACCATGACATTTAGAGCTTCAGCTCACTTCCGCTTTCCTGCAGAGTGTACTGACGCCATGCAGGTATTCGTATTGCTCCCAGCACGGTGAAGTCATGAATGACGCGATTCTATGAAAGAGCACATATATCCAACGATAGATCTTCTTACACCCCCACATAATAAATCATGATTCATACATTCGGTGTTGGAGATTGAAGGTTGACCCTCATTGCCGTAAATAAGTGAGCAAAATATCAGAGCTGTTATGGTCGGAAATATCGGTGTTTCCGACATTGTCTACACAATCCCGGCATGAAACCTTTTCCTGAGGGTTGTCAAATTATTTCGACACACGTGATATCTTCATATTATACAAGCTTTAATTTTGCAGAATTTTAATTTTTTGAATGGCTGATTATTATTTGCTTCCAGAAGGTGAATTAATGTGCTCGTCCTCCCTGAGATGTAGTGACAGGGTTAGAAATAATCCGAATGACAAGAAAACAAGACAGGCAACTATGGAGTCGATCTCACGACCTTATTCTTGTGAGGAACAACAATCAACAAAACTGTACTGTTTTTACTCCAAACTGAGAACACTCAGGCTCTATGTAGAACATACGATGATGTCACACGATTCCTGTAAGGATCATCTCTGAAGCCAAAAGCAGGTATAACAATACGAGTATCAACTTAACATCTGTGGGACGCTTTCAATCGGTAATTTATTGCCAGTCCAGCTGAAGACCCTTGGTCAGGTTAAGCGCGGCCATCGCCCGCCATTAGCCTGTACGTTTGACCAGTTTAGCAGGTGTGTCGTATCTGTTGCTGTGCCTCAGATTGGACCCAGCCAGTAACCCATATACAGGGGTGGAATAATGACCTAACCATTAAAAGGTCAACCTGGCAAAGAAACAAACCTGCTGGCGTCACAGCCGGGTTTCCTGCGCTATAAATCTCCTCAACTGTTAAATGTATATTCCGAATCAATAATACCAATTACTCTCCATGTTCCCCAGTTATTATACTGTATGTATATCGGTGACACTGTGCTGCCTGCTGTCCCTGATATTGGTTGAAATATATATGTGGTGGACAAAAGGCGGGAAGAAAAACCGGCCTTGGCTGTTTATGACGTATAGGGCCTAATGTCAGACTTGGCTAGGTAGAAATATTTTTAAAAAATATACAATAAATATATAAATAAATGAATAAATAAATAAATGAAAGAGGAGAAAAATGTCTTTAACCTGATAACCAAGAAAAACGTGAAGGAAAAAATGGTAAACAAAAAATGAAAATATGGAAGTTTATATGGATATATCGTTTAAGCGAAGAGAGTGAAATTCTATAGGCAAACTGTACAACTGTATCAGCTTTGAACTATGTTTGTATACATCGAGAAAGGAACGCACTATATTACATCTTTACGAAAAACACCACGATGCGAAAACAACTTCTTCTTTTTCAGGTTAGCTAGACAGATGTATCATAGATAAAACTCTGAATGAAGCAGGTTACCACGATGCTCTAAAACAGCCTTTTCTGCCGCGGGTTATGCCAGACAGATATAGCCATGGATACATCTCAGACAGAAGCAAGTCACCACGATGCTCTAAAACAGACTTTTCTGCCGCGGGTTATGCCAGACAGATGTAGCCATGAATACATCTCAGACAGAAGCAAGTCACCACGATGCTCTAAAACAGCCTTTTCTGCCGCGGGTTATGCCAGACAGATATAGCCATGGATACATCTCAGACAAAAGCAAGTCACCACGATGCTCTAAACAGACTTTTTTGCCGCGGGTTATGCCAGATAGATATAGCCATGGATACATCTCGGACAGAAGCAAGTCACCACGATGCTCTAAAACAGACTTTTCTGCCGCGGGTTATGCCAGACAGATATAGCCATGGATACATCTCAGACAGAAGCAAGTCACCACGATGCTCTAAAACAGACTTTTCTGCCGCGGGTTATGCTAGACAGATAGCCATAGCTACATCTCCGAAAGAAGCAAATCACCACCATGCTATCTTCTGCCGCGGGTTATGCCAGACAGATATAGCCATAGATACATCGCAGAAAGAAGCAAATCACGACGATGCTATCTTCTACCGCCGGTTATGCCAAACAGATATAGCAATAGACACATCTCAGGCAGAGACAAGTCACCACGATGCCCTAAAACAGCTTTTCCTGCCACGGGTTATGCCAGACAGATATAGCCATGGATACATCTCAGACAGAAGCAAATCATCTAAAAAAAACAGCTTCTTCTTTCGCGGGTTAGGCCTATAGATAGATAAACCTCAGAAAGAAGCAAATCATCACGATGCTAAAACAGCTTCTTCTTTCACGAGTAATAGATAGATAAACCTTAGAATGAAGCAAATCATCACGATGCTAAAACAGCTTCATCTTCCACGGATTATAGATAGATAAAACTCTGAATGAGGCAAATCTTCACGATGCTAAAACAGCTTCTCCTTCCACGGGTTATAAATAAATAAACCTCGGAATATAGCAAATCATCACGATGCTAAAACAGCTTCTTCTGTTGCGGGTTATGCCAGACAGATATAGCCATAGATACACCTCATAATGAAACGAATCACCACGAAGCGAATCTTTCAGCCACATGTACCATATTTCTTCTATATTTTAGTAATATTACAGGTTAGTAATTTCATTAACAGTCAGCAACGTACAAAAATTGCAATTTGATGTCTATAGTATAGAGTCTGTAGTATGTTTTCTGATTTCCTCCGTAATGATGACTTCACAGCCGAAGAATGCTTGCCAAGATGGTCGACAATAACTCACAACAAGCTGTGTATTACAAAACATCCCCGCGGCATATACCGAATAGCTTCTAATACTGTAGACATTAACATAAACCTTGGAAAATAAAGTTGCAATATCTGTTCAGCATACAAGCATCATCGAAAATTGTTCACCGGATTGGATTCTCAGCTCTGTGATCGAATGAAACCTGTGTAAAAAGATACTTTATCTCAGTATTTATATTGATACAACAATTATATATTTAATGTAGAGCAAAATTAGAAGACTAACAGTAATTATGATTCTGGAAGCTACGCTAGTAAATTAAATATTTGGTCGTCAGTAACGTCAGTAATCGTTGTTTGGCATACCTTGTAATGACGGGGTCGTTGCCCTACACCTCCTCTTCTGTCAGCAATGTTGAGGCCCACTGCCTGTTTGCTACTGTGAGTCTCTGGAGTTCTTCACCCTGCTGAGTGGGCTGGAACGTTTGTGTTAGTTTAATCCCCCCAGATATCGAGATTTCCACAGCTTGGATATGTCTGACTTACAGTATGATATCTCCCAGCTTGTTATTACAAGAAGAATCCAGATAAGCTGTAAATCAAAGCTGCCATGTATACCCTCTTCCTCCGTCGGTTGTTTCGTTTATAAACACGGTAAACAGTTCAATTCAAAGAGTAACGATTATTTATTGATTGATAATTTCACTGATAGGAACTGTGAATCCAATATATGAACTTAAATTTGGTAGCAAGGCTACCAAAGAGTTCGTCTGTAGGAGACAACACGAATGCAAAGCTTCAGCTCAATACATACTGAATACATACAAGTATTGAATACATTCCAGTACTGAATACATACCAGTACTGAATACATACAAGTACTGAATACATACCAGTACTGAATACATACAAGTACTGAATACATACCAGTGCTTAATACATACAAGTACTGAATACATACAAGTACTGAATACATACAAGTACTGAATACATACCAGTGCTTAATACATACAAGTACTGAATACATACAAGTACTGAATACATACAAGTACTGAATACATACCAGTACTGAATACATACCAGTACTGAATACATACCAGTACTGAATACATACAAGTACTGAATACATACAAGTACTGAATACATACCAGTACTGAATACATACCAGTACTGAATACATACAAGTACTGAATACATACAAGTACTGAATACATACAAATACTGAATACATACCAGTACTGAATCGTGAATCAGGTAAATCAGGGTTTTAATATGTGCACACCAAATCAAAGATAGAATTTACCCCCCCCCCCACCCCCCACCCCCCGCCCGTGGTACTGTGCTCTGAGCTTAATACATGCAGAACTTTTTGAGATACCAGTGTTGTTTAACATTGCTTTCCCTGTTATAATTGGGCACCGACGTGGACGCTCAGGGTACAGGCGAGCTAAAAATACACATCTATTACGTAAACCAGCATTGTTCTGTGACAGAGGTGCACTGCTTTCGTTGACCAGTGCACAGTGTCAGTATATTCCACTAACCACCGTAACGTAACTTTCTGGACCTGTTTGTTTCAGCGAGAAAGAAGAATTATCACGGACTGGAAGTTTAGAAGAACTAATTTTCTCCACCAAATATACATCGATGCTGACACAGCCCTCAACACTGGCTTCAATGATTAAAAAAAATGACCAGAACAGTGACAAAGGTTCCAAGCATTGTTATCGTGGATCAGTACTTGAGAACAACATAACATTATCAGGTTGAGCTATTAACCTGCTAGTATACTAGTATACTAAATTCTCTAACACGTTAGCACAGCCATGGCTATTAACAGCTGACAAAAATTGCAATCTGTTGTTCCTAATATGGCGCCAATTGCTAAATGACGAAGCCGATCAACTAGGCTAACTAGCCGGGCGGCTTGCATGAGGACAGTTCAAGAGACAATAATATATGAGGTCAGCAGATGATGTATCTGGGTTTAACCCCATCACGGGGAGGACAGGGCCGTGTTAATACAAATACGCGGTCCAGACATAAATATTTTTAATGTTTGACAATAATAAGGGCAGATTCAGATCAGTGCGAGACATGGTAAACAGACTACCTTTAAGTGGATTCCTAGTGGGAACATTCAACCACTGGTGTTTCTATAGTCCCAGATATCGTCCTCAATGCATAAACTAACGGCATGCTGTAAATCGAACATACCAGGAGCTGTTCAGCACATCAGCAAAACCGTTGGTTCCATAGCATTGTACTGTGCTGTAGGAACTATACATATCCCACGTGGTTGGTTATTTTTATACACGCGGCGGTTCTAGCCTCCCATCGGCGTTCTCCACTTACGTTGGCTTCGATGCGCATCTTACAGGCCCTGTTGTACTACATAGCAGTACAGAACCCTCCCTTTACTGTGCTAACGTTGGAGTCTTCAGATGTCATGTTGGCACTGGTGCGACAGTCAAGCAGCCACTGCCTCTGAAACTAACGAAGTCTGTGGATGCTGTCTGGATTATTGTTCATCCTGATAACTCTACTGCCGGTCGTGGATCCCTGTGGAGCGATTAGCCTCACGTTGTACTGAGTACACAGCTGAGTGAGGACCTGAGAGAAGGCAGGCTGATATCCACGAGTCGGTAGTTGAGCCGCAGTATGCCTCAGTTGTCGAGAGACCGAGGCTAGAGCGAAGACCTAACGAAGCTACTAGAGGCTGAGTCTAACCCATCATCATCCCACATAGCGGCCGTAAAACAGCGGTGGTGTTGAAAACTCCAAGATGTTCTGACCATCTCGAGACTATATCCGGTCAGATCGGAACCGTAACCATTGTCTTGGAATTAAAGGCTTTTGTCGCAGTAGGGTATGGGGAACAACCTGACCCAGAAGAAAGACGGGGCGTGGTCGCAAGATGCTGGATAGTAAAGCAGGTCGGTATATTCTATACTATTCTGCTCTTTGTTATTCCTGAATGAGAATACAGATAATACAGTCTTTTGAGAAAAGGAAACATTGATATTTCTGTGTCATCTGCCGATGCGAATACATTCTTCGGAATTTTACATTGACTTCATATTAGCTTAAAGGTATCAGGGACACTACGATATAGTAACTATATCGTAGTGTCCCAGCTAGCTTTGGGATACATTCATAGTTAAATTGAATATTCGTCAACAACAAAGACGCTTAACAGATCAGACCTGTAATGGGTTGCAAGCAGGTTGTACACCAACACACCAGCAGTTGTATTCATGAAATGAGGGATGTATATGCCGTCTGTCTGGGTTGAGCGCTTTGAATCTGCCAACACACATTAAGATTTCGGTTCACTCATGTTTTCGTTCTACAAGCGTTTTCAGTGGCTCTGCAGAAAGTATAATTAGGTCGTTGTGCAAAATGGAAATAGATATAAGCTGGTGAGTGCTATTTGATACGCCAACTTTATAGACGACAAAAAGCTCGGCTCTTGGACAGGTCGAAGAAAACTTGACAATGTGGCATCTCATACCAGCGCACACATGACGTCAGTTGTTTATTTTATTTGATATTCCATAATTCCTAATGACTTAATTAAATTTCACACATACGGTAAAATGAGCTCCTTATTATTACACAAGATGTGTGTTTCCTGATGCCAGACACGTATAACGGCAAAACCAAATTTCATAACTCAAAAGTCACTACATTAAAAGGCCAGTCATTTTTTTTTAATGCATCGGCCAGGCTGTTGACATAGCATGTGTAGCGGCATCAAAATCGCAGAGCGCATTAAGCTCGAATGGCAGGCACGCCAACACAGGATGTCCAAATGCCTTTGTTCTCGTGATGTTAAACAGGAGCAGGGCTGACAGCGGTTGCCGGTGAGGAAAGATCCCTCAAAATCCAAGGCTTCGGCATCTCTGAGATCAGCGCAGTAAATCGATTCTTCTGTAAAAGCTGGCACGAGTATTAAAAAAAAAAAAAAAATAGGCCAGCGGGGTTTGAATGAAGCGCGTGTTATGCACAGCTTTGGTACACAGCATAATGAGAGTCGAGGCGCCCACTACTTCGCCTCATTCGTGCCAGTCCACACCCATACAGTATTCCAAACCCGGCTAGAATTATTGACCGTGTTTATGTACCCGACGACTCCGAATCATTAGCCTTGAATATAAGATGCAAAGAATTGGTGTTATAATGGTATAGAGTTTGTGTTTGGTTGTATTATGTTTTGCATTTTATTACATCTTAATTGAATTACAAATCTTCGAGTTAGGCAAAATATCAGCTCCGAATTACTTCAGTACAAGTTGTAAATACAGGAAATATAAAGCTGACTTTAAAAGGCCTATGATCAAACAATATGGGACAGTTAAGAAAATACTACTGGGGAGTCATTGCTGGAACCGAGCGTGTGGAGACACAGCAGGCAGTGCACGTTTGGTGCACGTTTAGAGACCTCTGGAATATATGTATATATATATATATATATATATATATATATATATATATATATATATATACACACCATTTATCCTTCTTTTATTATTTGAACAGTATAAAACATATAATGGCCATGTTTGTATTAGAGAACTTGGTCATCACTCCTGTATATTCACTCATACCGGTACCCCGTGGTAACAGATGAGTTGAGTGGTTTGTTAGCGGTATACGCAGGACTGCTCTGCTAAGTCCAGGATAAAGCGTGGATGTTATTCGACCGTAAACTCTGTCCATCCACCCACGGCACTGTAATTACACCCACGGTTCCTTCAGAAACGTAGTGGCACGAGCCGTCATCTGCATAATTCATTGATGCTTTTATCTGCTTGTTTGTCCATAGCCGACGAGCGAGACGTCTGATCGTGCCTAAACAAAATCTAGATACACAACGCGCATCGAAGAGCTGCCCTTTTATTAACCCACTGCGTCGAACATTGATAAAGTCATACAATTCTACACCTTGTGCTACGTGTGCATGGTATTTGTGAGTGAGCTGTATCTCTTTAAATATACCGTCTACGTAGTGATCAGTAGTCCCCGATGCTCACCTTTATGAGTCTGACATCTTTATAGCTCTGCGGTAGATCAGCCTGAACATGCAGATAAACAACACCGAGTTGTAGCGAGATTTTCCACAGGTGAACATGGAACACGGGCATTAAACAGTCAAGCAGTCTGTAAATCGACCAGATGTTGGAACGCAAGTCCCGACAAGGTACGTGCTGACTGTTCAAAAGATACACTGTTGACTACGAAATGCAGTGTCTTGTATTTGAGTACCCTTGTATATGAAGGTGATAATCTTGAAATTCCCAACCAAAAGCCCCGATGGAAGAAAACGTCAGCACCTAACTTGCCTGGACATGGTGGAAGATATAATTCAAAACATAGCGGACGTTGGTTCGACATGTTCGATTCAAAGGTTTAAAGGGTTGGATTACTGTTAAAAGTCAGTAGTGTATTAGCTAACTTGGGCTACTGCAAACCGTAAAATTTGCCGTTCCAATGTGAGCTTTGATAGTACTCTCAATAAAATGTTGTCCTATCTTCATCACTGCAAAGATAACGCCCTATACATGGTCTAACACGGGAAACCTTTCTGGTAAGTGTGGCCATTTTTTCCTTGTTAATTTAAAACACAACATCCAATCATGAATTGTGAAAATATTTACGATGCAAAGACTGGAAGTACTGTCAGAAAGTATCTACTATCTATAAACCTCGTCAGCACTCCTCATCTGGAAAACTGTTATAGGTTTGAGTTAAACACGTCTTAGCGTCTGGAGCAGTAAAGCCCATAACAGGTCGCACTGCAAGGTATTCAGTATTTGGTAAACCTTGTCCGAGTGTAGCTTTGATGTCAGATATATAAGAACCTTTAATGTGCTGTGTCCATGTCACGCGTCGGTGCCTGGAAAGTCATGGCTAGTTCCAGAACATTGACTGTGAGAAACGCAGAATCAGCGATGACAATTAGTGCCAGGACGTCATACTGATGTAATTTGCATGCGACTGATCCGCTACTGTTTGGACACGTGTTTGTATAACAGGAAACTGCCCACGGAGACGAGCACAGCGAAAGGAAATGTGTTTTGGATCGATGATTATACATTAGTTCTGCCAAGCTGAAACTTTGGTTATATAGATATCTCTACCAAGCTACACTGAAAGCATTATCATGGTCAGGTAAAACGTGAAGCTTTGGGGCGAAAATGCCTAGCGGTTTCACTCAATGAGTACCACCTACAAACATAAACAAACATTGAATACTATAATACTTACTCAATTTGCTAATGCTTTCCAAGTTATCAGTACGTAGCCTTTGATACCCTGAGTGGTGTACTTAACTCTTTATCTAGGATCATCTGTGTAGGAGCCAATTTGTGAAGTAACCTATGATTTCGTGTAGGAGCTCTAGTGTGGAGTGCAGTAGTGTGTTTAGGACTCCACGTACATTTAGGAGTGCTTTTCGGAGGAAGTCGGTTTAAAACTCCGTATATGTGCCCTTTTGTGGAATATTGTGTTTAGAACGCCGTCGAGGAGTCGATTTGAAGGGTACATGGTATAAAATTTCCTATGGGAACCCTTTTGTGGAGGGCTATGGAATGCCGTCTATGAATCTTGACTTTTGCATCCCTTTTTAGAGTTGAACCGAGAATTTGAGACTTTCCTCAAAGCAAAAGTCCTGGATCATGGATTTCAAAACTAGCAAACAAAAGTGAGTATATGTACTCTAGAGACAATGACTGACACGTACGAACATGATCATGTGAAATTGCTTCCCAAACATTCCTTCAGCCCCTTAACTTTTCCCAGTTTAGTGTATGTACGTTCTGGGATACACGAGTCTGTTCTCTCATTATCGTGATAATGAATAGTCTGCTCTTTGACTTTCGGTGATTTCTCCAGAAATATCTGATATCTGATTTTCTCATCATGATGGTGAATGCAATAATCTGCAATCTGACATTGCCAACATCATGGTGACTGCAGGAGTCTGCTGTCTGACCTTACCAGCATCATGGTGACTGCAGGAGTCTGCTATCAGCCGTAATTATCATCATGATGAGCTCAAGAATCTTCTGCCTGACTTTATGATCCTATAATGATGACTACGAGAAGTCTGACCACATTCGAGATGATAGCACGAGCCTGCTTACTGGGTGCTATTTGCGACACATGGAGAATTCAGGATTACTTTTCGTGTTGGCCCTATCTAGAAATATACGATCTTTTGGAAATGACAATGGGCTATATAAGTAGGTTCATGAGCTCAACCTTTTAAACACTAAGCTTCATTGTGAACAGTATTTTTCTTCTGGCCAAGACAACCATCCACAGACAAAGAGTCATGGGATTTCTCCATTATTACTTCATAAACAAATGTATGTACACAAGAGCAATAGTATTTACAGGCCATGTAACGCCCGACCTGTAGCACCAGCGCTGACCGATGACCCATATACCGCCACATGTAACAGCCAGCTCCAGATGCGCAGTTGCAAAATATGAAATATCGATTTTCTTAAAATATTCAGACTTAATTATCTGTATCCCGGTGGGGAGTGAATAATTACGCCATGTTGATAAAGATAACCGTACAGACCACATGCGGAGAACAAAATGGACATTCAAGATTAACGCCATTATTTCCCCCTGTAAATCGCAATCATAATATAGACCATTTGCTTTGTCTACAAAATGAGTGGTTTTGGCGTACAACTAATAACAGAGCAACGTGTTAATATAATAGACTGTTATCTTCAATTTACCAGACAAATCTGTAAAGTTATTACGATTATTTAACATTAGTAACTTGCAATAGTGTAAATTATGATTTTGTTAAAAGATGTGTATTACTGTCATTGCAAGATATATTTGCGTGGATGAGCACATTTTTGCTTCTTTGGGTGCCTTGTACTGTGCTTGATCTAGGCTATCCACACTGTAATAATAACGCGGGACACTGGAACGTCAAATCCGTACTGTAATAATAACGCGGGACACTGGAACAATCATTCACCTCGATAAGGAAGTGAATGACGCAGTTATCTATTTTTGGGTTTTATTGATGTAATAAATATTAAAATTCGACCTTTTTTCTCTCTCCGGCTGTAACACCCATTACATATTCTGCAACGGCAATTGTTAACATAAGAATCAGGAATCGCTCTCCTCACCGTTTTAGGAATGCGTCAAGAGTGGAATAAATATTTTAGCTAAACTAAAGAAATTCACTCAGCGGATTGGGCTTTACTATCCTTTGTCCTGTTCAGTAGCAATATATTAGTAAACCTTAATCCATGGTGACTAAACTTCGACCCCTCAAAGTTACTTTTTACCTTCTATCTTGTAGCTTTATTTCAAGGTGAATTGATTCGTCAGTTACATTATATGATCACGTTGATATCTGATTCTGGTTGGGAAAGGACGATAATTCATGTTATGTACTCATCCCTACAGTAAAGCGCAAATTTACATTTCGTTAAGAATTGAAAACCAGCTTATACGGTCTTCCTCACTAGATCGTTCCACTGAAGCAGCACCATAAATAATAAACCTATCAGCATAGAGACTGGTCTACTACAAGGAAGAAACCGTCGTGAAATATTGAAACGTAAGCTCTAGGCAAACAAACAAATCCAAAACAATGATTGAGGTGAACCCTCTGTCTAAGAAGAATTTGTGTAACCTTCATAATCACTGGGACATTGGTACATATTTGTTAAAGTCGTGTAATCTCCAATAAATCAATAACGCATGTAGCTTGCCAGTTTTGAATGCAAAGGCCGACCCACCATCTTCCGTGAAAGCATACGCGCGTCAACATCACTATATGACAAAGTAAACAATGACAAAGTAAACTATGACTACCAGTGTAATTCGTACGAATGAAAATACATTACAAATTAATGCCAACGGGACATCCTTGTGGACGTGGGAGAATAAGTGGGATAATGAAGCCTTGACTGTGCTTTTCCTCGCGGATGCGGTGTCCATGTACGCGTGAATGTTTTATGGGCCTGTGCCTGTCACATGTCACAGGCACGTGTTGCTTCCGTTGTCCCGCCTGAAACCCATTATGATAATATAGCTCCGACAGTTTACTTGGTTCTTCCTCCGTGCGCCCTGATTCATGCACAAGCTTTCATACATTAAATGTCCATAATTAAATGTATAAGTGTGACTGTTAATAATATTTCAGTTATTTATTTAAAAGAACAAAATCCGATCATAAACACTGCAAACTCCCTGATTTAAAGCCGCCGACAAAACAAGAAAGTTGGATTCGAATTTGTTACCTGATTTCTCAAGGTCTATTGAACCGTCTGCAGAAGACATTTCTCCAGGAGTAGTGAGTTTTCGATAACAACATAAGATAGGCTATATAATAATATAAGGTCCATGTTAATATGCCTCCATTTTCGCTGAAAGTTCATTGTTCTTCTATTCGGAGATTATACAAAATGCATTCCTTCTGTATACAGAGTTTAGTGATCTTGCATTATAATCATTCTTGAAAGGTGAACTTTCTGTTGGCTTACATTCGAAAAAGTCAAACTCCACCTGCTTATTTTTGTAGTTCAAGTTTTACATAAAGGCTATAGAGATCACTATGCCATTTGGTAATCATTATACAGCTTTCTATGCTGCAATTTTGTTTTCTTACCTTGTGTTTATAGCTTACATTGAACATATGCACATATACACATATATACACCCATGCTGTGTGGGCAGACCGTATACCTATAGTTTAATTAATGGTGTACCAGTTGCAGGCGGCGCGAAAGCAATGACCAGCACAAAATGTTTTCCAGCATTGGGTTTACCTAAAAAATGTTTCACAGTTTGTTGAAAAACGGGATACAAGACTGTCTAAATATATCTGTGCTAGATAACACCGACCTTTAGCTTTCAGCATATCATATCTGTAGAGTGGTAGCGTGTATAGACCTATTTGCGGCTGGCCAAAGAGGCCATTAGTATTTCTAGTAAAACTGGCATTGGTAAGATAAACTAAGGTTTAAATGACGCTTAGTTATCAACAAAAGAAACATTCAGACGTGGGGGTTGTCCAACAAGTGTTTTGCACTTGTTTCCCCGAAGCGAACTTCTCCATGGGGGGTAAACATCTACTACCTATAGTGAATATCACTTTATACCGTAAACGCCACTGAAGAAATATCAGTTAAATTGTCAGTCAGATTAACAGTAAGTCCGTAGTATGTAATCAAGATAATACTGGCTTCGGATGTATAAACAAGTCGGCTATTAATAACCAAGAGCTTAAACCACCGCATAGGTAAACAAGATACAGAAAAGAGCCTAATTTTTTTCTTATGGAAATTAATAAGATAACATATAGCAAGAAACTCAGACAGCTGCTATGTCAGTAAAATGTGCATACTCATTCTTTTCTATGCGAAACTCAATCGAACTGCTCTGTGAGTTAAAGTCAAGCTGATGCTGGCTTCCTCTCCGGTCGCACGTGAGAAGGTCTACCGACAACCTGCGCATGGTTGTCATTGTAATATAGAAAGCCGAAATAAAACCCGAAATGAAGTAAACAATTGAATGATTTAAACAACTAAGATACTAAACATCAAGAAGCAACGCAGAAAAATATAGTTAGAATAACTCTTGGTATATAGTGAGGATCCAGATGATGCGCCTGGTTTAGATGGAAGCATTTGAGAGAAGCCTTAGGTACATATTACTGACAAAAAGTTAACCACTTCTGTGCTTCCTTTCAATCCGTCCGATTAGTCAGAAGACTTACATGGTACAAACATACATACGGATATGATCATTGGAACAGACTGCCACAAGTCGCATTTATAGTGATGTGAATTAATGGCTGAAATCAGGGAAATGTAAGTTATTTGGCCACACGTGTAGATGCACAGACCACGAAACATAAGCACATAGACTGTGTTGTATTTTTCTGTATTAGTAAAATGGCCTACCCTTTTCACTTTGGTCCTAGCTACCCTCCAAAAAAATCACCAAGGTTGTATGTCGATGGAATTGTCCCCGCAGGTTAAAATGTCTCTGCTTTAGTTGACGGATCCTCGATATCTATATTTAGGCAAGAATTTGATGGGTTCATGTCGTCTAACGGAATCACGATTTTGGCGCCAACCTTCTGTTCATCTGCTCATAGCACTATTCCCTCACGAACAGCCGGGTCAATCAGTCTCATTGATTTCGATTCGCTCTAGAAGTCCATTCCCGCCACTCAAGGGCTTAGCCCGAGGGTATTTTCCATGAAAAGATTAATCCCTACTTGCCTTCTCACAGTCCGTCGCAGATTTCCCACCTGCAAAATTAGTCCTCTGGCTCTGGGCTGTAATTGGTAGGAGCCACCTAATCGAACAGGTCCTGAATGCCACCGCCCGCGTCTTCGGTAGTGGAATGCAAACATCAACCTGGGACTGTAAGATTGACCAGATGCAAAGATAGGCTGCTATACTGCAGACAGAATTCAATTTAAAGCCTCTTGTCACCAGTAACTCGAATCGAGTTCTAAACCATAGCGAGAGTAAAGTGGAGGGACATGCCCGTGAACATGTGTTACTTCTAGTTTTGACGAGTTAAACAAAATCTTGACTGATCTACCCTTAAATTGTAGCATTGGTTATATGGTTATTCATCCAGTCATGGAAGTTAGGACTTCAGGTACCGTTATTCATCCAGTCATGGAAGTTAGGACTTCAGGTTATTCATTTAGTGATAGAAGTTAGAACTTCAGGTTATTCACCCAGTGATGGAAGTTAGGGCTTCATGCTAAGCATCAAGTGGTGGAAGTTAGGATTTCAGGTTATGAATCCACTGTTGAGTGGAATGGCATTGCATTGACAACCATGAGCGGACCACACCAGATAAATGAAGATAATAAAATATTCATTGTCAATAAGACTGTGGACGTGTGGTATAACACACTACTGAACGTTTAAATGTAAACATATACAGATAAAAATACTGGCATCTTATACATTACGAGAATTATATGAGAGTCCAGGGAAGCTTGTGTATTGATGAAAGAGACATATTATCTCCTAGCACAGTGTATCTTTTCCGTAAATGATTTGCCTTTTCTAGATATCAGAACATGATCTGCGTCCAAAGGCTTAGTCAGTTCTGAGATAACCACAGACCATAAAGCATGCACACTGATCTGGACGAAGACGTATATTTTGAATAATAAAAGCCATATCTCGCAGTACTTCTTTTTGTTGCCGATAGCAGTTTTATTGATTTTACCTTAAGTCTTGCGGCGTTATGAAGGATTTCAACCGTGTCGTCTCTGTTTATACGCTGAGATTGGGAAGGTCACTGTTTGATTACACCAGACGGGACAAACCATATGCGATGATCAAAGGCAGTTTTGACTTCACTGTGATGAATAATGTACGGATTAAACTCTGTCAGCATAGAAGTGTTTCTATACTTGTAATATAAACCGTTGATTGTAGTTTACCAGAAATGTTTAGATTTAAGCCAATATGAGTGATATTTTGTCCAGTTTAAATTAGTACAGCTAATTTCCCTAATTTTCTTTTCAGTTCGGCTCCTGAGTAGCATGAATGACCTTGGCGACCCTCCGCTAGATTCCTACGACAAGCTTGTGGCCTGGATGGCGGAGATGGCCGAACACGAGAACGTCGACCTAGACACGCAGTTGTTTTTACGTCAGGTGAACCGCCTGGCGCAGCGTTCACGGAGCAAGGACTCGACCAGTCAGTCATTCCGTCAGAACTCAGCGTCCTGCGAATCCAATACCAGCTCTGCGGCGGGTTCCAGTACCCCTGCTTACACCCGCTCCCCTCATCTCCACCCACTGAGTGCCCTAAGAGGTGGGCGCTACACCCGGGCCTCGTTTGGCCGTCAGGACACGGTCAGTGACGACGTGGATGACCGGTCGGCGCCGGACACCGCCAACGCCTCCGTGGAAAGCCTGTGTAACGATTCGGAGAGAGACTTAGATCTGTCCACAATGACACTAGACGAGGAGGGGCTCTCAGAGCGAAAGTTCTCCACAATTAGCGACGCACTGCTTCAACAGAGCGCTGAATTCCAACAGAAATATTCCAAACCTTTTAGCTCAAGCACCAGCAACATTCTCGGTATCCCAGATACTTTCAACGGTGCAAAAGATGACGGCAGAAAGCGGAGCCTTAGTTCTTGGGATATACCATGCTTTAGAGGTCCTCCGATCCAAAACGTTTCTGAAGTAGATATCCCAGATAGTGCTCTGGATAGCTGCGTTCTCGACGATGTCCTTTTGGATCAAAACATGGCGGATATTCTGTTTTCTGTGGAGGCTCTGTGGCCTAGTAGACCAAAATGAGAGAGTACCCCGATACTTCCAGAATTTTAAAGCGGAGCCGATCCTTTTTCGTCGCTCATCACACGAATCGCTGGTGAGCATTTGTCCGCCAGAGTTTGGTGACAAGGAAGCCAGTTTGGTGACAAGTAAGCCAGTTCCTGCCAAGGCGCCTGTGAAGTTGAGGCGATACAGTCCGTTGAGGTGAGCTAATATTCTTACCCACTGAGAATCTTTGTTCTCATTTGGATTCGGGTAGAATGCCGTTGATACAAAAGCCTCATTTAAGGGATGGTTTTGTTAAAGCTAACCAATCTGTTTGTTTAACGAAGGTTGATAGAAAGGTTAATTTTTTGTGGACTGTAAGATTGGAGGACATGTTGTCAGACGTGAAATTTGAGGTAAAAGGCTGAAAAGGACGTTGGTCGGTTTTGTACTGGGGCTTTTGTACAGAGGGTTTGATAGTTACGCAAGTCATATGTCCATTGTTTTATGTGGAGAGGTTAAAGTAAGCCAGACATAACAAATACTCGATTGAACACAGTGCGTACGGATGGAACGGATAAGATGTTATATCAGATTGCTACATTTTGTTTGAAGTCTTGATTAATCGTGTTTATTAGACATCTCAGCATCTGTTTGGTGATATCTCGATATCTGTTTGGTGATATCTCGACGTATGTTTGGAGATATGGTCCGATTGTCAGTATCCAGACGCTCAAAGAATTTTGCGGTGAGTGTTTTCAGAGGTTTGTATCCATTGAACATGGTTACTGGGAACACCTGAGATTTTTTAAGTTGTCGATTTGTTGATGTCGTTTGAAGCTATTTACTTTATGAAAGAATAGATTGAAATGGGACCAAATTTGAATATGTTTGTAAGAATGCATGCACAAATATGGACACTACTTTTTGGATTTGAATTTCTGAAACGTCTGAAATCTTTTTTTTTGAATCCTGAAACCTCCGAAAGTAATTCCCCATTCAGTGGCGTTATGTTCGTCGTTTTTGTTTTGTTCGACAAGATTTGACTAGTGTGAAAGGTTTGTTGGAGAATATATCGAGGAGTAATGATGTTTACCTTATAATATTAAGGGAGATTCAGAGATGGAGTATTTGTTTAGATGTTTATTGTCTTAGCTAGATAGTACCTTGTAGTGTGATTTGGATTTCTTGTTGTATATTTTATTTTGAGCATGTTAAAAATTGTAACATTTTTTAAATGTATGAATGCAAAGCGATCTGTCGTACATTTTGTGGTATGACAAACTGACCAGATTTGAAGGGTTTGAAATAGTTTATATAATGTATAAAACCTTATTCTGAATTTTACATTGATCAGCGCAGTTGAGACAGAAGGCAACATAATGCAACAGTTTGCGAGAAAGGCATACAGGATAGATAACAGCTTAAAGTATTCACTTAACAAAATACAGTAACCAATGTTGCAAAGTTGTTTACACTAAAGCAGCGAACAGTTGTTGGACCTAGCACCTCATAACCGGTATTTCTGAAATGTTCACAGTTTTGTTTCTATCGAGCGCATGGTTGATGTTAAATAAACCCCTTTGTTATTAAACCATTTACCATAGTGCCGTCTTCACACAACTGACAGCGTTATTTGTTGTAAACCAGGTATCGAGACCTTGTCTGAATGAATTTTATCTTAGACTTTGTATGTTCAGTAGAGCTGAGCTAGTTATGGAAATATAACGTCATAGCTTTTAAGATAAAGCATCTTTTATCACAGCATAGCAGCATTTCGCTATTAGCTTATCAATACTGTGGTGTTCATTGAGAGTGCTATTATTGGCTTTCGTCTTTGTTTGGCATTTTGCTACATTTATGTCTTCCTTAATCGATCATTTTTTATTTGCTAAGAGTCTTTGTTGGTTGAAATTGCTTTGACGTCACTTATGCACTTCAGAGAAAAGAATGTATAATTAGATAGGAAGAGAAAAAACATTTTCGACTCGCTAGGTCGCCTGGTATTCCTTCATACAATGTTAAGTTATGCAAATGATTTATCGAAAATAGAATTTCCAGAGAATATTTTGGATTACAACGTTTGGTGAATATATTTCCCGAACAGATTTGTATGGTCATGTTATAAATGTGATAAACGTGTCTTACTACTGCCATTTTTGTTTGCGAACAAATGCTATATTATTTTTTGGAATTAACTAATCAGTATGGAGTACTTTCTCTCGTTCAGTGGCGGCTCGGGTCCATGGTAAACTGACAGGTGCTCTCTTGCTAGGCAAGCGTAATACGTCACCAGTTTTCCACTAGACGTCATTGCCATGGCAGGCATGAACAACAGACTGCACAGTTCCAAATCAGGATTACTTTAAGCGGGAATGGTTCCCCGTTGCTATACCATAAGACGTCCGCATATCAGTGTTTTATGATTTTTTTTGTATGAAAATAAATGATTGCTTCATAGCATTGGTCCAGCTTACTTATCTTAGTGTTGTGTTTTGATATAAGCACCCCGCTTATGTGTTCAAATTTTATATTGGTATAAACTCAGCAGATAAAGTGACCATTCAAATGTCTATGACATTGTTACCATATACAGCGTGAATAGTTCAATAATATGCATTCTGCATGTTGAGTTGTCGATTTGTTGATGTCTTAATACAACCTACATGTGGTCTCAAGTTTAGACAACGCGTTATTTAAACGCAGCTTGCGGTGTCAGTGTAAATATATACAGTGTCATAGAGTGGTTTGCATCATTCGAATTTTTCGAAAACTTGTAAACAAGAATATCTTATAGATGATGGTGATTTTTACTGCACGGCGACTCTGTTGTAATAAATGGCTGCCTTTAGACAGAACAATTGGGATGAAAGGAAAGCGGACACTATAGTAATATATAGGCCGAATCGAATGACTCGACGGTGGCTTATTAAGTGCCTTGCAAATGTCATTTGAAATTTTTGTCATGTTTTCTTCGTATTGTAAGACGTCAATCGGAATTTTTTTTGAGGAAAAATATTTCAATCACGATGAAAATTATTTTCAGACGGTGGGCTTTCTTGGCTGGCGATTGGCGAAAAAAAGAAATTCAAATGAAATTGCATGTCACTAATGATCCCCCCTACGTTTTCAGTACAACAATCAGTTTGCTGTTTCACCTACTCTACCGTTTATAAATTTAAATGGAATCTACAGCTGGACTGAAAAATCAATGTGGTGCAGGTGGCAATACATAGAAAAACGGATTTCAGCAGCCCATAAATTCACAAGTTAACCACTCGGTCTGTTTATACATGTGCTGACGAACTTCTGCCTATAGGGCCGATGCAGTAACCGTATATTTCTACATTATTGCTGGGATGGGCCATTCAGAACAATATATGTTCATGTAATGACCGTAAAGTATTGAGTTAAACGTTTCCAAAGCGGATAGTACAGGTCGATGTATGGCTATATGTCTACACACCATACAAATGTCATAAACCTCGGTGTCTTCATATACCGTTGGTTGTCATCAAACGTGACAAAATTTATGTTAAAACATAACTGAACTATCCCTGGAAGCCAGATTATATTAATTTTGATCAAAGATATTGAACTCCACATCTAAGCATTGTTTGAATTGATCCAATATCAGGCCCTGTAGGCCTACATGTATGCACGTACCTCCTGCTAGCCTTGTAATACAGTCGGCGACTTAGACATGCTGTACACTGCAGTACGAGTTCTCTGTAATGGAGCTGGTTTGCGAGACTCAGATCCAAGATCTTTCGCCATAACCGTTCAGTTATGGTACAGGTTCATTCTGTTTACTAAAAAACGAACAATGATATATACCTACGGCTTTGACATTCAGTCACCAGAATGGAGCCGAAAAATATCAAGCTTAAGTTTGTAATGAGTCTGTCACAGAGTAGGTGTCCCAGTAGCCTTGGCTTGTCCGATCCATTTGGTCGGAATTTACTCAAGGCTATTTGTTGGATCAGACCACACACTAAATTGTCTGGGAAACGAAACAAATGTCAGAGCAACTGTGATTTAACTAGCTTATATATGTATGTTGTTTTTCCCAGTTATACGCGTTACATTAACAAGGTGCATTTTTCTGGTAATTACTTTGCACGACCACCCCAACACAGAAGTAATTATGTATTTTTTATTTGACTAATGTTTAAGATTATTTCACCTATGACGACGATCAGGTTTATGGATTAAGGAAATCGGTAGGGATCGAGAGAAAACCTCGACACCTCACCAGAAGCCTGACGTAAGGCACCAGCCGAACCCGGAGCTAAGAGCTGGATTCGAACGTGTGATCCCATTCTTCATGTGATAGTGGACTTTTAAGTGATGGAGGCTCCTGTAAGTATCGGCAACAACGTATCAGACCGGACAAGGGTTGTTATCCTTATCCTCACTTAATATACATTGCGGTACTCTAATAATCCTGATATGGAAATTCGCAGGTCATCGCAAAATATCCAGAAAACTGAGTAATAATAAAGATGACGATTAATGATGAAGTAAGGTACCTTTGCCATCTGATTCAGTGTGTGAGCAACTAACGTTTTCCTTCATGTTATAAAACCTGAAGAGAAAACCTATTATAAACATGAACTTACCGAGGTGCACACGTATACTTCTCTGCTTATATATTCCAGTAAAACACGACTTAAAGATGGTGTTACATTTTCAGGTATAGATTTTACATACCTTGTTAGGTTTGCTGGTTACATATTCGCGCAGGTGTTTTTACGCTTTTGGGTTTCAACCATTTCATGCATTTTTCAACTGTATCAACATTTTCATGCAATTTTACAAATCTTGGTAATACATTTTCGCTTTCGGGTGATGTTATACATTTTCGGGCTTCCCACGCTTCAAACAGATCATTTTTATACACAATGTGGAGGTTTTTGCACGACATTATCAATTTATGTGTTGCATCGTAAAATGGATTATTTGGGATCCATCTATAGTTCCACGTTCATAGTAACTGTCTCATATCATAGACTGCACATCTACATTAACTGATACAATTTTATACTGCACATGGAAAAACATACTTTTATCCCGTAATCCTAACGAGTAACCCATAAGCCCATGTTTTTGCAAATTATTAACTTGTTAAACATTCAACAACAGTTAACAAAAGGAATTACTAATTTCTTTTACCTATTCACAGTTTTTTATTAGCTTGCTGTTACAGGTTATTATCCTACCCTAAATAAAAGCTATAGAATGTGACATTCCTCACTAACAAACAGTGATATTTATTATCTGTCACAGTAGTCGTGGATGGTAACTAAGGGCCTGTAGCCTGAACAATGGTCTCCCGCTTGAACAATAGTCTCCCACTTGAACAATAGTCTCCCACTTGAACAAGGGTCTCCAGCTTGAACAAGGGTCTCCCGCTTGACAAAGGTCTTTCGGTTAAACAAATGGCTCATCTCTTGGACATTACACGTTGATATACAGCTTAGTGAAATATAACCAACTTGATAACATCGTTAACTTAATAAAATAAATACCATGCTATAATCAGCTATGGGAGTGGAATCCAATTTACAGTTATTCACCTCTTCATGGCGCCCAGCGATTACCAGACATCATTTAAACATAAACAGGAGTATTTGAATCATCAAACTAACATGTATAGATCTTTGATTACACGTGGATAGCAGAGTAAGCTATACATTTGCTGTCATGTATTGACGGTAGATCTCCATTTACGCTGTGTCGATCTGAAAACTCAGTAATGTCGCCACATGAAAGGCACAGAAAAATATAGACATGACCTTAATGATACAACCAATAGTTCTCAGATTTCGGGCTGTTTCGTTGTTTCCATGGCGACTGGTTTAGTTGTATAACAGGAGACCAGTCCGGTGTATGGTATATACTAGGCAAATATTCAACCAATAAAGTGATGGCACATGGACCCCACATTACCACAGAGAATTCCTGAGGAATGTTAAATAATTCACCGGGGTACTATATCCTACTGCTGATAGGAAGCCACGACCGGAAACAATTCATCTTTATCTCCTTACAGACGACAGTCATGGTTACACGATGGATCTTTTGTTTATTTCATCTTTTGTATAAATTCCACTTTTCTGTAGATAGATCCAGCTCTCCAAATGTCTGATCGAATGCAGATTGAAGGCTTGTCAAGGTCTTTCGAAATTCTTCACTAGAAACATTGTATCAGAGATTAGCTGTCATGTTTGAATGAAAAAAAATAAAAATAAGAATACAATGTTCAGAAGCTGGTTCCTCTCTGTAGATAGATGCATGCCCATGATGTTTTGCTTGATATTGTACGTCGCCGTGAAAGGCAAATGTAATTAAGCCTTGGCATTATGTATACTTTTCAGGCTCTTGAAGGCAAAATGCGCCTAAGTACCTTTGAGACGCGGAAGGAAACTTATAATGTCTATTACCGATAGAATTTCACCCCAGGGCAGTTCGAGGATGGAACCACATAGGTCCCAAGAGGACTGTTTGTATTTTTACCTCTTTTATCCCCTGTCGGAGATGGTGAAACAGTCTTTGAAGCTCTCCTGGTACTGACCGATCCGATTTCCTGGCAGGCTGGACCAGGCACGCTTCAAGCCAACTCACTGTTTTCCCAGCAACTCTATCACATCGGTTAACAGGCGCTGTGTTTACAGGGGGGCAAGTGGTGTCTGTACGGGGCGACGGTTTCCATACAACTTACCATGAACATAGCAGGCACAAATGGCGTTAACAGTTACTTTAGAGCCCCATATAGTGGCTGTGAGCGCGGAAGATGCAAATCGAATTATGAAAAGCAGTGACTTCGACGAAAACGCGGGTTCTAACTATTGTGTGTGACACGATGTAAAAATGTTAGAGGTTCATTTTGTTATTAGGCGAGAACGTTATATTACACTTTGACAGTTAAACCTTATCAGTTGCCTGGTATCAGTACGCAGGCGTTATCATGAGTGGATCAGCTGCCACCTTTCAAATGAACCTGAATTTGTTAATAACATGTAAATGTTGAATCACTTATCTTTATGGAGTGATGCACCTCATTGCTATACATGTAGCAGTCCATTAGTGAAACCTAACCGATACCGACGATTTCATTCAATGTGCCGATTAATGGTTGCCAGAATACGAATAATTACCAGGACACCTATCCAGGTATCTCTCAGAGTGGACAGACTATAAACGAGCCAAATGGCACATAAGGCCCATAAGGATGTGCACCCCCCCACCCCCTTATACTTCATGAAAATGATTGAACATACAAATACAACTTAAACTTACAGGTCACTTACACCATGCATACCTACATTCATTTTAGCCATAACTTCTTTTTGGTGTATATCCGGTTGGTGTTGGCTCCATGCAGCAATTTGGCTTCGAACATAACACGACAGGTATGTTGTACTGATTTTACATCACCTTGCTCATGTAACTACACAGTAATCTGAGAATTTGACAGTCAGATGAGCGGTTAATTTACAGGAAAATGCTTTGTAACCCCAACTGCCCGCAAATTTTACTGTAAAACACACTTTTGTTACTACAGCATATGAGTTGGTCTACTGCATACATTGTTATCTCAAATAAGGAAAATTTATTTATGAAAAATCACGCTTCAAAGAGGACTGGAGTTGGACATGGTCAGGTTTAGATATTTTTACATAACCGGAAATGGGAGGCGCAAGCTAATAGCCAGTTTCCAACCATCAACATCCAGCAGAAATTACAGTTGTCTAAAAACTACAAAGAGAAGTTTATTTCCAGCCAAATAGCTATGCAGCTATATATTCGCGCGTATTCCATATGATTACGTGGACTAATCCATATGATGTGCATCTCCGGGAGATCTCACTAACGATATCAAACCCTGGTACCGCCGGATGTAGATTACCTTAGATTTCAGGTCGAGTTTGATGTAACGCTATAATAATCTAATCTTTTATCATACATCTGAGCCGTAACCAAACCCAAAAATATCGATAGGTCCGTATTTCATTTTTTTCAAATTACCCTTCCCGTCAGATTATTTTTGTAATCTCCTTGACAGTTGCTGATGGAAAACCTGGCATGTTTAGATTAAGAAAGGAATAGGACGAAGCTTTGTTGATCAGATACAGCTTGTAGGCTAGCCCAGTGTTTGTTCAAAGCTCGTCACTATCCTAGAGATCGAGGTTTGCTGTCGTTTGCTTCCGTTCCTGAGCGACAAGTAACATGACGACATTTCAAGACGAAGTTTAACTGTCATCCATCGCCCATCATCGGATGGGCGTCATATTACACACGTCAATGTGTAGTAAATGTAACCTCTACTTCCACGGTTTAGACGCGGTCAAGGGAGAATCATTATTACAAAAAGTGTTACACCTAAATAAATACTAGTACGTGTATTGACAATATGCAGGTAGATACAAGTACAGTGACTTACTTAAGGTATATAAGGCTGCATATAAATATAGTGCAAGACGTGACTCAGTGTTTCTACTTGGGACAAAACAAGCATGTACCGACCCGTACGAAATACACATATTTATCAAATGGTAAGATTTGATAAATGGCGTATTTTAAACAAGCGCTTTCCCCGATGAAATAAAAACACGCATACTGAGTTACACGCTTAGGCCAGTGGCTCTGCCTCATTGGGCTGTATGTAGGGGTACCCAGTACTCTGTTCATAAATATGGCTCTGCCTCAGTGGGCTGTATGTAGGGTACCCAATACCCTGTTCACGGATGTGTCTCTGCCTCAGTGGGCTAAATGTAGGGTACCCAATACCATGTTCATGGATGTGTCTCTGCCTTAGTGGGCTATATGTAGGGTACCCAATACCTTGTTCATGGATATGGCTTCTCATCAGCGGGCTATCCTATACCCTGTTCATGGGTATGGCTCTTCCTCAGTGGGCTGTATGTAGGGTACCCAATATTATGTTCATGGATATGACTCTGCCTCAGTGGGCTGTATGTAAGGTACCCAATACCATGTGCACGGATATGGCTCTGCCTCTGTGGGCTGTATGTAGGGTACCCAATAGCCTGTTCATGGATATGGCTCTTCCTCAGTGGGCTGTACATAGGGTACCCAATACCCTGTTCATGGATATGGCTCCTCATCAGTGGGCTACCCTGTACCCTGTTCAGGAGTATGGCTCTTCCTCAGTGGGCTATATGTAGGGTACCCAATACCCTGTTCATGGATATGGCTCCTCATCGGTGGGCTACCCTATACCCTGTTCATGGGTATGGCTCTTCCTCAGTGGGCTATATGTAGGGTACCCAATACCCTGTTCATGGATATGGCTCCTCATCAGTGGGCTACCCTATACCCTGTTCATGGGTATGGCTCTTCCTCAGTGGGCTGTATGTAGGGTACCCAATACCATGTTCACGGATATGGCTCTGCCTCAGTGGGCTGTATGTAGGGTACCCAATACCCTGTTCACGGATGTGTCTCTGCCTCAGTGGGCTAAATGTAGGGTACCTAATACCATGTTCATGGATGTGTCTCTGCCTCAGTGGGCTATATGTAGGGTACCCAATACCCTGTTCATGGATATGGCTCCTCATCAGTGGGCTACCCTATACCCTGTTCATGGGTATGGCTCTTCCTCAGTGGGCTGTATGTAGGGTACCCAATACCATGTTCACGGATATGGCTCTGCCTCAGTGGGCTGTATGTAGGGTACCCAATACCCTGTTCACGGATGTGTCTCTGCCTCAGTGGGCTAAATGTAGGGTACCTAATACCATGTTCATGGATGTGTCTCTGCCTCAGTGGGCTAAATGTAGGGTACCTAATACCATGTTCATGGATGTGTCTCTGCCTTAGTGGGCTATATGTAGGGTACCCAATACCTTGTTCATGGATATGGCTTCTCATCAGCGGGCTATCCTATACCCTGTTCATGGGTATGGCTCTTCCTCAGTGGGCTGTATGTAGGGTACCCAATATTATGTTCATGGATATGACTCTGCCTCAGTGGGCTGTATGTAAGGTACCCAATACCATGTGCACGGATATGGCTCTGCCTCTGTGGGCTGTATGTAGGGTACCCAATAGCCTGTTCATGGATATGGCTCTTCCTCAGTGGGCTGTACATAGGGTACCCAATACCCTGTTCATGGATATGGCTCCTCATCAGTGGGCTACCCTGTACCCTGTTCAGGAGTATGGCTCTTCCTCAGTGGGCTATATGTAGGGTACCCAATACCCTGTTCATGGATATGGCTCCTCATCGGTGGGCTACCCTATACCCTGTTCATGGGTATGGCTCTTCCTCAGTGGGCTATATGTAGGGTACCCAATACCCTGTTCATGGATATGGCTCCTCATCAGTGGGCTACCCTATACCCTGTTCATGGGTATGGCTCTTCCTCAGTGGGCTGTATGTAGGGTACCCAATACCATGTTCACGGATATGGCTCTGCCTCAGTGGGCTGTATGTAGGGTACCCAATACTCTATTCATGAACATGGCTCTGCCTCAGTGGGCTCTATGTAGGGTACCCAGTACTCTGTTCACGGATATAGCTCTGCCTCAGTGGGCTGTAAGTAGGGTACCCAATACCAAGTTCATGGTTATGGCTCTGCCTCAGTGGGCTGTATGTAGCGTACCCAATACCATGTTCACGGATATGGCCCTACCTCTGGGCTATGTATAAGGTACCCAATACCATGTTCATGGATATAACTCTTCCTCAGTGGGCTGTACATAGGGTACCCAGTACTCTGTTCATGGATATGGCTCTTCCTCAGTGGGCTGTATGTAGGGTACCCAATACTCTGTTCATGGATATGGCTCTTCCTCAGTGGGTTGTATGTAGGGTACCCAATACCCTGTTCATGGATATGGCTCTTCCTCAGTGGGCTGTACATAGGGTACCCAGTACTCTGTTCATGGATATGACTCTGCCTCAGTGGGTTGTATGTACCCAATACCCTGTTCATGGATATGGCTATGCCTCAGTGGGCTGTACATAGGGTACCCAATACTCTGTTCATTATATGGCTCTTATGGTACTTAGTCAACATTAATTCATACATCAAGATCATAACTTCACTGCTTCTTACATTAACCTCACCTCACAAGTTTATTCACATTATTTAATACTGTACAACTGTAAGTCTACAAATGCCATATACATAGTTTGTACAAGGCTTGACTTCCATGTAGTCTAACCATGATTTTATGTACACATATACACTACTATCCACATCAGTTTGTTGATTTGGCTAGACACTTTTCCTAGAATCACTTAACAAGATATTCAGAAAATCCCACCAGCTCGCCTGATATTATAGCTTGTCAACTAGATAATGGAATCAGAATAAAGATAAAAGTTGTAAAGAGTTGTGGTGGTAAAGACATCTTCGTGGGGAGATCGTGCACAAAATTGAGGCAGAGATCTTTAGTAAATGTTGAGCTATGGTAGCAGAAAAAACTTCATTATAGGGTGTTTGAGTACCAATTCGCTGGAGTGGTCTTTGATATGCAAATCACTTCACATGATTGGCTATCCGTGTACTATGGGTGGCCACTGTAGCCCTCTGATTGGCTGAACAAATACTCAGCTGAAAACAGTCACTGTCAGCGAGGATGATTTAAACATTCCGTCACAGTATAGGAAGGCACATGCATTGGCTAGTGTCATAGGCTCCTAGTACTAATACAAATGTGGAAAGCTTTCTACAGATACTGTGTATACCAGATAAATTGGCAAACACCAAGGCTAATTCTTACACTCCACAAATACATAAGAAACTGTAGCCCTACAAGAAAGGTGTGTAGAAATCCGTGTTTACAGAACAGAATGAAGTCAACCTGGATGGAAAATGGTAAAATCGCCAGAGGAACCCAATACATTTCTTGTTCTCCTACACGTAAGTAGGCATGTGCATAAAAATTGTCGCCCTACGTGAAACTTCTCTTGATTACAAAAATGGTAAATCTGGCAAAGTCCATAAACCTCATCAGCAAAAAAGTCACAGAAACCCTGTATACAAGAAATTGTTGCTCAGCATGGAGGCTTAATTTCTAGAGAATGTGTTTACTACAGAAAACAAAAAGTTTATATAACTGGTAAATTTTTGAATTGAAAGTCTATCAATTAAAATCATTAAAAAACATTCATGAAGCCTGTAAAACTAAAACCAATAGAAAAATTCAACCTTCCATCAGTTGGCCGTCTGTAGATATACACCGTTGAAAATAAATATGAAAAAATAAACAAACAAAACATAACTTTCTATCGCTGTATGTTGGAGATCCATGTATGATTGCCATTATACAGAAGCTAACAAAAAAAGCTTAACTTATCATACAAGAGCTTGTCATAACAAAATACACAAGAGCTAAAAAAAAAGCTTTAAAGTATGTCAATTTACACACCATACATTAGACTAGGGAGCTGAACAAAAAAGCTTAACCTTCAATCAATGAATGAGATACCATTATACATGTACAGGAGCAAAAAGAAGACGCTTAACCTTCAGTCCATGTATGACAGCCCATTATACAGGAACTGAAAAAAAAAAAAGCCTAACTCGACACCGACGACACCAAACCACCGCAACATTCCCCGCTCTCACAATACCTCGCCTGTATGAAGCAAAGTAAAAAAACCTGAACATCTGGTTGGGATCCATTTTTAATTGTTTTAAACTGTAGAGCCTGGGTTAGCTGTTGTCTCCAGTGACAAACATATGCACAGCTTTCTCTGTATTCAGCATATGTGAAGCTCTCTCTGCTCCCACGACTGCAGCTAGTTTCTGCGCCTCGTACTTAGAGTACAGAATGGTACAACTGAGATTGTCAATCTCAACCTTCATGCTGGGGTCCCTCATCATGTTGCACATCTCACTGTAGAAATGGGCATACTGGGGCAGGGCGTAAAAGATCATGTGCTTTATTCCTCGTAATTTGAATCTGTAGATAAATAATAAAAAACATTTGCACTCATGTATCTAATACCGACCGCTACCCTCAATATAACGACACTGATATGTTACTGTTACGTTCAATGTAATGGCACTGAAATGAAAGTTACCCCTGTGGCTGTTAACCTTGATGTAATGACACTGATATGTTACTGTTACCTTCAATGTAATGACACTGATATGTGACCGTTACCTCGATGTAATGACACTGATATGTTACTGTTGCCTTCAATGTAATGACACTGATATGTGACTGTTACCCTCTATGTAACTACACTGATGTGTGGATGTTACCTCGATGTAATGACACTGATATGTGACGGTTACCCTCCATGTAATGACACTGATGTGTGGTCATTACACTTGATGTAATGACAATGATACGTGACCATTACCCTCAATGTAATGACACTGACATGTGACCGTTACCCTTGATGTAATGAGACTATGTAGCCATTACCCTCGATGTAATGACACTGAGATTTACTGTTACCTTCAATGTAATGACAGTGATATGTGACTGTTACCTTGATGTAATGACAGTGATATGTGACCGTTACCCTCAATGTAACTACACTGATATGTGGTTGTTACCTTTGATGTAATGACACTGATATGTGATCGTAACCCTTGATGTAATGACACTGACATGTGACCATTACCCTTGATGTAATGAGACTGTGGCCATTACCCTCGATGTAATGACACTGATATGTGGTTGTTACCTTTGATGTAATGACACTGATATGTGACCGTAACCCTTGATGTAATGACACTGACATGTGACCATTACCCTTGATGTAATGAGACTGTGGCCATTACCCTCGATGTAATGACACTGATATGTGGTTGTTACCTTTGATGTAATGACACTGATATATGACCGTTACCCTAACTCTTAATGTAATGACACTGATATGTGACCATTACCCTTGATGTAATGACACTGATATGTGGTTGTTACCTTTGGTGTAATGACACTGATATGTGACCGTTACCCTAACCCTTGATGTAATGACACTGATATGTGGCCATTACTGTCGATGTAATGACACTGATATGTGGCCATTACCATTGATGTAATGACACTGATATGTGGCCGTTACCATTGATGTAATGACACTGATACGTGACCGTTACCATTGATGTAATGACAATGATATGTGACCGCTACCACTGATGTAATGACAATGATATGTGACCGCTACCACTGATGTAATGACACTGATATGTGGGCGTTACCCTCGATGTAGCGACAATGATATGGTGTAATCCCTGCTGGGTAATTCAAAGTAAAGCACAGCATGAGGCGGCCGTTTTTCGGAGTGGCTGTTGGTCAAGCTTAGCCAGGGTGCACCTGTATGTAAACCACTGCTCTGAGATGTTCCATCTCACCTGGGAAACCTTAGCTACATGTACACAGAAAAAAAACACTATGATAAAAAATGTAACAGAGAAATACAAAAGAATACTTACAAAGAAATGGGCTATCATGAACAACAGATGTTAATGTGTAACTTACCTTCTGTAGAAGTGAATTCTTTCCGTGTACAGCATGAAGTGAGTTTTTCCATGGAAGAAAGTATTTCTGGACTTGGAGATCACCTTGTTGTTGGAGTACCTTTTAGAGAAGACCACAAACAACTGTTAATTATTCTTTTCATTTTTTCTAGTTTCCTGAATTTACCCTATCTATCAACAGATGGTCCCAGCAATTAAGTACTTCGTGAGTGCCACTACTCCCAATGGCAGATTAGAAGGCCACATGTCAGGATTGATATGTTTCTTCACTTGAGTGAAGTATTTGCATACCAGTCTGAATGGCAATAAATACATGTTGTGGTTTGACTACAACCATTATATACCCCACTAAACAGACACGTAGGCATCTAAAGAAATGTATCTCAAACAATGTGTATGAAACACTTATTACCTCTGCCAAAGGAGCCTACATTTACGTTTTTGCCATTGTTTATCTGTATAACAGAAAGACTTTGAATGAAATTTGATGCACAGCTTCACCTTGGACTAGGGACTGAACCAATAAATTCTGATGGTCATCCAGCTCTGTATCCCAATATAGGAATTTCAGCATGGCAAAATGTGAGTATTGACTTGTTTTCTGCAATGACTTGCACATCTAAATGATGTGATGGAAATTTCCACTCTTATTTTCCATATGTATTCTCATACACACTGTTATTGTGTAGTTAAGTGAACCACATTACTCACTCGCATATGCTGACAAAATCTACATCCTCCTTGACAAAGTAATTCCTCACACGAACATAATCAAAGTAGGATGGAATGAAGACGAGTGTTTGGGACATGACTGGGTCTTTATGGTGAGGCAAAACCTAGGGACAAGAAGCACACAACTAATATTCATATATTCCAATAAAACAAAAATAACCCCCCCCCCAAAAATAAGACACGATCATGATTCATGGAGAAAAAGAACCCAGTGTTTTGAATGTGTTTACTATTGGTACATGGTCAGTTAGCTCAGCTAAGTATTTAGCTAACACACTTGGAAAGCTTGGAGTAAACCGTCACCAGGCACCAGGTACTGCACCTGACAAATCTCCTGACTTAAAACCCGCAGCTGGGCAAGCGAGAGCTGCATTCAAACATGCGATCCCTTGATGACTGTAGCCAGCCGGTGCTTAAACTGTCCATTAACCACCTGAGAAAACTCATCATACTGGATGTTCATTTCACGCAATTTCATAAATTGTATTAATAAAAAGCTCATGTATGAAAAAGACATGTATAAGTAAAATTGGATTCACTCACAAACTGAAATATAATTCAAATACTTACCTTCTTTAAAAAGAATTTAAACCTTGCATCTGGCAAATCTGTAAACCTTGAGCAGTCGATTCTCTGAAAAACCTGAAAATCAAGCAGTTTGAAGTTTCTTAACACATACAGTTGGTTAATGATTAAGTAAAACTCATTACAGCAGTGAACATTTTGAAAAATACATTCTTGTCAAAGCTCAGAAATCATGCATGACTATTTATTTATTTATTTGATTGGTTTTTTACTATGTACTCAAGAATATTTCACTTACATGACGGCGGCCAGCATTATGATGGGAGGAAACAGGGCTCTGGGGAAGAGTGCACGGCTAGCTGACCATCAGGCCAGTTTATACCAAGCTACATTTGGGAGTTACTTCCATCTTATAACGATGAACAAACACACAATCATACCTGAGGCAGCTGAACAATGATCTGGCATATTGTTCCTGTGATGCTGGACTTGGAAACACAAACCTTCCCCCCAAAATCTGATGATACTGTTAAGAACAATACTGTTTCATCAGGACAATGGTGATACTGTTGATAAAACACTTTCCTTCAAGTTTCATACAGATCCTGCGATCAAGGTACTCATAACATCTCATTTAGATATAATAACTTCATCTAAACAAAACAACATAATCTCATCCAAATACAACCTTATCTCATCCACATACAACCTTATCTTATCCAAATACCACCTTGTCTTATCCAAATATGACAACCTCATCTCAACTACATAAAATATGGTTGTGGGTTTTATCTGGGTTCTGTCTGACTTTCTCCCACAATAATGTTGGCTACCTTCATGTAAGTGAATGTATTTTTGAGTTCAGCATAAAGCACCAATCAACTAAACAAACAAATCTAGACAAAATAAACTCATCTCGGATAAAACAAAAGATCTCATCAAAATTTCACAACACCAAGATTCAACAATCTCATCTCATCCATATACACTGACCTCATTTCATTCACACAACCACATTTCATCCAATATAACATCATTCATCCCACACAACCATCTCTCATCTAGATATATAACAACCTTTTCTCAATCAAATGCAACCTCATATCATCCATACTTAACAACCACATTTCATCCCATGTATTCACCTCATCTCATCCAATATGACGTTAAACCCCAAGATTTCATTCATTCATCTCCTCCGGATATATAACAACCTCATCTCATCCAGATATATACCCTCATCTCATCCAGACATATGACCTTATCTCATCCAGATAAATAACAGCCTCATTTTATCCCAATAAAGAGCAACCTAATCTCATCCAGATATATAACAGCCTCATCTCATCCAGATATATAACAACCTAATCTCATCCAGATATATAACAACCTCATCTCATCCAGATATATAACAAACTCACCTCATCCAGATATATAACAAACTCACCTCATCCAGATATATAACAACCTCACCTCATCTAGATAAATAACAGCCTCATCTCATCCAGATTTATAACAACCTTATTTCATCTCCATAAATAGCAACCTCATCTCATCCAGATATATAACAACCTCATCTCATCCAGATATATAACAACCTCATTTCATCCCAATAAATAGCAACCTCATCTCATCCAGATTTATAACAACCTCACCTCATCCAGATAAATAACAACCTCATCTCATCCAGATATATAACAACCTCATCTCATCCAGATATATAACAACCTCACCTCAACCAGATAAATAACAGCCTCATCTCATCCAGATAATCATACAAGAACGATATCGGCAAGCAGATGGATATGTAAACCAGCAAATAAAACCAAACTACTGATCCACTCATCTGAAAGACACTAAATTTCTCTCTAATACTTTCACTACTATTGGTCATTATTTGTCATGAAGTCTTAAAAAGGATACTTTGACAGTTTTTGTTCACAATGGAGTTCAATTCAGGACACACCAAACTGCTGAATACCAAAGTCTGCCTATAAAACTTGGCCCTGAAAAATAAGTAAGTGTTTATTATCAAGCATTTCACTTTACACTGTGGCTTAATTCTAGTGTTGAGGAGAAAGGCAGAACTCAAGAAAAAAACAGTCAACCATGCCAACTAGCAGCCTGGCCACCACAAAATAGAGAAATTATAAAAATACTGGCAAGTATTAAATCACTGGATAAGACACAAATTACAACTTGGTTTTAATGCATCATAATACAAATACATGAAAACATGAGAAGACTGGATGCATCACACCTTTATTACAAAACACCTGTGTATTTGTGAGTATCAGAAATGATAAGGGAATAGCACAGTATGCCAAAATTTGTTTATGACTTGACAGAGCTTTACATACAAACTATTCTACACGGAAGTCTACAGTCACCAGAGTTGTTCCCCTTTAAGGGAGCGTAGCCAAATATCGTTTGTAAACCAATCGTTCGCGATCTGAAAATTTCGCGTTTGATCAATTTTGAAACAGATCGAGAGGCCTTCCTCACCTCGTGATCTGTCCATGATTGGTGTAAACAGGATTCTGAATAAGCCTGTAAGATCTCGGGCCATGTGCGAGATCGCTGTCGTCACGAGCAAAGAAAGAAGAAAGTAGTTCCACACGTCGACCCGGAGACATGACGAAAGCAAATCTTAACAGTAATGGCAGGATACTGATATTGGTGACCGTGTCCCGTTGATTCGGTTACAAAAACTAATAAAAGTTGTTTGCGAAAATTACACAACGCGTTTTTCTTTTATATTTCAGAAAATGTGCGGGTACTGCTAGACCGAATAGAGACGAATGCGTAGGATACTATAAATTCTGAGTCAAATTGAAAGTAGGCATATGAGAGCACTTCTGCCAGTATACATTTAAATAATCTTCTTGCTGAAACAACGGCTACATAAAATAATCTCTGCATAAAAACCAAACGTGTTTCGGGACTGTATAAATCTTTATACAGACAGATAAGAGAGACAATTTTTCTTGATAGAGTTATCTTCCATGACCTAATGTTTTTCCAGAGATTCATCATTATTTTATTTTGCTTTGCACTCGGGAAGTCGTGCAAGAGCAACATACACTTGCATATTCCAGCTGCAGTCAGTGGATGGGAACAGCTAGGTAATCCATTCAGAATTCAGAAAGTCACTCTGAACTTTGAATGATACGACTTGGTGTCTAAAATTAATATAATACAAAGTATTACCTGAAATGTTCAATTTATTTGCTCTTAACAGCAAACTGCTCTTTTAGATGTGCCTTCTACTGGTACATTATGTGAGCGAGTTCATTTCAGTAACTTATGACACCTGCTGATCATCAGATCACAGGCGTGTCAAAACTTAATTTCCAGATGTTAATCCTCTCTATGAGCACTTGTCACTGATGTTGTATATATTTAACTCCATGTAGGTATATACCTTCCAAGAAGATGACTACAACCCTAACCCTGAGTAATAACATGACTGCGGTAAAATGTAGCAACAAGGCGTGACACTTCATCCAGGAGAATTCCACTAACCTTGGTGAGAAAAAGACCAAGAAACGTTTATTTTTATTACAAGGAATATATGAGATGGCAATCCCAGTTTCAACTCACACAAACTGAATAATATTTTTCTTTATTACTGATGCACATAATCTTCATGGTATACTCCTTTTAGCCCACATACTTTATATTTTTGAAAAATCCCGCGCTAATATCAACATATGCACTGGTGTCTCTTTTACCTAAATTAAGCAGGCTGTGACGAAAGTCTCACTGATTATTTATACATTTTAATATTCAACAAAAAATATACTTTTTTACAAAATTTTTCAAATACTCTCAATTTATAATTCAATCAATGCTACAACTACTAACATATACCAGTAAATACTGTAAAAACAAGATAAAAATTAAAGATACGTCCAGTTAGGTACTGGAAGTCCGCCATAAGGTAAACACACGACCCATATTTATTTTATTTTATCATAAAGAATATAGCATAAAGTCCTTCAGAATTTCAGTTAAACCAATACATTTTGCCTCATTACTGATTCACAATCTGCATGACTGGAGGCAAACAGCAAACAAACAATTACGACTGGGAATTTGCCATTTCATCGTCAGCCACCATATTCATGGCCAACTGTAAGATCTCGGAATATACAGCAAAGCATGTACAAAGATCACGTGTATTTACAATTTATCATATACCTATGATGTGTTACCCGCCTGATACAGAGCCCCCTGATATTTTTTCGTATCACCATCCTATGAACATTTTGCATGCGCGGAACTACTTTCGCACCAAGTGACCTTTCCCTGGGAAAGCCCTGCGGTCCTCAACGGGGATTGCCACTTACACGAATATGCGATTTATTCTCCCTAAAATTAAGACCCAGTAAAACTAATAAAATTTTTTCTATACTGTCTATGTGCCAACATTATGGGCAAAAAGGTTATAATCAAATATTTTCATCATTTTTTTGTGTCGTCTGTTTCGTGATTTTTGGCGTCAAATTACATTCCGCAATGCAGATGGCTGTCGATGTCAAACTATATGACTGCCCGGTAGAGGTGTACGAAGTCTACAAGGACCACAGGCCACCAAAAATGTGAACAGCCGACAATCCATTTTACCTCGGCATCAATTACAAAAGAAAAGCTTGCAGTAATGTATGGTACAAATGCCAACCAATGGGAGAGCACACCCTAAAATCAATTATGAAAACCATGGCAAAACGACTGAACTTACCTGGCCGTTTTACAAACCACAGTGCCCGCAAAACAACATGTAACCGTCTCCTTTATGCTGGCGTAGCTCCCACGACTATTATGCAACTCACTGGCCACAAAAATGTTGCAAGTATAAATAATTACGCTGTGTTTTCTCATGGTTTACAGGAAAAGATGAGCCACATCTTTTCAAATGCACCAGTCACAAAGCCTTCTGCTGCGAGCGTAACTCTTCCTCCCCAACCCAGTACATCCACAGAAATTGATACAGCTGTCCCATCATCTTCTACAGTACAGAATGATCTGTTTGTTTCACAGAATTTCACACACAATGTAAACCATGTCACTAGAACATGTACAACTGCTGGTATTTTCCAGGGTGCCTCCTTCTCAAATTGCACGTTCCACCTCAATTTCTGCCACGGATCAGCTGCCCATTAACTTTGTTGACAAACTCTTTCAAGAACTCACAGAGACTTCAGCAAATTTAAAGAACTTTCAGTCATCCACATGTAATTAAATCACTCCTTCACTTCTAAAATTGGTGGTTGACCTGATTTTTTTTAACGCACTTTACAGCCGCTATAATCAATTTCAAAATGCCACTTGTCAGGTTTGAGATGATGTTTATATAAAAGTTACAGTTCTTGCATTCAGATGGCATCTGTGTTTCGAACAGAAGCCATACTTACCTGATGTTGTATAAACAATATATCCACGGTTTTTCCAGTCTTTGTTTTATTTTATTTTCTGTGTTTATTTTCATATTTTTTTTTTTTTTACCCAATGTTTGCGTCTTCTGCAGCGGTCAACTATTTTGAAATATGCTATATTTAGAACGAAATCCATGTGCGCGTAATAGTTTGTGAGCGTTATGACGGCCTGTGCACTGCCAGACACTATACGCTAAGCAAAGTAGTCTGAAGAAATATCTGGATTTTATGCCCCCCAAAGTAGTGTCAATAGAAGGTATATGATAAATATACTGCTGGCTCGGTCGATACGGCGACGCAACCGCAGAGAACTCAAGCAGATATGACGATGCAGATCAGCACAGTGTGATGATAATCTCTATAACCATGAGTAATTGTTTTACTGTACATAAATCACGACAGAGCCCGGTCCGTTGTAATAGGAATCTATGCCTCCAAACAGACCTTGCCAAACAGAATAGAGCATATGCATTACAATAAAATAGAAGATGTACATATGAAATGTGACTGTTTGTTACTGCCGATGCAACCGACCCAGCCTGGTGCTGCACTGTAGCCTGGTGGAGGCTGACACACCTTTTCTTACTTCTGGTTGCTAGAGGGTCATTAGCAGGGGGTGAGTGAGTGAGTGAGTGAGTGCTTGGGGTTTAATGTCGTACTTAGCAATTTTTCAGTCATATGACGATGAAGGAATCCTTAGAATGAATGTAATGTGCCTCCTTGTAGCAGGACGGATTTCCACCGCTTATTTATCTGGTGCTGCTTACATGTGACTCGTCCCAGGATTGACCCTGAATCTACCGCTCCCAAAGCGGACGCTCTACCAACTGTGCTAACGGGCTAGTAGCAGGGGAAGAAAATCCTGAGACAAGGAGATTAATAAAGGTGATGAAGCAATTCTCTGAAACGTGAATACGTAACATCAGAAAACTGCTCACGAAGGGTGACTCGGAGCTGAGCTGACATTGGGTGGTTCAGAATATCGCTCAGTAAATACTTCATTTTGACTGATCGCCCCTCTTTTCTCATGGAATCAACCATGCCTGACCTAAACAAGCTTTCACATTTACTTACGTGGCCTTACATTAAACTACCTGTAGGTCTTCAATGTGGGAACATTTTCAGTAATTTAAGATAGTTTAGCAGGACAATTTATTCCAGGGGCAGTTCGTCAATTTTCATTGATGGTGCACAAACCGGCATGTCAAAGCCGGGATGTTTTATTCGGGCTTTTTGTCTTGGGCTTCTTATGGTCACAGAGCTTTTGCTATTTTACTCAATCTCTGTCAAGAAAGGTATGTGATGTTTATTACGTTTATTCTGATCGTGGAGGTAGAACTTGTGATGCGGTCATACTTTGGGATTATAGTTCGCACGTAGGCCTACTGATATCGGAGTTGTGCGGTTTTCAGAGAGGTCATTGTATCACAAAGCGGCAGGACAGCGCGCAAGTCTCATTTGAAATGTGTTTTTATCTAATCATGACCAATCGCGAACTTAATCGTCAAAAAAACAATCGCTAAATTTAATTGGAAACGCTATGAAAGTTGTCGTTGAAATCGAAAATCAATTGTTCGCGACCTTGAAACTTCACATTTGAAATGCTCACGATTTTTTGCTACACTCCCTTAGCATCCATGGTAAACAATTATGAGTTGAATTACATTTTCAAACGTTGCTATGCCTACTCACCATCCATTCAGAGTCCACATTCTGACACGAGAGAAATCCACACCATGGCTTTCCTTTGGCTGCAGGTGCATATGTTCCATCAGAAACTGTCAAATACACATCCCACAATTTCATGTTTACCTCAAACTAGGCATACCACAAGATTTGCTATCTGTATAAAGCTGCAGTCACACTGTATGATTGTCCAGTCGATTCGTCAACTCTGATTAGTCAAATGAAAATGGAAGCAATCAAAAAAGTGCATCGTGTAAACATGGCTTATGAAATGAGCTTGCCTCACTTTCATTCCATTTGTCAGATTCGACAAGTCAATACAACAAATCGCATCATGTGAACAAGGCTTATCTCTTTACCTGCCTTACAGTTACGCAACATATATTGTTAATGAGTCTCCAATTTTTTATGTTTTCCAAAAGCAGAGGCATGGCAAACTAAAGTGGGTTCAATATGAGACCAAACTTCATTTCTGTCAAACTTGTCCTGTTTGGGGGAAAGTGTGGAGATAAAACAAATCCACTGTTACCTATGAAGGAAATCAGCTAAAGCCTGACAGAAACTTCAACTCTACAGGTAGATTTGAGTCAAAACAGGTGACCAGTGAAAGGCCAGTGACAGCCTGATGCGTTACACAATACTTACCAGTATATGGTCCCAATTTTGCATGAGGAAAACATCTGCCTGGTCAAGTATGAGCAGTTCTATGGAAGACAGGAAGTCACATTCCACCTTCTCACTGAAACAGAAATTCACTTCACTTTACCATTATTCTTCAGAGGACAATTATAAATTTTCTTCCATCAAAAATTCCATTTTATGTTATTTCACATGACACTTGTTCCTGAGTAATTCAATATCCCTTCATCCCTGTATTAAGAACCAATTAGAACATTTCATATTGTTATCCATTTTACTGTGCTACTTGAAGCAACCTGAGTATTATTTGTTTATGTAAGATTACAAAAATGCAATTTTCCACATTGTCACCCTTCAAAATTTACCAGACATGTACTTTCAGGCAGATACAAAATTCAGACCTGAATTCTAATAAATGACAAATGTAATTTAGTTTAACCTAAATTCAATTCAGAGATGTTAATGGACTTTTAGATATGTTACAAGTGTACAAGTCCCATAATACAGCCTTGAGATTCTGTAAGTCTTGTTTCCAGGACACAAAATGCTTCAGGGGAGATGACAATAGAAACAGGTGTTCCACAAGGGTCAACATTGCAATCACGACTTTTTATCATGCACATCAATGACCTTCCACAATAAATTAACACATGTACTTATTGTAAGTACATGTAACACATGTTGAGAACTTTGCTGATGACACAACTATCAGCTGAAGTACAAAAACTGTTACAGAAATTGAGACAGTTTTGAATGAAAGCCTAAAAGCTGTCACTGTGTGGTGTTATGAAAATGAAATGTATTTAAATCCAGATAAACAAAATTTATGTTAAGTTCTCGACAGCGTCTCAGAAGAGTAAAATAAAAACAATGCTCAAAACATACAAACTGAAGACTCTTAAACTGAACAAGTCTCATTAACAAAATTGCTCGGTGTTATTATAAATGAAATACTTACATGGCAAGATCATATTGATTTCATTTGCAAACAAATTTTGAAAATTCTTGGAATTTTAAGGCAGAATAAGATTTATCTGGATCTGAAGACACGAAAAACTTTTTGTCATAGCCATATTTTGCCACATTTTCATTACTGTAGTTCAGAGTGGGGAAATTGTCCACAGTCACTTATTGACAGATTATGTATGCTTGAAAAAAGAACAGCTAAAATTATATTAGATTGTAAAATACACACTTCTAAAGCTCCAACTCTCCTAGTGAAGCCACAATCATTCATTCGTTCCAAATCTCCTAGAGTTACACTGGATGCCAATTTCTGATCCCATCAGATATCATATGATTTGTCTGATTTCTAAATCTTTGCATGATGACTATATCACCACTATATCTAAATGAATTGCTTGTTAAAAACACAGCAGTACACAATAAGTTTCTTACATCAACTGTTAACAACCTTCATATTGATAAGCATAATTATGTTATAAAAACATTTTTTACAGTAGTGGGCTGTCATGTTGAAACAGTTTAGAATGTCTAATCAAAACAGCACCATCACTTTCTGCTTTTTAAGTCATGTTATTTGAAAAATTATTTCATCTGTTAAATTTATATAAACTGATATATGTAGTGATGTATTACTGACTGTTTTCATGTTTTAAAAAATGGAATTGTATATACTGATAGAACTTGTTTAGTCTTCATGTATTGTTATAGACGGCCTCTGGGAGGAGCAAATTGTTAAATCTGACAAAGCCCCCCTCTTTAAATAAAGGTTTCATTCATTCATTCATTCATTCATTCGAGTCACTGTAACCTGCAGCAGCTGCAGTCATGCAAGCTATTTGCCTCACCCATCTCCCCCAATCATTGTCCTCAGCCCCAGGGGAGAGGCCAGGATAATGTCAGAGCTATAGAAGTCTGTGTAAAGCTTGAGGGTCTTCTTAGCAACACCCAGGCCTATCCTAAAGTGGTCATCTATGTTGCCCGTAAAGGTGGCTTCGTAGTCCTCTGGAAAATGACAGGTAAACACTCAGGTCATTCTCCACATAGGTAATGCAGATATCACAGTTGTACAGTTGTAGGACATCATGGAAAATCTCCCTCTGCAGGGGTTTGGATGGTGTAGCCATTCAACATGATGGTAAAATAACATGTTGAAATAGTGAAAACTCTTTAGTTTTTAAGTTACACTATTCCTGTATTAAATGACATTTGTGGATCTACTGGACAGCATACATGTCCTTAAGTGTCCAAATAATAAATTAATAAAATAATGAATGAAACATTAGGCACACAATCTGAGTGGCAAAATATAATGTACAACAAATAATGTTCCCCATTGCAGAGATCCTGCACTGTACACGTTCATGTCATGTAAACTGGAACCTCTTGGACTTACAAAAGGTTATGCTGTATTTCACCTAAAGATTAGCTTTTGGTCACACATTTGGCTTTATTCTAAAGGATTCATCCACACTACAGACCTATATAATTCGTGACGGTTGAATTATTTCCTATCACAACAACTTCAGCATTGTCATGAAAAGTATCATTTTAAGGCCTTTATTTGCTTCTGAAAGTGCATTTTGACAGGCCAAACTTTAGGTGAATGACAGTGCTTTACAACTGCTACATTTAGCTCACCTGGTTTGAGGCCTTTCTTGTTGGATTCTCCACTCTCACTGTATTCTGACTGAAACCTCTTCTTGTTGCTGACAAATGTCTGTGAAGAGGTTCATATTAAAAGTCAGTGGGCATATCTATGTAAGTTGTAGGACATAATCATCATAACTGAATTATGATGGAGTGAAATATTTTCTTTCTGATAACGAACTTGTTGCTGTATTTGTACTGTGGATCTGAATATCAGACATTTTAACATCAATGGGGTCTGTATTTCACTTTCTAAGTCTCCAGTGGTGATGATTGCTTATTTCCCTTACTCACACTCCTTATTCCTCATTATATACTGAACACAAAAATATTACATGTATATTACAGTAACCATCTCTACTGCTTGAAAGAAAAAGCCATTTACACAAATACAGCACATCAATGGTTTTGGGTGAAAAGGGATGTATTCTAACTGTAACGCATCTTATCAAACAGAGATGGAGCACGCATAGTACTGAAAAGACTGTCATTTTCCAGTGTTGGATTGAGAGGTGGGGTTATCTCCCTTCGAAGGACTGCAGTCAACTGAGAACTCTTGTAATAACAATTTCAACAGCCACCTTCAGCTTTTAGTTGACACATTCTCCCTAATAAATAAATGATTCGAGGAAATGTGGTTTGACTTTATTTTGAAAACTTTGCTGTTCAGCATATTAATGAAGACATCTTTAACACCAAACCCACAAGTTTATTTACTTAAAGCATTGATTCATATCACCACTTAATCCTGGATTACCTCAGCCATCTGGATGAGATTATTCAAGGTAAGGAAATTCTACAACCATACTAACAAAATGTCCACAGTAAGTCATCTCACCTGATCCTTTGGCATCAGAAGGTCAGTAAACATGTTGACAACTTTCAGGGCAGAGTCTCGAAAAGGTAGCACAATAAGGACTTTAGGCCTTGTTAAACCTTGGTCTCTGCAGTCACTGAGGAGGTAATTAACAGATGGGAATAAATATCACATCTAGGAGTACTTCAGATACCAAGGCAACAGATTTATAATAGTGGAAAAAATCATCATACCCAAAATGTAATGAAAATTCCCCACCACAAAATGTTGGTATTTTCAATGTATTCCATTGACACATATGTTCTAAATATTTTCTTTAAGAATGGCAGTCAGATGTCGAGAAATTAACATTAGAACGTACATCTCCATGAATCAATGAATATTCGAAAAGTTGCTTGAGGACCTAGAACAAGCATATGTGACTTATTTATTTATTTATTTATTTGATTGGTGTTTTATGCCGTACTCAAGAATATTTCACTTATACGACAGCGGCCAGCATTATGGTGGGTGGAAACCGGGCACAGCCCGGGGGAAACCCACGACCATCTGCAGGTTGCTGGCAGACCTTCCCACATACGGCCGGAGAGGAAGCCAGCATGAGCTGAACTCACGGCGACCGCATTGGTGAGAGGCTCGTGGGTCATTACGCTGCGCTAGCGTGCTAACCGACTGAGCCACGGAGGCCCCTCATATGTGACTTACAAATAGTAATGGAGAAAAACATAGTGTTAGCAAGAAATTGTTAAACTGGGAGTGCAAAAAAAATTTTTAGGGAGTGAATCTTCTTCGACCGAGAGTAGCGATGGGAGTAGACCGAGCGGAGCGCAAGAAGTCTACAGGTCGCAGTCCAGAGGCCGCCTAGGTTCCTGTAAGACCTTGGTTTCTAGATTTTCTCTGAAGCATTCAGAGTAAATTTAGTGATTCAAAAAATCATAAATAGGACATCAACTCTTTTGAGGAAGGAATGAAGAGTTAAAAATAAAAATTTGATGAAAAGTGATATTTTTGTTTCATTTCATGGTCTTGTGCAAGTCTAGCCTATCACCTTTGACGTGCTTACACGTTTATATGAACCCTGGATAAGTATATATATATATAAAATTAAATGATAAAAACATCAATATTAATCAGAGAAAATTAATCCAGTAAGCCACACTCAAAGTTTAACTGAGGTAGACTTAGGCTCTGAAAGCCCCAAAATCAGGAGACCAGAAGGGCTAGTTGACTTTGAAAACAACAGGCCCTTCCTCAAAACAGAAAAAAAGCACCACATGAGTAAGATTTACCATTATAGGTTGTTCTGATAGGCCCCCTGTACAGACTATTATTATTTTTTTTCAAAGAATTACAAGTACATGTGACTGGTTACTAATGACATGAAAATAAGTCATTAAGAAGTTTAGGTACTAGAGGATTGTAGCCAGCAAATCAGCTGTGAACTTAATATTGGGCAAGATGTTTGGGGGACTGATGATTCCAGCATAGAACCTATCTGTAAATACCAGTAGTAAAATATATATCATCCTTTGACCAAAGCTTTCAGCTACAGAAGACTAAAGTCAGCTGTAGCTTATAAAGATGCTGGCATTTGTAATGAATTTGGTACACTGCTGTGACGTTTAACCTTACATGTAGTAACATGTCACAATAAAATCTTCCCTTTAGTTCCAAAACTCCAGTGTAGATGTGATCCAATTTTCAAGCAAACTTTTATTTTTTAAAGTCATCCCGATTTCTGCTGCTTCCAATGTTTCATCACTACTTATTAAATAGTAATAGCCACCAAAACATTTTCCATAGTTCCATGTTGCTATCTTTTCTTTAGTTTTGGATATGTTTTAGTTTTAATCGTCATCTGTAGCCCATCAGAACCACTACCATGACTATAGCTGTCAAATGGCCATTACGTTGTTGATCACATGTGACATTTCCGACAATTTGTCAGAAGCTCACTGATTGGTCAATATCAGAGACAGAGCCAATGGGATGGAGTGTATCATAGCAACTGCTCCTGGAAGCCAGCACATGTTGTACTTTTCTTTCACTTTTACCGCCTGGCCAAACTACATTCAATTGGATAACAGCTGTTTTACTAGCGGACAGGTTAAATTCCAACCAATCAAAGACAGTATATTACGGAGTCAGCCAAATCCCCCATGAAGCTGGCTCCTTACTCTTTGGTGAATTCCATGCTTGGCTACTTACTGCAAATTAAACTCTCTATCTGCCAACACAGTGAAGTAAAAGATGCATGTTTTGTTACAGGAACAGCTCAGCTCTGCATAAAATAGCTGTGTTTTCTCAGATCTGACAGTGCAAATCATGGCTTCACATTTCGCTAGCTAAATGCATGAAGCGTGAGTGAGTGCTTGGGGTTTAACGTCGTACTTAACAATTTTTCAGTCATATGACGACGAAGGAATCCTTAGGGTGCATGTACGTGTAATGTGCCTCCTTGTAGCAGGACGGATTTCCACCGCTCTTTTATCTAGTGCTGCTTCACTGAGACGATTTACCGAAGGCAAGTAAGCCGCACCACCCGAGCCATTATACTGATACGGGTCAACCAGTTGTTGCACTATCCCCTTCATGCTGAACGGGGATAGAAGTTACAACTTCCTCTTTTAAAGTATTAGGTGTGACTCGATCAAGGATTGATCCTGGATCTACCGGTCGCGAAGCGGACGCTCTACCAACTGTGCTATCCGGGCCAGTCAAATGCATGAAGACAAAACATTCATTCCATGCCAATGCATTCAGAAACAGCAAAGCTTACACGTTGTCTGGGACAGGGGTGGATTTGGTCTTGATCTTGGTGTTGTGAGCCACAATGCGACCTCTTGTCCTGGTGATAACAGAAATACAAACAACTCTCAATATCATCGTTTCAAAAGACTCTTAATAAAAAATTACACACCTCAGCACACTATCTTTTTACTCATTTTCATGGTATTTTAAGCCATACCCCAAAATTCACTGGTCCGGTTTATCATTAGACCATGACAAGCACAAGTACGTGTAGATGACAAACCTCCTGATGTTAAGTCAGAGCCAAATCAGCAAGGGCTGGATTTGAGCCTGTGACCTCATATATATGTATATGTTCTGACATCAGTCTATATGATGAACAAATTTAAAGGATACATGAATAGGTACTATAAAAGGAAGAGTATGGTTTAAAAGAAAATGAAGAAAGATATGGCAAAAAGCTTTTAATAGCATCTCCAATTTGTTTTTTTCTCCTCAAATGTTGTTTTAACAACTCTCACTGTTGATATCCCCACAGCAGGCTACTTAATTTCCAGACTGACTGCTGGGGCAATAGGAAAACTTAGCTTAAAGCCAATTTTCCACCTTCCAAAAAGAAGGCTGAGACGTTTTTTGTACTTATATGTCAGGCCACATCATATACCTCATATTAAAAAATATTAAGAAAGTGTTCCATGTATCGCTAACATTTTCTTCCTGAACATGAATACAACAACTTCTACAACAGAGTGACACCTGAGCAACTCTGCTTTGTGCCATATCTATTATATCTAATCCTGGTACCTGTAATTATCAAGACTTACTTAAGCACATGGTTCAGCGCATGAAGACAATAGACCAGGCGGATCTGTTCCCCATTCTGAACACTTCTCTCCGGGAAATATAAATCCTATAACAAAAAGACACGGACAAATGAGGTTCTGATGTTCAGTGTTACCTAATTTTATCTTTGACCAGAAAAACAGAAGAATGCAAAGTGCTTTTTAAGGATAGATGTACACTTTTATGCTTGAACTTGTTCACGTGATTACTCTATCTGTTAGATCATTCAAAAGGCAAACTTGCAGCATTGATGCTACATTTAGAACCTACCTGGTAAGTATTAATGATCTTGAACAGTTCTAACTGTTGGCTTGTAAGAGGCTCTGGAAACACAGAGGCAAGACATTAGCATAACACCATGTGAAAGTTGCAGAGTTACTTTATAGTACCGTAGTTCGCTGACCTTTTCGACCAACAGCTGTCAAGCCACACCTGTGTGTCAGACAGTGAAATTTGTCACTTTCACATCTAATGATCGAAACTTAAAATGGTGCCGCAGTGGTGGGGTGGAGTGGGGTGATTGTTTTCTCATCTCGACCGATGGCTAGTCAGGAGTGCAGTGCACATGCTTGGATAAAAGCAGTCCAGTGGGTACAGGCTTGACCACACCTTTATTTTTATCCATCAATTAAAATGAAGGAAGTATCAAGCCACAGTTCTTTAGAAACCCGTCAATTCTGATATTGTCTCAAAGCATGTTCCAGTCTAACTAGCAAGTTAACAACGGCTTCTCTGGCTGTCAGCTACACTGCATTGGTGAATGCATAATACGGGGAACAGTGTTGTCTGTTCACGGTCCCAGAAATAAATGTAACACATCAGCATACAAGCATCTGTCCTTAACTTCCCATAAAATACAGGGGGAAATTTTCCAAGCCTCACACATTTCAGAAGTGTTAGATGAGAGGAATTTCCAGACATTCCCGATTCCATGAAATGGCGATGATAAATTCCACATGCACGGGTTGAACACTGTGTTCTCATATGTGGAAATGGATATCCATTTATACCTGCTTTATATTGCAACAATTGTAAACATTGTGTTAATGCAACACTACATCCATTCCTACTCGCATTTTCTGGGAACTCAGTTATGTGTTTAAGTCTTCAACATTCTTCAATAGAATTCAACATTGACCAATTAGATGAATTTATTTTCAATGATCCACACCTTGGAAAAAAAATAAGTCAACACGATTGTAAAATCTTCCACCAAATGTACACTAGCAGACGGAGGCTCAAAATTTTACCTACCATCAATTGTCATGTTCCTAATGAAGATTCTTTGTATTTTAATTTGGACTTTGGGTTTGAGTTTGTCACTAAACCATTTCAGTAAAGCTATCATAAAGTCACATACCAGTATAGGTGTATATACAAAGATATTCACCAAACTTACATGTAAATTCAGGTAGAATTCAAAACAATTACCAAAAGAACAGGTGGTCAGATTGGGTCTCTGCTGTGATTGACGGGCTCTACAAACACAATGTTGAAACTTCAAAGGCTGTACCCAGAGCTCAGCGACGTTGCGATCTGCTTATCAATACAACTCAGCTCTTTATATCTGAATACACCCCGTCAGTTTTAGACTCACCCTTCCTCCTGCAAATTTCCACACAAAGAATGCCATCGCTAGATCACGAAGTTCAAGACGTATGTATGTTTTGATGCAAACCAAGTGGGTTTTCTTACGAGAGGAAACATGTTGAGTCTAATTTCTTAAGTCGGAGTAGCACAGTGGCTAGTTTTTAACACAGTGTTGCGTTCAATCTAATGAAAGGAAAAAAAAGTTCACAGAAACCCTGAAAAATGTTCGAGTCACACTGATTTTAGTGTGTCCATCATGTTACAGGCGATAGACAATTAATTTTGCCTCATGTTGCATTGCCTCGTTATCAAGAACGACCAAGGTCTGAGTACAATTTTAGTGTCTCGCTATCATGTTCGCTATACCTGCATGTGTGCTGTTGGCCTCTGCACAAACTTCACAGATGAGCTTATACAACAAATTAAGTTGTGTAATAGGCTATTACAGTGTTTCGCGGTACCTCATTGCCCCTAGTGAACAATGATCCTACACAACAGGCGATGTGGCTCGGGAAATCACCTGGGCAAAGGGGCCTACATTTTTGCCTGGTGTGTTTGAATCAGACTGACTGCCCAAAGCCTACGCTGCTCCTTCAGTGGCAAAGGTGTATCCATACACATCGCCCGCCAGTTGACACGTGTATTTGGTATTCGGGTGAGAACCATCAACCACCCGCAGTGCGCTATTAAACCATCCACGGTGCGCTATTCAACTTCTCTAATCACATTCCCCTTCAGCTGATGACCTAATTTTGTCAACTTTCCCTTGAGCATTCCCACCACGAGTGCTCATCGAAAAGGTCAATGAATTACGGTAGTTACATAACAATAAAATTACCCCACAAAAGTTTGGTCGAACATTTACATAGAGCTTTATACAGGTTACATAGGTTCCTTTTTGTGCTCGTAATTAAGAGAAAAAATACATTTTGAAATAAAATACAGGGGTACAGATGGGACACAACATTCAGACATACTTCAAAATACATGTACCTGTATGGGTATTCATAAAGTGTATTTTGGGAATAAATTCGCACTTCGCATTCAATACTGTCAGTATACACATCTTAAAGCTGTGTACTGTCTAACGTTGATGGGTTGCCTATGTGTTTGACTAATCCGCACACACAGTGGAAATTTGTAAAATGCAAATATGATTATCTTTATGACACCATTAAAAGGCAAGAATCCAAGCTGACAATGTTTTACAACTATTTTCCAGTATACATACCTCCTAAAGGGGGAGTAACTGTGCACCACTTCTGATTACAACCCAACAATTGTTGACATAACTTGTGCTTAACCTGCAAATAAATGTCATATACAGACATGTACTCATATGCAATCAATATTAAACTGCAGCTAGGTGACGGCATTTGCCAGTTATGTTAACAAACGGATGACCTGAAGATGCCCGGCTCTGTATTGTTATGGTGAAGCCTGGTTCATGTGATGAGCTGTATCAACATAGTTGAAGGAGCCTGGTTCATGTGATGAGCTGTATCAACATAGCCGAAGGAGCCTTATTCATGGGGTGAGCTGTATGAACATAGCTGAAGGAGCCTGTTTCATGTGATGAGCTGTATCAACATAGCTGAAGGAGCCTGGTTCATGTGATGAGCTGTATCAACATAGCTGAAGGAGCCTGGTTCAAGTGATGAGCTGTATCAACATAGCTGAGGGAGCCTGGTTCATGTGATGAGCTGTATCAACATAGCCGAAGGAGCCTTATTCATGGGGTGAGCTGTATCAACATAGCTGAAGGAGCCTGGTTCATGTGATGAGCTGTATCAACACAGCTGAAGGAGCCTGGTTCATGTGATGAGCTGTATCAACATAGCTGAAGAAGCTTGGTTCATGTGATGAGCTGTATCAACATAGCTGAAGGAGCTTGGTTCATGTGATGAGCTGTATCAACATAGCCGAAGGAGCCTTATTCATGGGGTGAGCTGTATCAATACAGCTGAAGGAATCTGGGTCATGGTGTGAGCTGTATCAACATAGGTGGAGAAGCCTGGTTCCTTGTGTGAGCTGTAACAATATAGCTGAAGGAGCCCAGTTCATGGGGTGATTTGTATCAATATAGTTGGAAAAGCCAGGTTAATAGGATGAGCTGTTTCGATACAGCTGGAGAAGCCTGGCTCATGAGGTGAGCTGTATTGATATAGCTGGAGAAGCCTGGTTGATGGGGTGAACTGTATCGATATAGCTGGAGAAGCCTGATTCATGGGGTGAGCTGTATCAATATAGCTGGAGAAACCTGGTTCATGAGGTGAGCTGTATAAATATAGCTGGAGAAACCAGGTTCGTGGGAGTGAGCTGTATCGATATAACTGGAGAAACCTGGTTTATGAGGAGAACTGAATCAATATAGCTGAAGGAGCTCAGTTCATCGGGTGATCTGTATCAATATAGTTGGAGAAGGCTGGCTCATGAGGTGAGCTGTAACAATACAGCCGAAGTAGCGCAGTTCATGGGGCGATCTGTATCAATACAGTTGGAAAAGCCTGGTTAATAGGATGAGCTGTATCGATATAGCTGAAGTCTGGCTCATGAGGTGAGATATATTGATATAGCTGGAGAAGCCTGGTTCAAGGGGTGAGCTGTATCAATATAGCTGGATAAGCCTTGTTCATGGGGTGAGCTGTATCGATATAGCTGGAGAAACCTGGTTCATGAGGTGAGCTGTATCAATATAGTTGGAGAAACTTGGTTCGTGTGAGTGAGCTGTAACGATATAGCTGGAGAAGCCTGGTTCAACGAGTGAGTGAGTGCTTGGGGTTTAACGTCGTACTCCTGGTTCAACGAGTGAACTGTTTTAATATAACTGAAGGAGCCTTGGTTCATTTGGTGAGCTATATCAACATAGCTGAAGGAGCCTTGTTCATGTGGTGAGCTGCATCAACACAGAAGAAGGAGCTTGGTTCATGGGGTGAGCTGTATGAATATAGCTAGATAAACATGCTTCATGAGGTGAGCTGTGTTGATATAGCTGGATAAGCCTGGTTCATGGGGTAAGGTGTATCGATAAACTGGAGAAGCCTGGTCCATGGGGTGTGCTCTAAGGGTACAGCTGGAGAAGCCTGGTTCATTTGGTGAGCTGTAACGATATAGCTGGAGAAGCCTGGTTTATTTGGTGAGTTGTAACGATATAGCTGGAGAAGCCTAGTTCATTTGGTGAGCTGCATCAACACAGATGAAGGAGCTTGGTTCATGGGGTGAGCTGTATGAATATAGCTAGATAAACATGCTTCATGAGGTGAGCTGTGTTGATATAGCTGGATAAGCCTGGTTCATGGGGTAAGGTGTATCGATAAACTGGAGAAGCCTGGTCCATGGGGTGTGCTCTAAGGGTACAGCTGGAGAAGCCTGGTTCATTTGGTGAGCTGTAACGATACAGCTGGAGAAGCCTGGTTTATTTGGTGAGTTGTAATGATATAGCTGGAGAAGCCTAGTTCATTTGGTGAGCTGTAACGATACAGCTGGATAAGCCTGGTTCATGGGGTGAGCTGTATCAATACAGATGAAGGAGCCTTGTTCACGGGGTGAGCTGTATGAATATAGCTGGAGAATCCTGGTTCATGAGGTGAGCTGTGTTGATATAGCTGGATAAGCATGGTTCATGGGGTAAGCTCTATTGATACAGCTGGAGAAGCCTGGTTCATGAGGTGAGCTGTATCTATAAACTGGAGAAGCCTGGTCCATGGAGTGAGCTCTATCGATACAGCTGGAGAAGCCTGGTTCATTTGGTGAGCTGTAACGATACAGCTGGAGAATCCTGCTTCATTTGGTAAGCTGTAACAATATAGCTGGAGAAGCCTGGTTCATTTGGTGCCCTGTAATGATATAGCTGGATAAGCCTGGTTCATGGGGTAAGCTGTATCAATACAGATGAAGGAGCCTTGCTCATGGGGTGAGCTGTGTCAATGTAGCTGAACGAGCCTGTTTCATGGAGTGAGCTTTACTAACATAGCTAAAAAAAGCCTGGTTGGGCTGAACTGATAAGACTGCAGTAATAAGTAATATCACTACAGCTAGAAGGCCTTAGCATGTTGTGTCAACATGAATTCTACAGAAGTTAAGCCCCATCAATGTAAACACATTCTCGTTTAGAAACTCAATTCATAAGTCTGTTATATTGATCTAATTATTTTGCATGTCTGTCAAGTAAAAAAAAACAAGAAGATTTTACCCAAAATGTCTTGTATCTTATATATATGTCAGCTATATGGGTAACACTTACATGAAGTCTCTTTAAGTCTTTCTCAGCTTTCTCCACAGTTTGTCGAAAGTCATCACTTGGCCAGGAACAGAGAGCTTTTCCTAAATGTGGGATCTGAAGAACCAGAAGAAAATAAATAAGAGTAGAAACAGACGTTCATATGGGTTACAATTTCTTACAGAACATAAGCAAGTCACTTGATTCTTAAAACTGCAAGCACATGTACATTTTATGACCAGTGGATATTTCATTTCATATATGGTCTACAAGTGGCAAGTCTAACTTTAACAATATGAAAAAAAAATTACTTTTTCTAGCTACTGCATCAACTTGGGTCCTACACCCAATAATCTCATCTGTCAATACCTTCACATTCTCTTTGTTCCAAATTTTGGTTGTGGAAAGCTCCTCAGCAAATTTGTCTGGCAGATCAAACTCAAAGTGTTTGGTAAAAGGGTCTGAAAGGGAAAATTTAATATTTATGATGTCCTTCATATCAAACAAAATTTTGACGCAAAATTTCAATGAAAAACAACAGATATTTCACTGAATATCATACCAGTGAATGTGTATGCAGGAAATACATTTTTGGAGTGATAAAAAGAGTACTTTTAAAGCTGAAGTCTGAAGATGTATTTATAAATTTACTTGTTTGATTGGTGTTTAAGCCATACCCAAGAATATTTCACTTATACAACGGCAGCCAGCATTATGATAGGAAAATGGACAAAGCCAGATGGAAATCCATGACCATATGCAAGTTCTTGGTCAAATGTAAGTCGAAAACTAGGAAAGTGCATGATCTACATCATGGTGAAAAAGACATATACCACCAATATTAGATTAAAAGTGGGTAGAGCAATAGTGGCCATTTGCACAAGCTTAGTTTCAATCATAGCATGTCCCGAACACAAGCATGTGAACTTGAATGTTGTGATGATTGTTTTTACTCTGTGTTGCCATGTTTGATACACCAGGTCCATGTGGCAACTGCACCATCATACAGTGTATGAGGATCATTAAATAATGCTGTACTTCAGTCTTTACAGGATGAAAGCACAAACTTAAAATATAAAGCTCAGTACAGCACTAATAAAACTGTCAGTTAAAACACTTCACCTGATTCCTTCAAACACAATTCCTGAGCATTTCCATCAGTATTATCATCCTCCTCTTCTTCATCTCCTTTATCACCTTCCATTGTGTTATCATCATTAGACAACTCCTTATCGTCATCTCCTGGAATCTGCGTGACAGAAGCATTGTGTTGATCAGAGATCAACACTGAACAATGCGGTTTTACTAATCATGTTTATAATATAACTACTTGCAGAAAATTAACTGTTTTTTACATTTTGGTTTCCTCAACCTATTAATCTGACCAATCCAACAATGGGAATGTTTTTCAATTTGGAGTAAAGGTCAGTATAATAAATCCATCAAATCTGTCTTGACCTGTCAACTGGCGAGACTTTTCTACAGTCTGCATGTAGATGGTATCAGGGTAAAATCTAATGAGTCCGAGTTCTGACCTCGTCCATGAAATCCACGTAACGTAGAATATATGATTCATACAACACTACATCAATATTACAAGTTATGTATGGAGTAAACCAAATCTAAGCAGTAACAATCCAACCTGCTTTGATGAGCACAGCTTGTTGAGATGTGCACACATAAGCATGCTGTGAATGATTCAGATGTAAAGCTGCGAGATCAATGAAGATCACCTCGCGTACATGTGTCTCTCCACTCGTATGTGAGACGGTCTGCCAACAACCTGCGGATGGCCGTGGGTGTCATCTGGGCTCTGCCTAGTTTCCTTCCACCACATATTCGTGGGTATTGCATAAAACTCGAATAAATAATTAAATCCCTTACAAGTGCATCTAAGTTTTGGTTTCAATGGGTGAAAAGATAGCAAAACCACCACACATCACAAAGTACTGGGCCACTTTCTGACATATAGCCCTTATCCACCAAGAACCTGATTCGATCATGTCACTTCATCTCTATGCCATGGGCTAATGACAGTGTTGAAATACACATGCATGTAGCCATGACAGACATTACCTGCTCCATGTCTGAGTCATCTTTCACATTGTGATTATCGCTGTCGTCAGACCCTGAGTCACTCTCATCAGCAGACTCCTCTGAAGCTGAAATAAGGGACACGTATGTTGTATGCTGTGTTCAGAATACACTGTAATATTAAGGGCCTGCTCGCACAAAGAGATTGTAGCTACAATCAATTGTAGACCCTACAACTGACTTATTATTTATTTGATTGGTGTTTTACGTCGTACTCAAGAATATTTCACTTATACGACAGTGGCCAGCATTATGGTAGGTGGAAACTGGGCACAGCCCGGAGGAAACCCACGACCATCCCCAGGTTGCTGGCAGACCTTCCCACATACAGCCGGAGAGGAAGCCAGCATGGGCTGGACTTGAACTCACAGCGACCACATTGGTGAGAGACTCCTGGGTCATTACGCTGCGCTAGCGCGCTAACCAACTGAGCCACGGAGGGCCCGTAATTGACTTAAAAATTAATTGTGTTGCTTGCATAGAGGGATCTTAAGGCTACTGTGAAGTTACAATTGTGACTGTGGGCCAAATTTGACTTGTTCATGAAGATGACTTGTAAATGGACAATGTAACTGTCAATAAACTATCTTGCCTTCAGTTTCAAAAAGTTCTACATCAGGCCAAAATTAAAATATTCTTTGTTTGATGTTCCAAGCCCTTTATATCAAAAGACAGTAGACAGAGCACATTTTTTTTTTGTTTTTTTCACAGAAGGGAAGAACAATCGTAGAATCCCGTTCAAATGATTAATCAGAAATAAACTTTCTCAACAATGATCAGAACACAGCACTAAATTATATCACCATATACTTGGTAATTCTCAAAATAAACATTCTTAGATCCTTACAATAAAACTAATATGTAAACATTTGTTAAAAGTTTTTAAGAGAACTATGGCATAATTTAAGTCAACAGTTAGGGGCCTCCGTGGCTCAGTCGGTTAAAGCGCTAGCGCAGCGTAATGACCCAGGAGTCTCTCACCAATGCGGTCGCTGTGAGTTCAAGTCCAGCTCATGCTGGCTTCCTCTCCGGCCGTACGTGAGAAGGTCTGTCAGCAACCTGCGGATGGTCGTGGGTTTCCCCCGGGCTCTGCCCGGTTTCCACCCACCATAATGCTGGCCGCCGTCGTATAAGTGAAATATTCTTGAGTACGGCATAAAACACCAATCAAAAAAAAAAAAAAAAAAGTCAACAGTTTAAGCTAGCATTTTCAGGTCCTGTACAGAGGGGGCGAGCATATGACAATATAACCAAAATCCTGTCCAGCTGATACTTCTGACGGAGTGAAGTGGAAACTCATGACTTAGTAAAATAAAATCTGTACTGAGAAATCTGGTTCCATTTTCCTAACTTTCCTACTAAACTTTGTGAGATTTAGGGGATTCTTCCTTCATGTGAAGGATCAAATATTTATTCTGTCTTCAATACATCATTCAATGTACTTGCTTGCCTAAAAGTATAAAGAGTGAAAGTACCAGCTTTGACCTAATTTACACTACCCAAAACATTTATACCTGAGGAAGAGAGCCAAAATCATGTTGTGTTGCATGAAAATTTAGAAATGCACCTGCCCTTTCTAGTGTCGCTACCATTGTTTCTACTTTACAACAATGTTATCAGTAAACAGATACAGTTTCTATCTGTAATAGGCGTATGGTTTGATTATGTCAGATACAGGCTTCCGTAGGATGAGGTAAGTTACAGATGCTTCGAGTGGTTCTCATGGTTACACCTTGTACCTTGAGTTTCTACTTTTTGGAAATCTGTAGATTTTTCTGAGTATAGTCTCTAGCTATTATTTAATTTTTATAAGCAATAGCTAACTGATGTTGTGCCCTGTTCCTGTGTTGCGTTGTTAAGCTGAACTGGTTGTAAAACTGTGATACCCATGATGCTCTGAGACTGTGGTTGATTGCATAAGCTGCCATATTGTTTTTGACTGGCAACAGACTGTCATCATCCGAGAAACATATTGCAAGTTTTCACTGTTATTGTTGATCTGACAGATGCAGATAACATCCTACCGTCTGCATTAAAATGAATGGAAACCCGTTAGCAGCCACGTCACCTTTGGCTTTTGGTGCTACACATGCCGTTTCAAGGTTTTGAATGGTGGTATTTTCATTCTGAGTTTACAGTGGGCAGTTTGTGTCACTACTGGGGGATTTACGGGATAATGTGTGTACCCTTTGGTCACAAAATAAAGGGCACATCTGACGAACCTCATAAATGGGTGTTGGTCTGCGTCTTTAGAACCATTAACCTCTGCACTCTTTACATTTCCATCAACGTTTTCTCAGCATCTGGCGATCATCTCAATGACAGTTTATGGGAAGTTGGCGAGAAGTGAGCAGTTATATTTTGCTGTAGCACTATTTTACGGGTATCCAAATGGATACGGGTGAAAACACTTCATAGGCTTCACATCTACCTTTCGAAGCACTATAAGGCTGGCTTTGTTCAACAGCAGGAGAGGAAATTATTAGAATTTACTATTTATAGTAAAACATGTATTTGGGAACAGAGCCTCCCATCGACTTTCTCGGCAGAATGAAAATACAATGAAAAAAGGACTTCCAGGTTATCTGCAAAAGTCAAGTCCAATAGGCCTACATTTGCCAATGGCTTCATGGTCTTCTGGACAAATTTTATCTCATTTGGTGGTGTATACGAGTGGTAATTCCCTAATGTCTCGCTTTCTGCTCACAAGCGTGCAGTTGTTTTTGCGTGCAGCACATGCGTACATGTGGTTGACGTTTAGGTGGTGCAAAAAAAAAAAAAAACGCGCAGTCACAGCATCAATTTCTTGTCATTTTACAAGCATTCATATTTCTGCTTCACTCAACAATTAGCTTTGAAAACAACATCGTTGTCCACCTTTGCATGATGAGCTGTTCAATACATCAGAATACTTAAATAACTTGTGATATACTTCTACATGATGTCAGATTCTCAATAGACATCAGTGTGAATGACATACTAATTTCGGTCAATTGGGTAGATGGCATCATGCGGTGAGTAGCTCAAAGCAAACCTCATTTTCAAAATCAGATTTTCTGAGGAAATACCAAATAAAGGTCAAGTGTCAACGGTTGCAAAAGGTGTATAAATGTCATACATGCAGCTTGTGGATAGACCATGTATTACGTGGATTTGGACATTAAGTATTGTGTATGCAGCAAGCTTTGCCGATGGGGTAGCTGAATACAGATACAATGTCATAATCGGGTACTCATGTCATCTGGGCTAAAGATGGCAGTGGTTTCCATGCATTAGTAAATATAAGCCAGCCTGAGACCGGATTTTCGGACTAAGGAAATTTTATATTTCAAATGATTTGCGAAAAAAAAAAAATTAAATGAAATAAAACATGTATTTATTTATTTGATTGGTGTTTTATGCCATACTCGAAAATATTTCACTTATATGACGGCGGCCAGCATTATGGTGGGAGGAAACTGGGCGGAAACCCACGACTATCTGTAGGTTGTGAAATAAAATAAAAGAATATGACATAGAGCAAAAATATTAAAAAGGAATTTTGGTCCAGGCCTCTTTGAAAGGCCTGTTGCGCAACATCAACCACATAATTTTTTAATTTTGGCCTCATAATGATTCAGCAGTGAACAACAACATGTAAAGCATGGTAACAAAACAATAACATTGCGCATTTTTGCAAACTGAGTCCAAAATTACTAACAGTATACCTAAGGCAAGTATTTCTACTTAACAGGAATTTTGGGGTGACTGTAAATATTTACAACTGGGTTGATCCGACTGTAATTTTTGATTGTCAATTACAACTATTTTAGCTTACCATCCATTTGTGCAAGAGGGTATTTATTGTAGGCTAAGGCTACAACCCTGATGTATGGCTTACAATCATTTTATACAAGCTGCCCCACGAGAATTGTTTCCCTAAGGTGTTGGGAATTTGATGAATTGAGTGAATGAGTTAGTGCTTGGGGTTTAACGTTGTACTCAACAATTTTTCAGTCATATGACGATGAAGGAATCCTGAGGGTGTATGTAATGAGCCTCCTTGTTGCAGGACAGATTTCCACCGCTCCTTCATCTAGTGCTGCTTCATTGAGACGACTCACCGAAGGCAATAGCCATTATACTGATACGGGTCAACCAGTCGGTTCACTATCCCCTTCATGCTGAACACCAAGCCAGGAAGTTGCAACTTCCTCTTTTAAAGTCTTAGGTATGACTTGACCCAGGATTGATTCTGAATCTACCGCTCCCGAAGCGGACGCTCTACCAACTGTGCTACCTGGGCCCGTTTGATGAATTGAGATAAGCGGACAGATGAGCCGAGAGATGTAAGCAGAGCAGAGAGAAAAGTGAGCAGAGCAGAGCAGAGAGAAAAGTGAGCAGAGATGAGCACAAAGATAGGCAGAAAGACAGCTGAGCTGAAGGAGAGATAAGCAAAAAGAAGTGAGCTGAAAGAAAGAGGGACAAGAACAAAGAGAGATAAGCAGATAGAGAAATTAGCAGATAGAGAAACAACTCCAGTATATCACTGCCCTATTTTTGTAACAGGCAGTCCAACTGTTCATGTCAACACTACATGTATCTAACTTGTTCTCTCATTGTGAGATGAGTTTGTCCGTGATATTGTGGCCACCAGCTTTTGGTAATCTGTCTCCTCTTCAGATTCACTGGAACTCTCTGACTCGGCCTGACAAAGATAGTAACCATCATTGGTGTCAATCCCTAATGGATGCTTAGTTATAAATAACACTGAACCAAATAAAACTATCCATGCTGTCAAATTATATTTAACATAAGACTTTCAGTGAACTACAATTTCATGTGTGTTTTGCACGAATATCTCATTAAAGGAAATGACCAAATAAAAACGAAGTGAGCATCCAGGAGAAAGGCCAATCAAGACTGTCTCTACACATCTGTTTACTTGTTTACTGTTACTTTAGATCTTTTTTGCACTGAATTAAATGCTGTCAAATGTCTGAAGTGCAGGGTGGGTTGAATGAACCATTCTGTCAGTGGAAAGGTACTCCGACCTCACATCACCTTTATTTCCTTATACACTTATTCACCTATGAAGACATTATTTAAGTAATTTATTTATTTAATTGGAATTTTACACCGTACTGAAGAATACTTCACTTACACGAGGGGTGGCCAGCATTATGGTGGGAGGAAAGGAAAACCCACAACCAACCACAGGTTACTGACAGGCCTTGCCACAGAAAATGAAGCTAGCATGAGCTGGATTTGAACTCATACCACTGCTATTGTAAAAGCTGTGTTTGGGGTTGGAAACACTTTTTGTGATGTAACCTTAATTTGTTTTCTTTAGCTCTCACTTTTTGCTCCTAACTTTTCTTGACACTACTGTGGTTGTACAACAGTCTAGTTGGTGGATGGAAAAAATGGGCCCAATTATACAAAGGTAGCCATCACACACACTTGTACATACCACACAGTGAAAAAATACCCTTTGCAATAAACATATACATGCAACACAAACCTCACTTTCTCCTTCAGGCAAATCTTCCACCTTCTGGTATTTTCTGACATTGTCCCTGTAAGTATGAAAACACACTTAATGCAGCCAAAACCTTGCTTTACAGGTATATATTTCACACACAGTCATGATGCAAACTTGAAACTAAAACTGGAATTCCTTGTCAATATTTAAAACGGGTGTTTTCAGTTAAGAAAAATTATGTCTCTATGGCATCTAAAACCACACATTTTAATAACAAATGCATGGTGAAAGGACATAGTTCAAAGTTTGATGTACAGTACAAACTTGGCAGTTGACAGTGGTTTTATGTGTAGACTAGGGGGCTACAAATTCATGCTGAATGCAGAATAATCCTGAAGTCATCCTAAACCTGCATAGAAGAATTTATGAACAGAATTAATACAGTGAAGGGGATATATATATTCAATACATATTTTCCAGGGGCCAATTTTTCTTCATTTATTTCAAAATATTCTTTCAAACAGAAGTCACTGCCATTTTAAAATGCAAAGGAAAGTCTAGGTCAAATATAATGACATCTGATACCTTTAAGTGGTTATATAAGACAGTTGAAGGGGCACATTGCTGACAGACATTCAAAATTTTTGAGTTGATTCAGCTAAATACAAAAAACAAGTTGCTTTTGATTCCTAAGTTCCTAACTAAACCTTCTGGGCTTGTATTTTCTGAAAAAAAAAAAAGACAATTACTGTAAATCTTTAACCTTTTCAACCACTAAAGCACTTTTTTCAGTGAAAGTAATGCATACATCATAAAACTGTGCTATTATTTCTCTAAGCCCAATAGTTCTCGTAGAATGTTTCCAGATATTGGCTGCATAGGTGGTTGAATTTATTGTAAGAGAATTATAAGGGGAAATCTGCCACTGGTCAAATACGACCTTCCTTTCCATCAATAAAGTATTATAAGCATTCATAATTCCCAACAATCTGTATGGCAGAGCTGAACTTACATGGAGGGTGGGGGTGGGGGGGGTGTATGACTAGAACACAATACCGTGTCGGGACTAATCTGACATCTGAAGTTTGCCTAACATCTTGGGAAGGTAACCCAGTCAAAATAAAAAAAATCATTTTTCAGCCATGTTTCAAAATACACCGACTTGAGTGAGTTGAGTTGTGACCCAGTCACATTATACTGACACCGGCCCAACAATGGATGGAATAATTAAACAATGTCTGAATAAACACAATTATCTGTGCTGCTTACAGACTTTTATTATTATACCAAAATATCACAATATAATGGTTAAAAGAGGGGACTGGGGATGCATGTCTTCTAAAAGGAATGCTTCGCTGGCCTAATAGTTAGAGCATCAGCCTTGAAGTTGGGAGACCCCGGGATCAAGCCCGGCTTGGATCATACCAAAGACTTCAAAAGTGGTACTTGCTGTTGCCTAGCATGAGGCTCAGCACATGAGGATAGAGCAAGGAAACATCAATGCTTGTGGCCGGGTGGGGTGTGTTATTTCTGGTGTCTTTGGCATAATACTTCAATGGCGGCAGCACTTTGGCTTCATGGATTGGGCCTGCCACAAGAAGATACAACATGTGTACACACACCCAATGACACCTTGTCGTCATATGGCTGAAAAATTGCTAAGTATAACATTAAACCCCAAGAACTCATTCATTCATTCATTCTTCTAAAAGGGATTAAACCAAATCATTGCAAGGAAACACAATGATCACAATATAACACCACTAGGAGGCCTAGCGAAGGAACAAATAAGGTTACTTAGCCTGTGTTATTGGCTAGGTATGTAGATGTGAACATTTCTCAACAGAAATAACCCAAATGTCTGACAAAGTGAAGTTTGAAAACTATACATAGCACAAGCACATTCCAAAACATATTCATAGTTTTGCAGTAATGTCAAAGCTGCTCTGAGCTAATCAGCACACTCGTTAGTCATGTGACTAAAGTACTGGAGGTGAAAACAAAGCGAATTTAACTCTAGTGAGATAGGCATTGAATAAGGTTTTAGCACAAAAAAATGAAAAATATAGCTTTCAGGTAAGAAATTCTTTCTGGAAAAATAATCAGAATGTGTCTAGCCTTCAAGTATATGACTGTTTCATTCCACCTTTGATGTAGTACTTTGAACTTTAGGAATCAGCAAAAATCAACATTTCACCCAGTTAGCTCCATGTTATTTATCATCTGCTCTTTACAACACACTCCAGCACTTGAAACTATGAATATAATTGGAACGCTTCAACTAACATTTGCGCTGAATATATATTGTAGGCCTATTACCTGCACATTAGCGCAAAAGCTGCACACTGTCATATTCAGTGTGGCTGCTAGTCCATCTATGTTGACTAGGGAGTAGCATACAAACAGATGAGGATTGTTCAGTTTGGGTCTATACTAGTACTAGCACAAAGATTTTGTTGGTGTGTATGTTTACAGTTTTAAAACATAGTCCTACAGTGCACTCTTCTGCAATTATCCTCAGGCGGTTATTTCACATCTCTCTTTATACTGGAATGACGGGAGTATGAAAGTCACCCGGTGCTAATTGAAGAATACCAGAATATCTTAGTTGGCCGTATACAGCCTATGCTACATGGCACATGTCTACTGTTTGTAGGCACGGCTTCGTGGATGTAATGTGAATTTAGTGTGTTTTGTAAGATTTTGAACCAACAAATACCTTTCATCAGCAGGATGGGTTTCTCCAAACTCTTTCAAATGCTTTTTCTGTGTTTTAGTGAACAGTTTCTGATGACCTTGCTGTCTTTTGCGTTTACCAGAACGCCCCACGTGTTTTCGGCTGCCCCCCATGTTGTTGATATCTTCAACTTGAAGCTTACTGGTGTAAAATACGGGCCCAGCCAATGAGAAGCCTTATCACTCGCCAGTGCTGAATACCATATCCGCTTGGGAATTCGCGCTTTGTTAAAGCACGTTGTTGTTCTTGAAGATTTCCAATCAATTTTTTGCACAAATTTACATTTAACGTGAGGTAAGTTGGTGTTTTATTGCATATCTTTGTTGTACGAGATCAAATGTTCTTAAAAAATGTAAATATATGCGGTAAATTTGTAATGGTTGAGGCTCCGTCTCTGTTGAAACTACATCGATACAAAGCCGGCCTATAGTCCTCCCCTTGTCACTGCCGATCTTCCCTCAATCTTGGTTGTCTTTTTCAATGTCTTCAGCGTGTGCATTCTTGTCGTCTTATCCTGGGATGGGGAATTTGAAAGTTGAGGTTGTTATCACTTTGTTACCTGATAATGTTCCATTGAAGAACCAGCATTTCATAATAAGCATCTAAGAATGGGCTCAATGATTAACAATAGCACAAAGCTAGCTTTTCCAATTGTCATGGGATGTGATGTTTTTGCCATGGTATATATCCATTTGTTGAAAAATACATTGCCTGAATATCACCTGGCCCCTTGTTCGGATTTAAATGATAATTTGTCACCTTAACCCCGGGTGGGCTATTTCAACTACTCTCTTTACATTTGGTTGGCGGAGTTTTATAGCCATAGCACCAGCCTAGGGTACACCTTTTCACGGAGCCCCAGCTCGCTGCTTTAACTCCTGTCTTTATATCCGGCTGGCGTAGTATTGTAGCTTCAGGGGGAACGAATGGTAAACCATACACAGATTCACGGAGCCCCAGCTCGCTGCTTTAACTCCTGTCTTTATATCTGGCTGGCATAGTATTGTAGCTTCAGGGGGAACGAATGGTAAACCATACACAGATTCACGGCATGTCCGATAAGTCCTTACTAAAAACAATGGCTACAATCCAAAAGTGGTGTCAACTTTGGCTGTAAACTCTCAGCTCGCCCGCACATGCAACATCTCACATGTATTTCACTTGCTAAGGACACAGGAGACCCAAATTCACCTCCCAGTCATCACCACAGTTATGGGTCTTCCAAAAGTTATCATTCCTAGATGGTGCATGTGCGTTAAACCTGAACAGACGAGCCTGATGGCCGCCTTGTATGGAAATGGTCTGCCGTGTCGTGAATTGAGGGCTCCTGTGCCATTACCCAATAGAATATACATGTTGCATGTGCGGGCGAGCTGAGAGGTAAGATTTCACACCGCTTTTGGACTGCAGCCATTGTTTAGAAATGACTTATCGGTGTGAAGTGGTGTATAGTTTACCATTGTTTCCTCCTGTGGCTACGATACTCTGCCAACCGAATGTGAAGAGAGGAGTTGAAGTAGCCACCTGGGGCTACATTTCACGCTATGTCTAATAAGTTCTTGGCAGTTCCATCTGGCCGTGCTCGCACATGTACCGGTAGTTGGGGTTAAAACCCTGGCGGTACATGGCCTTCGTACATGAGTGTTGTTCGAATGGAGTGTTTTCCAACTTTCCACTCCGCAATGACACGCCAGACAAGCCAGACATGTGCAGCAAGTTTTCTGAAATAGCAATGTATTTGATGTTACAGTGAGTGTCACATTTTTACAATAAACACACAGTTCGTCTTGCCCATGGCTGGAAAGAAAGTTTGCTTTATTTGTTACTGTGGCTTTTACTTGCATTTGCTGTATTTTGTTGCATTTCTTCACTAATTAGATATTAGCTTTGTGGGAAAATTCTTCAAATATTCACTCAAGAAAGAGACTTTTTCATCAGTACAGACATTGAATGGTCTTAATTCTATTAAATTGCACTATGATGTCCATTGTGAAAAGTTGCTTTATTAGGATGGATTTGCTTTATTAGGATGAATTTAGGATGGATTTGCTTTATTAGGATGAATTTAGGATGGATTTGCTTTATTCAGATGGATTTTTCAGTTTGAGGATAAAATTTTGGGCTCGATTCAAGGATGACACATAAAGGATACCTGAAAAGGGCCTCTTGAAAAAAGAATATGTTGATAAGCTAAATGAAGAAAATTATGCCGAAAAAATTGTTTTTAATTTTCCTTTTTTGGGGTGTATTTTGCACCCCATAATTATATATATTTTCTGTCACTGGTCAGATTTTTCCAGAAATTACGTCATTGTTGATCATGCCTGGAGCACGGTGAACACTCTGAAGTGCCCTGACCCCAGTGAACCGTGTTTCACTGGTCAGTCGTTGCCATTTTCATTTTCTTAGCTCAAGCAAACAATGCATTCATTCGTACATGTGCGTATTTCCCTAGGTTAAGAGATGGTTGGTTGTGTGCGAGTTTTAGTTTTTCCAAAAAGAGAGGGATGGTTTCAGGCTTCAGCTTCTTCAGATTAACACGTGATGTGATATTTCAACAAGAATGGAAAAGGAAAACGAAGCAATCCAACTTTTCCTTAAAGGACCAGAGAGGAATGCTCTGAACTGTGAATGTCAAACTTCTCTGTTAAAACGGGTGTAGACTCTTGGCTCAAACTGATATGGCTGTATGCTGAATGATGTCTTTTCCATATCTTGTAAATTTACGTATAGACATCTATATTGGTGTACACTACTGCGCATGATTTAATGTAGACTGGATGTTATATGCATGTATATGCTGTGTAGGCGACATGCTCAGACACTGCATGGCTTTGCCGGGCTGGCCTAGCGCCCTTAGTCCTCCACCCAAACCCACACCGCCTACTCTAGCCCTCACCCTATTTGGTCTGTTCTTTTTAACAGTGATCGTCGTTGTCACCAGAGCAAGCTACTGTATATCAGGACTGACTGCTGGGTACTTAAGAAAACTGAATTTTGAAGACATTTTTGTACTGTTATATCTTATTACACATCCTGAACTGCACATTAAGAAATAAAATAAAGTGTTGCATGTACACTTTTAAGGGCTGAGGTAGGTAAATATTAGAAATTATTCAAAATGTAGACATTGACATGTAAATTGATTGAACTATTACACTTTCATGTAACATCAAACCAAACTTTGCATGAGTATTTTGAGCCATTTTTTGAGTGTCTTTTATTTATTCTGACATGAATTCTTGTTGCAGTTGGGAATTAAAAACTGAATAATTTCAAAGGGGGGTAACTGTTGCAGTGTGTCAATTGTCTGACTTCAAAAAAATTCTTCAGATATGGTTGTTCTTGATCTGTTTTGGCTGTAATTGCGCTCCTTCCCGATGCTATAGCAGCATGCTTATGTCCCATGCTAAGGGATTGTAATATGTGCTGCCGTGAGCTGTTAGGTTTAGGTTGTTATTACAAGAATTACCATGACAATGCATGTAACATTAATTGTTAATTAACAGCTGTCATAAAATTAGACATCATGCATGTTTAAGTTGTCATTCAGGTTTCAGAAGGGGGGAGGGTAGGGGGGGGGGTAAACTAATAAATGCCTTGTGATTTGGAGGCCCTACTGTGCAAAAGTGCCCTGCTGAGAAGTCTGAATAGTTATTTTGAATGATTCAATTATTGGTGCTCAGCAGGGGATGAGATATTCCAATAGGGCAGACCCAAATTTTGCCATCTGGAGAAACTAAGAGGTGAACAAGGACAATTTCTTATTAAACCCTGTTGGTCCAAGTAATCTGTGACCCAAGCTGTCAAACTGGTCAGCCTGCCCCTCATTGTTGCATTAAGAAGCTACCTAGTATAAAGTGGCTCAGTCTCTGTTGTGGAGGATTGATGTGTGCATGGATACTATTACCTTAGTCTGTAGCTCTTGGTTTATAATGTGTACTCTTATCCAATACCTTGGAACATAGGAACTGTTCGCAAGACCGCTCTGCAGGTTTGTTGTGATGCTGAAAAGTCAAATTTCAGATTATATGCATTTTCAGTAATAAAAGGATTTGGCAGAACTTTTTCTGGCAGGTAAATTTTTTTTTTCTCGTAGAACTTAATGTCAGTGAGGACTTCACAGTTTAATCCACCTGTGTTAAGTAATCAGGCTGTGGTTATCCATAGTGTGTAGTTCAGAGTGTTCTCTTGACATGACTCTGTTATATGTTTGATTCAGTTTGTCTGACATGTTACTGTGTTTAAGCTATGTTTACGTGTATGTGGTAAGAAAGTCTATCTTATAATGAGGGTATGTATATTTTTCAGAAGCGTAACAAAATGCCTACAAAAATATTTGTTGGTAACTTGGCTGCAGAGACTCAGAGTGATGATATCCGAGCATTGTTTGAGAAGTAATGGGTCAGTGGTGGAATGCGATGTTCTCAACAGATATGGCTTTGTGGTAAGTTATTATCATCTGTACCCTTTACTTCTGTAAAGCTACTTTCAGTGGACCACGATCTTGTTATGTTTCGTCAAAGTAAATTTTAGGAGCCTCACAAATTGGTATTAAATTTTAACAAAATGTGAAGACTATCAGTGGCTTAGAGCATATTGGTATATGCTGTATGTTATGTGTTTTTTTTTCTGTATTTTATACTATATGGTTTCTTAAACAGCACATGAACAATGAAGAAGAAGCTTTGGCAGCTATTGATGGCATTTCGGGACTCGATGTCCATGGCTCGAAAATAAATGTAGAGGTAAGTAACCATCTTTGCTGTTGGCTGTTTTTGGAAGCTTAACATAAATTAAAAGATTAAATTATATGTGTAAGTCTTGTTTTAAAGTGCATGTTCTCTTTGTGCACGATTTTATAAATCAGTGTGTTTATTGTTTGAATTTACGGTGAATTCATCCTCTAGTATCACTGATACGTGTTATTTAATACACCAGGATTTAATACACCAGGAGAAAATTTGAGGTTTAGAGAATATTTTGTCGCTGTGTTTTTGCTAATATCGTCTTGACTGTATTATGTGCAGCACATAAGTCCCATAAATTAGGACACTCTTGATTATCTCAAGCTGACCTTTGTTCAGCATCCATATTGTCCTGTCATTACCTTTTGGTGAGGTTATTTATTTTGAATGAACGTTACACACTGATGAATAGGACTTGTTTTCAGTTATCACACAGCAAACCACGGAAGCCAGGTGGAAGGGACTTTGGTGGTGGACGAGACTTTGGCGGTGGACGTGAATTTGGTGGGCGAGGTCGTGGGAGGGGAGGGTAAGTCATGTGACCATTCCTTCATAAGCATTATGTTTGAAATATATCACATTCATTTTTGTGAATATCATATTTACTTGTCTTGCCTCACTTTGAAATGTGATTTAAATTTCTATTTATGCTTACTTTTCTATTTAATATTATCTGTAATATTTAACTTAAAAGTAAATTTCAGTAGATTTCTGCTGCAGATAGCACCGATGCCAAAGAGATTCTCATGCTTAATTTAGCTGAAATCTCCATTAGCTTAAAGGTTAAGGTTTACCACGAACTCTGTTTTATAATCAGTTTATTAGAACAAAGGTGAATTGTCATTTCTCTGATTTTATTATTTACCATTTGTTCTAAATGTTCTGTGGTTTCAGCTCTCGAGGTGGACGTGGAGGTGCTGGCCGAGGGATGGGCCCTCCTGGTGGGCCACGGAGACCTGCCTACGACCCTTACCCTGCCATGGACAGGTATGATCGTTATGACAGGTATGATGATTACTACAGGTATGACAGAGCTCGGCCCTACCCTGATCCATACGAACGAGAAAGGAGACAGCTGCCAGCAGAGCGACCCCTCCCACCTCTTTACGACAGACGACCTCTCCCTGGGGCGCGGCTCACACCACCCTCAGATCCCTACAGACGGCCCCCACCAGAGTACTATGACAGAAGGTACGAGTAAAGACATAAGCCCTTACTTCATAGAAATCTCATGATGATTAATCCTTGACCAATCATGTCACTTGTTCAGCTGCTACTTTTCTAGTTTCTACTTGTTTTCTCCATTTGTAAGCCTGGTTGTGACATGAAAATCAAGTGACACATTGTATACAGTGTAAGGCATTGGTGAGAAATGTAATCTCATGGGATTATGGTGGGCGTTGCCTGATCCATTTGAAATAATGTGAATAAAGATGACAAATGAGTCAGCCTGGAATTATTAATATTGTCTATAATGTGTAACTCTTATCACGAAAAAATAAGATAAAAGACAGAAGATAGAGTTGATCCTAAAAAGGAATGAAATTCTGCCCCAATGAGATAGAGGACAGCATGCTGTAGACTAAATACCAGAGTGAAGGTTCACTCTATCTTCAACATCATCTTGGAGTTCTTTCATGGCCTTACTATTTTTCTGATGAGATTTGATGCTTTGTTCAAGAATATTTCACTTACGACAACCTGCATTGGCAGAAGCAACAAGACAGCCCCTGGGGATAATCCCTCTCTACCCTCCCCCCCCCTCCCCCGAACTAGTGCATGAAGTTTTGTCTTCGTACAGTCTTGGTCTCTGTATAACTTATTATATTTGATATATTATGAAAATTCTTCTGATTTTCAGTGGCTATGGGGCTGGGTACGAGACAAGACGGTAAGTAGCACTGAATTTGTTACGTGGACTTGATTTCAAGTCTGTTTTCAAACAACATTTTTGTGTTTTTTAAATTAAAGTGGCACTTGTTCACATTTTTAAACATAGAGATCTGAAAAGAATCTGAAAATTGTTGCATGTTTGCTTTGAATATTTTCTTCTAATATATATGGTATTTTTGAGATGTTTTCAAACAGTTAAAGCCTTCTAAAATGCATGTGTTACGAATTTGCTAGTTAAGTTAGTAATTCTGTAGAGATAGCACTATGGTCGAGGACTAGAAAATATTATGAGATGGAGAAATTGGTTTTACTGAACCTCTGCTAAATTCAACCGGTGTTCCTTTCCGTAAGATGCAAAGCACTGTTAAAAGCTATGAAAAGGTTTATTTTCAAGTTGAAGAAGAAACAGTTTTTGCAAAATAGTCCTGTAATCTGCTGTGAAAGTGTGTAAAAAGCGTAGATTCTGATGGTGCAAATTTGGATGTACACCGAGCGATTGAAGTCCCAGATTTAGTTTAACGTCTGCAGATATTTTTCGCAACTTCAAAGCTTTGTTTTCCACCTTTCATGCGCTTTGATAATTTTTTTCCTTTCCGAACAATTGCGTTGTACAAATAGCGTGCGAAGGAATAAAAAGCTAAATTTTTATGTAGTGATTTAAAGTCTGAAATGTACGAAGACAATAGAGAAGTCGTTTAATGCCGTTTCTTAGCACTTCCAGACTCTTGAAAATTTGCGTGATAATGCAGTTTCCTTATATTTGTGTATTCATTAAATATTTATTCGTACAGTGTGGATTGTAAGCGTTTGATGTGCGCTGTTCTATCTTACAATTGGCATGTTTTCACTTGGTTACCTTTTATCTAGAGAAATGCCCGGACAGTTACCCAGAGAACATGCCCTTGCAGAACTAGCAGCCCGAGAAAGAGATCCGTACCTTGCCAGAGAAAGAGACTATGCTTAGCTGACCGTGGCGACCCTATGCGGGCAATAGCACCACGAGACCCGTATGCCAGGGAACGCGAAGTAGCTGGAAATGGTTACGATTATCGTTCAGAGTACAGGCGTTACGATTCAGCTCAGTCGACAGCTTACCCAGATTATCAGCGCAGTAGCTATGGAGAGTCTGGTTACGGAGCCAGTACCACGAGCTACGGCTCAGTGCCACTGGTGCAAGCGCTGGCTATGGCTCTAGCGGTGCCACAGGTTACGAAGGGTCCGTGATCCGTATGCGTCCCAGCGTGGGGCGCAAGACAGCTATGGTCAAGCTGCTACTCAAGCCCAAACTGGCAGTAGCCAAAATGGATCAGTCGTTCCTGGCGAAAGGCCCGATATTCTTCTAAGCGATCCTGCCTCTAGGGCTTCCGTCATGTCATCATCCATCGATTTCGTCGTATATGTATTCATCTGTGGACTTCGTGTTTTAATTACTTTTGTAGCCTTGTTGGACAGAATTTGACATTCATTTGTATAGGTTGCGGATCGGATGTTAAGGGAGATAATATTCCTGGACGCTGATAACTTAAAAACTTAGAGATTTTCCGATTTTTAACAAACATTTGAACTCACTGGTAATACCAAGACCGCCCCTGTCATGCAGCCAAAATAGGAGAGTCAAGCAATTTTGGAGTCCGTTTAATGGAGAAATTACTTACCGGTTTATACTGCTATCATTTGGTGGCTGTTACTATCAGACATTCTAATATTAGCTCGACTCCATGTCTCGCTGTTGTATATATGTGCTATTGTACGGTATAAGCTTTACGAACAAATCGTCATGTTCGCTTTTTGTCAACATCTTTATCAAAGTGACACTTACCTATTGACTGCAACGTTGTTAGTGGATGTTTTATTTTTAAAGGGAACTTCTTGCTCCAGTAGAAGGGCTAGATAGCACATTTAATTCTCCTTTAGCAGAGTTATTCTACGTATGTTTTGTGCTGCTGCATTTATGATTTACTTTAAAATTATGTCTGTGTCACATTGTTTTTCAAGTATTAAAATTTTCCCACATAATGTTTAGTGGTTTAGTCAAACTTATTATTTTAAAGGATTGGTTGGTGATAGTCAAATATGGGGATTTGCTTTTTATAGATCAGCAGTATTATGGATGTTTTATGGAATATATTTGATGAGATGGATATGACCGTTCATCAGACTGATGTTGGTTTGGAATGTCTGCAAGCCTAGTAATTTGATCCAACACAAGCCTGAAAGGTTCTTGCACATTATTCTTTGTTTGTGCTGATGCCTGTATTTTTGCCTTAGTAGTTAAGAGGCATAGCAAAAGCTGGAACAGTTATGCGTTTTAAATAAAAGCACCAAATTTAGAACACAGGTAGACTAAAGTATTATACGCAAGTCTGGATACTGGGCCATTGCCGATCCACCCATGATGTGCATAACAGCCATTTTGCAAAATGGCCGCCATGAACCATATTTGTCTTTTCATTGAGTACAAAGCCTGCTGAAGTATCAGAGGCTAGAAGGCAAACGTGCTGTCAATGACCTAAAGAGGTTTGTACTGTAAATCAACATGATTGCTTCACAAAATAGACCTAAATTTCACGAGAATCAACAAAGCTAATACTGTTCATGTAACACAACTATAGACTCAGTCTTGATTATTCTGACTTTGTCTTGTTATAAATTTAGAACAATTTGTTGAAATGGCGATAAAATTTGAAAAAATGCGAATGTTTTTGGCTACAAATTTATTTACTCAAGAAAAAACACGAACGTTGTACAAAATCTTTTAACAGATTTTCGCAATTTATCTTATGAAAATAATCCACTTACTTTCATTTCAAAAGGCCTCATCTCAGCGAAACAACAACAGTTAAATGTTTCAGAATGTGCCCTTACATAAATGTGTACACTGCCTGGTTTTCTCCAGTCAGACTGTGTTACTCCAATGTACTGATCATAATGTCGCATTCAAATAAACTGAATTCACAAATCAGTTTCGTAACAATTTTTTCTGATAGAGGAAATTACATTTTACTAGCCTTCTGCAGATAGGTTGGAAAAGGGATTGATTTTTTTTTTTCAAAAAAAGAAAAACATGTTGCCAAACATTGGTCCATTATTTTGAGGGCAGTTGTTCTTAATGTAACGTTTGATAAACTGCAGATATAGCTGGAAGAGACCAATCTGATTCTACCAGCTATACCAAGGCAGATAAAAGCAAATTACAGAAGACCTACAAGAGTCATGGCCGCTGAGGAAGTATGGCTAAAGAAATTTACTACAAAATCTGATGAGTGACTACTGTGACTGGCTAAAAAAAAATACTGACCCAACTGAAGCCCTGCATAATGATATATGGTGTTCATTTTTTAACTGAGCCAAGGCCGGGTCAAAGAATGTGTTGCATTATAGAGGTGAAGGGCAGATATTTCTTGCAAAAGCAAGCATACTATTCAATATACATGCATGCAAATTAAAGCCTCTATAGTTCAGATTTAAAATATAGTCTGTAATTTGCACCATGGCATGTTTAAACTAGCCTTGAAAATGACAAAAAAAACTCCTTGAATTTCATTTTCATAAACCTGTACGAACCCTGTCATATGTTAACATAATAATCAGCGATGGCAATTTCAACATTGTCCAAATCTGTGATACAATGTTCTGTCAGGTGTGTACATTGACTGCAGTGTAATGCTGAGTGGCAGAAACTACTTGTCTATCAACTTTCTCAGTTGCTGAGCTGCATTAGAAAATAATAGAATATCCCAAATGTTGAAAGATACGTACAGGTAGTGTCTTAGTAAATATTGGTCAAGTTTTTGTATCTCTGATATTTTGGCATCATAAAATGTGATGTTGATATAATATACAACACCAGGTTAGATCTGTGTCTCATACTGATGCTTTCATAATGTTGGGCCTAAGCTTTGCTGATGTTGGAAGAGTTAAACTGGACATCTGTGGTGACACACCAGTCACACATGGAAGTGTGCTAAATAAAAAGAACAATTTAGTTTGAGTCTCTTCATGATTTAGTAAGTGAAAAAAATACTCCAAGAGTATCCCTGCTAGCTAAAATTTACCTATTGAAATACTTTAAAACCATTTTGCCATCATTTATGAGAAAACCCCATCTTGCTACTGAGTGCAGTTCTACAACTGGTGATGTATTCAGCACAAATACATATGGTCCAAAAGTTGTAGCGGTGCACAGCAAATTTCACTCGCAATTCATGAAAGTTCAGGTACATTCCAATGCGCCATAGCCTCTTGTCATCATGACAGGGCAACATGATATTCATGTACTAAACATGTGACAGGTAATTGGTTGATAATGTACGCATACAGGATAGGCCTATAGGTTTACATCTCATCAGTTCGTCACTTATTTTCATAATCATTTTTCGTATTTGGATGGAAATTTGTTACACGTTTTCTATGGAACGAGTTATAGATAATGTTCAAATTTCAAGCTATTCAGTTGATTTTCAAGATTATGGCTGTTTTTGCCCTGTTTATGCACTTTCAGATAACTATTAGCTTGAAGTTGGTCGGGGATATGTATAGTGAAACAGTGAAGAAAGGAGAAGCCTTATTAATCCATGGCATAACGACAGCCCTCATCCATGCATCCAAAGACGTTTAACCCTAACCCGTCTCCCCAATTCTCAAGAAAAGAATGTTACATGTACATTCGTGGAAATGCAATGAGTGCTCGAAAATATGCGGTAGTCTGCCAGCACAACCCTTCTGGAGACTAGGACCTGAATCATGTGCTCCCTGTATACTGGACTGTAGGGGAATGTGAAGACAGGAACTTGTTCTGCACAAACCTTTATAATCTGGCTAAAATGTTTTTAAGTCACAAACTGACTTCTGTTTAATAAAACTAATGTGATGATGTTGTAAAGGGGGGCATACCAAGTATTTACATAGTGCGTTTGGTGATATTGGTTCAGCCTTCGACTCAGCATGTTAATCCGAATGTTTCCTGACACTAACACCGTAACTAGTAAGATGTATTTCTTGATGCGAGGTCCTCAACTTACACTGGTTTAAGGCAAAACGCCGTTTACTGAAGTCTCACCAGACCTACAGTGAACGCCAACAACAACAAAATTGCCATGTACATGGGTGTGTGGATTTGGGCCTTATTATGTCTCAGTCGTGTCACATAAAGATTGTGCATGTGTAACACATGGGGCGTCTGGTGGACCTGATTGCAACAGTATTGCGCGCAATTAGTCAAATGTGAGCTCTCAAGTTTATCCTTGTTGACAATCATAAAAAGTTGTTGGTATGGGTGTCCAGTCTCCTGTGTAAGCACTGAACTCCTGATTGAGTTTTAATACACATGTAGTTTAAAATCTCTTTCTAGTTAACGTAATGCATGCCACGCAAGCATTGGCAGTAACATCGTGTGATTTTTTTGTGTAGTATAGGTTGCGTTAGATTGTTATCTGATTTATTGTAAGTTCCGCCAAGTTTAGTCAGAAAGAAGATTCCCTTTGATGTACTCAAGTAAGGGTACATTCTCGAGAATTCCAGCGGTTGAAGAAAGCAGTGTGAGAAAACAAAACCAACTTTTGACAGGTAAGATCCGCCCAGTGTCAGCGTTATAAATATTCATTAAATATTCTAATATTTAAAACAAAAATTGCGCCATGTCGTGGAAACAAAAACAGATTTATAAAAAGAAAACATAAACCCGCTGCATGATTAGTTTCGTTTTAGAATTCGCCGATTTACTGACATGCGCTAAACTGCACCCGAAAAGTGATAACCGTCGATGCGTATTATCTGATTCGATTTAATAACCATAAAGACCGACGCTAATCGCCACCTGGCTTGTTACGAAATAGTATGGTGATGAGACACGATAAATGTATGTAGCACCACACTTGGAAGTGGATGACCCTGTTGGCTTATACTTTATAATTCAAAGATATTTCTCACTGGATTTGTGTGCAATTGTCTTTCTCTTTTCTTCCAGTCCTTTTGCAAAAGCTGAACAGACTGATTATATACGAGTTCAGAAGGAGCGATACGGGTGAAGACCTCTCCCACCTTCTGTGCAGATTAGGAGTTGGAAATCTGGAGGTTTGGAGAAGTCAGCAGCCAATCACAAACTTGGTTACCTGTAGAGGGACTGTGAATGAGCTGTGTATTACCAACCCTCGGATTTCTGCTTCAGTGTGATGGCATGGATAGTTTTGGGGACAGAAAAACCACAAACCTTGGCTCTTACATCTTTATGACTGAGCAGGTCTACATTTATAAAGCACACACTGTGGTGTGTCTTCCAGCTTCAGCTCAGTGTATGCAGCTGTACCTGTGTTTGGATTTGTCTGCCACATCTTGGGAACTAACTGGCTTACCTCTTGGTTAAGAGTTCGTAATTTTTGACTCGCTTAAAACTGGAGATGTGTACTCAGTCCAGTGTAGAACACAATGTATCTAGAATGTCCCTGTGAATGTTTGACATCCAAAGTAAGGCAGTGTTCTGGCATATACAATGGAGTTGGTGTACTTTAACAAAGGCATTTAAAAGAGTGAATCTTGAGTGTTGGAAAGACGTTGGAGAAGCCATTCTGGCATGAATGTTCAAACTTGACAGATTGCCTGTAAGCCACAGGCCTACTAGAACCAGTCATAACAAGCGGAAAGTTGTCATACTGATGTAATGCACCATTGAATGACAACGCGAAATAACTTAAAGCAACAAGTAGGCCAGTGGATTAAAGTGATAGTGATTCAACAGTGCAGCTCAGGTTTGTTCTGAAGTTTGAAGCAGGGTTAATAATTGTGTCCAGTTCAGTTTAGAATTATAACTGTAATGTAGGGGTCAAATTGTGCTTATTTCCTTTAATCAAGTTATACTAAGCTTGTGAACAACATTTTAAGTGGGTAATCTTGAAGTCCTGTATTGTTTACTTGTATTTGGTATGGTTCTCGTTTTTTTTATGTGTCATCAAGGTATTTAATGAGAGTAGATGCTCAAAAAGTGATTATCTGCTGAAAACTCTAAGACGAAGCACCTTAACAAATGTCCACCTATTTTGAAGTATTTCTCCTGATGGAATGGGCGTCACAAATGGATGACTGCTCATTTTATGCCAACTGTTATTCAGCATTAAGAGGCTAGCATGAACACATCGGTAAACAGGAGGCCAGTGTGAAGAGGTAGAAGCCCTCATTAAGGTCCATGAAGCCCACTGGGAAATCTAAATTTTTTAATGAATTTTTTTGATGAATAAACTTCATCACATAAATTTTCAGGGAATACTCGTTAAACCCTATGGTTTTGTAAACTGAAAATTCATGGATGTTTTGCTATAAATGCTTATTGAGTATTCTCCATATTGTTTTTGATCTGGTCAGTTGATAGCCATGGTTTTCAGGATTCATTTGTCTGTGAATTGTGTGAACATGATGGCTATTGTTATGGTAGTTGCAAATCAACTTGGCCTATGGTATCTTTGTGTGACTGATGTACCTTTCCCCTGTGATAGCTGTCAAAGTGCTCAATTTCCAAAACCATTCTGTGTTGTCTTAACATTCATTATGAGCTTGTCATAGCTGTTATTGGTTCTCAACTGGTACCTGGGAGACAGTGGGGACTATAGGTTTACCGTTTTGTCTGTCTCTTAGGAAACAGTTTGCCACACAGTTTATCAAATTAAAAGTTGGTATGTTTTGCCATGACAAATAACACACTGTTCCATGCCCTTATTTGACAAAGTTATGGCTGTTTTGGGACTTTCCCATGTCTATTATTCTGATCAGTGTGATAGCCTTTCCCATGTCTATTATTCTGATCAGTGTGATAGCCTTTCCCATGTCTATTATTCTGATCAGTGTGATAGCCTTTCCCATGTCTATTATTCTGATCAGTGTGATAGCCTTTCCCATGTCTATTATTCTGATCAGTGTGATAGCCTTTCCCATGTCTATTATTCTGATCAGTAAGGGAACATGTGGCTGTCGCATTACTGCCAGAATGCTTCAGTTTTCTCCAATAAATCAACATTTCTAGTCTGTTGCATACTGAACCTGTTTTAAATTGTAAAGAAATGCATATTATTCTAAGAATGGTTTTATCATATCCTATCTCATCTCTGTTGTATAAACTTGTATGTATATGTGCCAGTACTTCTCAATCGCTCATACACAATACCACAGGTTTAAGGCTACATTTATCAAGGACCACCATTTGTTTACATGTCTCTCACAAATATTGCACTGTTACTATATATTAAAACAATGCTCTGAGTGATGTGATTGATAGTCTTGACCTTTACGAGATCACCACAGATTGTTCAGAAAATCTTGATCAGGTCACCGAAGTATTGCAATTTATGTTTAATCCTGGCATTTGTGGTGGTCAGAACTGTCCAGAGACCACCATATTATGTATATGCAACCAGAGCTGGTATCGAACAAGTCAATGCAGATCACAATGAATCCCAACACCTCACCGCATATCATAGCCATGTATTTAATTCCATTTTGTCTGTATAGTATATCATGAATTTTTCTAAGGACTTAACTAAGCCAAGGGAGTGAATTACAGTCCATTCGAACTGTGGGGACAGTGTACATACATGTATGAAACAAAAGATGGTACATTTCTTTCATTACAGAACCCCCCCAGCCATATCTATTCCTAGAGTTCAGAAGCACTTGTGTAGATGGGCTTAGAGAGGATTTTCCAAGAGTTACATGTAGTCTTTATTTGTACCATATGTCAAAATTGTATTTGATTATGAGCCAAACCTGCTTCCAAACATGCTTTCCATTTTCATTGAAACTTGAAGCCATTAAAAATGTTCAGTATTTTTTCAGTGCTTAGTTGTTATGTATTATTGGACAAGCTGCCAACAACAGGTAATAGCTGTGGAGTGCAACTGACGCCTGATTGGAGGAAGACATCTGCAAATTAACCATTCATGGCTCTCTGAGGCTGTTTTTTGGTTATGGAATCTACATGAGAGTGCCAGGTCATTTATATATGATTAGCCGTACTCAAGAATATATCACATGCATGGTGGTTCATGTATTTGAAATGTTTCACATACAATATATGATGGCAGTATAAGGCATCTGGGTGAAGCACACCACTGCCAGGTATGTATTACAAATCACCTGAAAAAGCCACAGTCAAACTAGCAGATTTGATCGTCCGTATGCAACGCTATCAATCAACTGATAGAAGGGTTTTAAATTAAAAATGATTACCCTGATGCTTAAATCTTTCGCATATAAAAAGTTTAATGAGCAACTTATGCACATTTTTAATTTTTTTAACTTTTATTTTGGAGACAAAACTACATTGTTTGGATTTGCCAACTTTCACAAAAAGTATGATTGTATCAGTCTACACAGAATAATGCCTCAAAATGACATGGTCACCCAAATATATTAGGTATTTTTGTGTTATTACAGAATAACCCAAGTATCGGGTATTTTTCTCAAAAAGTAAGTCACAAGCCTTCCTTAATCCCAACCCCAGCATTGTATGTTAAGTGAATGTTTAAAAAAAAAAAAAATGAGGGGCCTCGTGCCTCAGTCGGTTAGCGCACTAGCGTAGCGTAATGACCGAGGAGTCTCTCACCAATGCAGTTGCTATGAGTTCAAGTCCAGCTCATGCTGGGTTCCTCTCCGGCCGTACGTGGGAAGGTCTGCAGTAACCTGCGGACGGTCGTGGGTTTCCCCCTGGGCTGTGCCCGGTTTCCTCCTACCATAATGCTGGCTGCTGTCGTATAAGTGAAATATTCTTGAGTATGGCGTAAAACACCAATCAAATAAATACAAAAATAAATAAAAAATGAAAATTCAGCCACAATATTTAAATGAGGCGCTGTCAAGACAGTGGAAATGAAGCATGTGCACAGAGCTTGGTAAACTTCATATGTAAACAAACTACATGTATTCTGTAAGACAGATTGGAAGTTTGAGGTCACATGACCACCTTTTCATGCCAAAAACAAATGGCCGCCTAGTACTGGGGAAACAACTAGGTGTTATTGGCCGCTAGCGAACTGGCAGTAAGTAACCTTTTTTCCAATGCTTTCACATTGGGCGGCCATTTTGTTTCGACGTGACCAACTTCCCACCCGTATTAGAGAATAGCTCTTTAGAGGGAAGAATTTTGTGGTTACCTGAAAAACCCATTGTACACTGAGCCAGTGGGGTATCATTTGTTGCATTCTCAAGGCCTCAACCCCAGTGTGGAAAACTGAATTATGTAAATGTGACTGAGCTCACAATCTGATCATCAGTCATGCCAATACAATAAGGGGCGAATAAAATCCTATCAAATCACTTCCTATCAAATACCGCTGCAACAATTTAATGTGAAACCGAACACTTGTGAGAGTTTCCATTTGCCAGCAGATATGCGCTTACCTTGGAACAGGAATGCTTGATCCCTCAAGGCATGCACCAAATTAATTTTGAATAGAGGACACTGTTGGGCCTAACCTCAAGCATACATACATGCACTTTATATGGCTAAAAATGTAAAATGACTGAAAAACAGTGTTGGTATTTCCTTGTTACTTTGATGTTAAGTCATGTAATGTGTCTTTCCACACACTGCTAAAATGGGACATACAGGATTTGCACATCTCCAAATCTGGTAATTCCATCTGAATCTGTACTTCTAATATAAGCCTGTGGCAAAATAGACTTTCATAGCCACAAAAACATAAATGGGGGAATGCACAAATTCCCTATCCAATGCTGAGCCTGGCCACACTTGATACGTCTTAATAGTTGATATAAAAGCAACGAGTGATGATCCACTCTCTACAGTTAAAAATTATTTCCCTATGATTATGACTGTTTGACAAGAATCCAAACTATTAAGACACCAGGTGAAATAAGACATATTAAAGCAGGTTTCAGTTTTGTTACAATGGTTTATTTGATTTTTTGTTTTTGTACAAACCTCCCGTTCTACGTACATAAAATAGTGAAGTAGTATTTAAAAAAAATATTATTTATTTTCTTTACAAATCATTAATGGAAGGGCCTAATATACTGGTTAACAGCGTGTCATTGCATAACAATAATACGCTGTTATATATGGGCTTTACTGAGAGTAAATCAATTTCCTATAATAAAATTATAAAGGTACAGATTAATTCTTCTGGCTATATCAGTACACTTGCCACAAGAGTCATATAAGGTATTGGGTTCAAGACAGGGAGTTAAAAAAAAAAAAATTGCCAGAAAGTGAAAGGTAAAACAAAGACTTCAGCTAATTATTGTTCATGTGTCAGTATATGGACAGACAGTGTAATATCAGAGTCCAGCATGAATACCACCTACACTTATCAGAGAATTGACAAACCCACCAAGTCACCACAGCCACACACACAAAACATGTCTGAGGATGAGGAAAAGCAATAATACTTAATATGAACAAAATTCCTGAGGTATATAAAATATATATGTATGTATATTTATATAGTGACAACAGAAAAGAAATGCATTACATGTATAACTTGTGTCGACACAAAACTGCAGGATCTGTTTAACTCGTACATGTATGTGTAAGGCACATTATTGGTTAGAAGCTTAACACTGGCAGCAAAGCAGAAGCAAATAAACAGGTAAAAGATAAGTTGTTTTACTGACCATAACCTACACCCTAGGACTCGAGGAAGCCAACTGAAGCAAGCCTTCAGTCAGTTTGTGGTTCTATCACAAAAACAGGCCGTGCACAGGTTTTGATTCGTGCCGAAATACTGTGGCTGTGGCTCAGAAATGGATACACCCTAATAATCAATATTACCAGTACCAATTACTGCAGTTCTATGCTTGTCATGCAATGGAAGCCCGATTCAGTGTGTGCATGCAATCAGCCTAATTGTGCGCTCTGGTCCCAGTCATCACAGTGTACTATAGTGGTAGGCCTGATCTATGGCACCCAGTATTGTCTAAGCTACACAACCCCATCACACAGATTACTGCCCTAACTACAGGGTCTACACACAGCTGCTTCTGCTGATTACCACATAAGTAGAAAGTTCACATCTAAGGTTGAGTGGTCATACAGTTTTGACTGAAGTTAAAATGTAAAATTTGTATTAAATGCTTATTTTGGGACACAAGGTTACAATTACTAACTACACCTAGCAAATTTTATGTTAATATAAATCTGTCACAATTTATACTTTTAGGCTATGCACCATATTAAAGTTTTACACCAAAAACTGCTTTGTGGAATCAACCTCCTGATTACATTTTGTGGAAAGATAATTCACAGTTGACCTACTAAGATTGACCAAGAAAATGACAATATTAGAGGGTTGAACAAAATTGAACTACCAGAACAGTAGTTTTTAACAGTGCCACACATCAATGTATGACAACAGGGTGCACAAAAGTCCAAGGTGACAAACAGGTTAATGTTCGATGATTGAAAAGCAAAACTCCCAAATGAAACAGTTTGTTAAAGGTAAAAAAAATGTTATAAAACAGATTTTCACTGCTCTGAGAACAGGCTGGATACAGTAATAAACTGTGGACACCACTTTCTGAGCGACCAGCGCATCAGGTATCCCATGACCTAGATCAAATAACATTTTAAAAGTAAAACAGCTTATGATTCACAGACATATAACACAAGCATCCAGCTCTTTTCGTGCAACACATTTCTACAATTTGTGATTCAGCCTGGGATATGGTATTTTACACGTAACTGATCACACCAGAGTGGCACAATACAGTCAAACTCTTCTGAAAGATGTCCTTCTTACATGCTTGAAGGACCAGCTTGAGGAACAAAATGGCAGCATTTGTATAACATTTAAATATTGGCTGATGCAGTGTTCTGATCGATAATGATGCTTGGATAAATTGTTCTGGCATCCGTCAACAATATACCACCAATGCAACAGGTGGCATGCCAGATGATAGCTAATCTGTTTGTACCAAAAGAGCAAAATCAACCAACAACAGCCTACAACACATCATCGGCTGTATGTACAGTGTAACATGTCTTGTATTGTTTTATTCTGGTTAATATTTCAAACAAGTATCTCAGAGATTTGTCTGGAAGAGCAGCAGTTTTTATGATCACATACAAAACAGTTTACAAAGTACAAAAATGTCTGAACATTCAGAGCGATCTCTGCTTCAGATAATCTTAGACTCACTAGCATGAATCCTATAAAAACTACAGTCAGCATACCATCATCAACAAAGCATTTTGATCTAATAGTTTGTTTTGCTTCACAGATTAACTCCTGTAAAGCACATATGTGACAAAGATAACAAAACACCCTAAGAACCTGATAAAAAATGACTACATGTACATCTTTTCACAAGCTCTGCTCACCCTTCAACTCATATCATACATGATGTATCTCAAAAGCTCTGTTCACCCTTTAACTGATATCATACATACAATGTATCTCACAAGCTCTGTTCACCCTTTAACTGATATCATACATACATCTAACAAGCTCTGTTCACCCTTCAACTGATATACATACAATGTATCTCACAAGCTCTGTTCACCCTTTAACTGATATCATACATACATCTAACAAGCTCTGTTCACCCTTCAACTGATATACATACAATGTATCTCACAAGCTCTGTTCACCCTTTAACTGATATCATACATACAATGTACCTCACAAGCTCTGTTCACCCTTTAACTGATATCATACATATGATGTATCTCAAAAGCTCTGTTCACCCTTTAACTGATATCATACATACAATGTATCTCAAAAGCTCTGTTCACCCTTTAACTGATATCATACATACAATGTATCTCACAAGCTCTGTTCACCCTTTAACTGATATCATGCATATGATGTATCTCAAAAGCTCTGTTCACCCTTTAACTGATATCATACATACAATGTATCTCACAAGCTCTGTTCACCCTTTAACTGATATACATACAATGTATCTCACAAGCTCTGTTCACCCTTTAACTGATATCATACATATGATGTATCTCAAAAGCTCTGTTCACCCTTTAACTGATATCATACATACAATGTATCTCACAAGCTCTGTTCACCCTTTAACTGATATCATGCATATGATGTATCTCAAAAGCTCTGTTCACCCTTTAACTGATATCATACATACAATGTATCTCACAAGCTCTGTTCACCCTTTAACTGATATCATACATACAATGTATCTCACAAGCTCTGTTCACCCTTTAACTGATATCATGCATATGATGTATCTCAAAAGCTCTGTTCACCCTTCAACTCATATCATACATACATCTAACAAGCTCTGTTCACCCTTCAACTGATATACATACAATGTATCTCACAAGCTCTGTTCACCCTTCAACTGATATCATACATACAATGTATCTCATAAGCTCTGTTCACCCTTTAACTGATATCATACATACAATGTATCTCACAAGCTCTGTTCACCCTTCAACTGATATCATACACACAATGTATCTCACAAGCTCTGTTCACCCTTCAACTGATATCATACACACAATGTATCTCACAAGCTCTGTTCACCTTTCAACTGATATCATACATACAATGTATCTCACAATCTCTGTTCACCCTTCAACTGATATCATACATACAATGTATCTCACAATCTCTGTTCACCCTTCAACTGATATCATACATACAATGTATCTCACAAGCTCTGTTCACCCTTTAACTGATATCATACATACAATGTATCTCACAATCTCTGTTCACCCTTTAACTGATATCATACATACAATGTATCTCACAAGCTCTGTTCACCTTTCAACTGATATCATACATACAATGTATCTCACAAGCTCTGTTCACCCTTCAACTGATATCATACATACAATGTATCTCACCATCTCTGTTCACCCTTCAACTGATATCATACATACAATGTATCTCACAAGCTCTGTTCACCCTTTAACTGATACCATACATACAATGTATCTCACAAGCTCTGTTCACCCTTTAACTGATATCATACATACAATGTATCTCACAAGCTCTGTTCACCTTTCAACTGATACCATACATACAATGTATCTCACAAGCTCTGTTCACCCTTCAACTGATATCATACATACAATGTATCTCACAAGCTCTGTTCACCCTTTAACTGATATCATACATACAATGTATCTCACAAGCTCTGTTCACCTTTCAACTGATACCATACATACAATGTATCTCACAAGCTCTGTTCACCCTTTAACTGATATCATACATATAATGTATTTTGCAAACACTAACCCTCAAATCATCCATACTAACAAAACATGCCATATAAATGAACTTCAAAGACCTCAACATTAAGCAGGGCAAGTTTTGAGCAAACAACTGTTGTTGTCCTTGTTTATCTCCGAAAACAACTTTCGTAGCATCAGTATTGTACTTGTGTACTTGTGTACATGAACACATACTGCTAATGCAAACACATAGTACAAATACAGCAAGTCAACCATGAATTGACAATTATCAGATGTCACAGATTGCGCGGTCATATGAAACAACTCTGCCAAAAAGACTCTTCTGAAGTCAAAATTGGGACTTTTGGGATGCTTAATGGAACAGGAAGTAGTTGGTTTTAATGTGCACTTTGTGGAAATAGTTATCTGCTTTGGGGTTAAGACAGTTTATGCTCAAACATAACCTATTCTTGAAAAAGTAACCTACAAGTAAGCATGTTTCAAGGAATATACAATTTCACAGCTTTATTTGTCATGATTGTAATGCCGAGCCAGCAAGAGAAAGTAAGCAGAAAGGCAATAGACTTTTAAAGCCAGGGGAAAATATTGAAAGGCCTCAGTGAAGTGACGAAACGATTTAAAAAACCAAGCAATCTCAGTTAATGTGCAATCTGGTCATTAGAAATGTCCCAACACATGCAGGTAAAATCCAGACAACACCCAAACACACTAATATTCAAACTTCACAGAGTAGAAGACAAGTTGTAACCAACTAAACTGTACATGTATGTGGTTTGTAGCTCTTCAAAACACTGGGATAAAAAACTGTTGCTCAGCCAAGACGACCTGGGACAGCTTTGCCAAGCACTCTTAATTTTTCGAGCATTTAACCACCATAGTGACAACAGACAAAACTTGGCTAAGGTTGCTACAAACAGGTACACTCATTGCCTAGGAAACCCTCAAACTTCACAGGTAAGCCAATCTTTTGAGCATTTTTTGAACAGAGAAATTATTTTGTTTTGCATAAGTCACTATGTAGATTGCTACCTCACAAACACAATGAATATCTCAGAAGGCAGAAATGTAAAGCTGGAAAAGTGTTTGGTTTGACAGTTAGGCTTGGTCATCACAGGGCTGTATAACATGTGTCCGCATAAGCTGGACAATCACAGCCGTCTTCATCCGTACACAGCTATCACACTTCACAGCAGGGCAGCACTCTTAAGCTCTCCTCTGTTTATGACTACTTAATATCTGTCTTATATACAAATAAGGGAATTATATATTATCTAACAAGGAAAATAAAGAGCACTTTTGTCATAGTGGAATAGCAGAAATCAAAGCACATTTGATATGATACAGAATAGTTTAGGTTACGAATCGTCTTTTCTAGAGTTTGAAGTATTGTTACTGATTTGGCTGCTTCCACACACTTCAATGTGTCAGTGCCAACATTTTTATAAAATTTACTTTAATGTTTTATTCTGCCTTAAATGCTTTTGAATATTGAACAAGTTTAATTCATGACTAAGGCTGCAAATTTGTCATGGAGTAGGGTTGGTGATAATATTGTACACAGTATTGTGGTCAGCAGGGACAATTTTTGGAGATTTTACTGATGTCCTTAGCAGCACATCAAAAGTGCCATGATCTGTTTAGAATCATTACTGCATAACACCACAAACTTTCATTATCAAGAGATGGTCCACATGGCGGGGACCTGACAGAGGTGTGTGGGGGTAAAGCGGTAACTATAAGTGTTACAAATGAGCAAGTCCACTATATTGCCTGTACAACCTGCAGATTTCCTAAAATATTTATCACAGATACCGGTCTAGTGCCACATGCCTTTAAAACCACTAGGACTAAAGATTATAGATCAAGAGCAAGCCTTCAGCAGCTAAGATTTAAGAATACATATTTCCTTTTATATGTAAGACAACTGCATAAAGGTTTAGCATTTTTCCAAGTGAAATTTTTGGTGAAACACATTGAACATGTAACAATCCTAGAAGAGGTTAATTTGAGGTGTGTTGAGACGTGATAAGGTCATTCAGAAGCAGGTGCAATGATATTACTGGCTATGAAAAAAAGTGTAGTAAGATATATAATTCCACTGATCTGTCTGAAGGTTGTACGTTTTTTACAGGTGTCTTGAGAATGTGTTATTTTAAACTCATACACACCTCAGGTAATGCTTAGGTGCTCAGCGCTATTCATCTTTGGGATTTTGCTTGGGCTTGACTGGGTTTACTCTAAACTTGAGGCATTCTTTTTTTACTATCACAACTTGTCTTATATTTCTGCTGGATACCGAAAACAGCTGTTTGTTAAATGGGACTCAATTTTAGCCAGTTTGCCAATCAGCTGTATGTACACGGCGAGTTGAAGTCTCACTAATTCACAGCTGTGTGACATTAAGTTGCAACATGTTGCTGATTATACTCCTAAACTTTTTAACACAATATCAAAATCAACTTCTTCATAACAACTTACCTCTTGACCAATATTACAAATTCCATATTTTTATATTATGGTCTACATTTTTGTTTTCTATTTGAAAATACTTTTTCCAAGCAGGATCATACTGAGTAGTATGCCTGTTTGATAAACAAATGCAAAACCACATCCTAACCATTCACTGTACAATAGTACAGCCCAAAGATGTCAACTATGGTACTGGTTTTTGTTTTGGCAGTCTCTCAGCCGGAATATTTGCCTACAGTTATATATATTGCACAGTAGAAACATTTGTTTTTACATCTCAAAACACACATGTTCATCAAGTGGTCTTTCTGGTATAAATACATGTACAGTTATGAAGACTATAACTAACACCATCATCTCATAAGGCTGTCAAACACATAGACTTCTGATGCATTTCATGTATTCTATGTAACATAGGCATGTACAAGAGACTTGGTAGAACAAGATAATGACATTTACAATCAAAACTAAATATACATGAATAATTTTGTCTCATATTATCTGAAAATAGCAAACGGCCAATAAAGTTAATCCATCAATAAGTGGGAATTTATCGTCCAGAATGCTGTCAGGGAGTCCACATATAGAATCTTCCATTAATAATTTAAATGAAAATCAAATAGTACTTAAAACTTTCTCACTAAAATGATGCAATCTCATGACTGCATTCAGATTTCTATATCTTCTTGGACAAACAAGTTTGTCCTGACCAATGAATTAACTTTACTGGCCTCGTTTTCTTTGTCATCACCCAGTTGAGTAGATAAGGTTACATGTGGTTAGACATTTCAGCCCTGCCCCACCAGGACCCTGCACCAGCATCACACAAATACATAAATACGGGCTACTAAATAGCTGCAGTCAGTGAAGGAAGTCTCGCTCAAAATGTGAGGAAGTAGTTCGTGAGACTTGGCTTGGGTCTGGTCGCACCAAGGGCTGGGTGCTATCCTGACTCTGTCCCTCCACATCGATGTCTAACAGGGTCTTGTGGTGGGCAATGTGAGGAGGGGTGCTGCCCGGTGACGGCCGGGAGCGAGCAGAGAAATAGTGCATGTTCTCCACCACAGAGTCTGGGGTAGGGGTGCTTGTGGAGTGGCGCACTGTATCACGAGACATATGTGTGGTTGGCGTCGGAGAAGCGTTTTTTAAAATAGAAGTGGGTGCAATGTGGCGCTGTCTAGGCCCTACATTAAGTGTTTTGGGTCTCTCAGCCTGCTCAGGGCTGTTGTAGTATCTGCGTGGGGGAATGGGAGGTTGCCCCGACGTTATTGAGGTGTCAGGGCGAGACCAGAGGTCATTATCGAACGCCAGTCCCGAGCAATTTGAGGTATTTGATGGCGTGCGCTTATGACAGTTATATGCTTGCCTTACAGGATTGAAATCGTCTTCGAAAGTCACAGAGTGCCTCTGTGGGGTAAGTTTGGCTGAAGGCTTCACTGTGTCATAAGCGCTACTTTCTGACATCTGTCTCTGAAACATGAAGCTTTTGTCCTGGGAAGGAGACAGAGAAATTAGAGGACTCTCACTTTCTGATGACCTGCGCGGGGAGGTAGAATTGCTGGAAGAGCCTACATGCCCTTCGCCTGTAAATGCATGATTCTGTTCAGTCTGTTCAGTGAAGCGCATGGGAACGCCGTCGAAATAGGCAGAGGGCCTGTGGCGTGCCTGAACCCCGTGATATGTATGGTGGTGATAGCCAGATGTGCTGGTGAACGGGTAGTTCTTAAAGTCTCCTTCGGGTTCGATGAGCGAGTCGCGCACTGCTGAGAAGTAGGCGTCGCGTCGGTTTAAAATGAAGGAGTCTCGTTTGGCCGGGGGTTTCTCTTCCCCACTGGCCCCCAGCACATCTGGGTGGATGGCTGTGGTCTTGGACAAGCGGATGTCAAACCCTGCAGCCACAGAGGCTAGGATCACAGCCATGTTGTATAAGACTGATTCACTTTTCTTGGCTCCACGCATGCTGATAGCATCTCCGTTGTTCTGAGGAATGTGTGTTTTGTTCCGCGGCTCTCCAGTGATGTCTTCTGGCCACACATCTTCTTCGTCATCTAAAACAGCAACATATGGTCTTGTTATATTCAGGGCAAAAATAGACTTGCTACTCTTCTCCAATGTACTACGTTACAGATATTCCCAGTAGAGCGATTTGTCTAGGCCTACCACTGAAATCATATCAAAGGTACTTTAAATGGCAACCATGCTCAGCTATGTGAAGAGTCATGCTGCTGGCCTCAATAATGAAATGTCACTAGTACTTGAACACTCATCACTTGGTACCTTTCCTATACTGGTATTACCACTAATTTCTCGCCTCACCGACTCAGGTAAGGGTACTTTCTACACAGAATAGCACATTAAAATCAACAGTGGCACACACATGTGGATCATCGTACAGTTACTGCCTGCCATAATGATTCACTGTCTCTGCTGAAAGCTATGCTCAAAGGATTGGATATACTGTATACGAGAGAATCAGATACACTGTCTACGGGAGAATCAGATACACTGTGTATGGGAGAATCAAATACACTGTCTACGGGAGAATCAGATACACTGTCTACGGGAGAATCAGATACACTATGTATGGGAGAATCAGATACACTGTCTACGGGAGAATCAGATACACTGTCTACGGAAAAATCAGATACACTGTCTACGGGAGAATCAGATACATTGTCTATGAGAGAATCAGATACACTGTCTACGGGAGAATCAGATACACTGTGTATGGGAGAATCAAATACACTGTCCACGAGAGAATCAGATACACTGTCTATGGGAGAATCAGATACACTGTCTACGAGAGAATCAGATACACCGTCTACAGGAGAATCAGATACACTGTCTATGGGAGAATCAGATACACTGTCTACGAGAGAATCAGATACACTGTCTACGAGAGAATCAGATACACTGTCTACGGGAGAATCAGATACACTGTGTATGGGAGAATCAGATACACTGTCTACGAGAGAATCAGATACACTGTCTATGGGAGAATTAGATACACTGTCCACGAGAATCAGATACACTGTCTATGGGAGAATCAGATACATTGTCTACGAGAGAATCAGATACACTGTCTACGGGAGAATCAGATACACTGTGTATGGGAGAATCAGATACACTGTCCACGGGAGAATCAGATACACTGTCTATGAGAGAATCAGATACACTGTCTACGAGAGAATCAGATACACTGTCTATGGGAAAATCAGATACACTGTGTATGGGAGAATCAGATACACTGTCTACGAGAGAATCAGATACACTGTCTACAGGAGAATCAGATACACTGTGTATGAGAGAATTAGATACACTGTCTACGAGAGAATCAGATACACTGTCCACGAGAATCAGATACACTGTCTACGAGAGAATCAGATACACTGTCTATGGGAGAATCAGATACACTGTCCATGAGAGAATCAGATACACTGTCTACGAGAGAATCAGATACACTGTCTATGGGAGAATCAGATACATTGTCTACGGGAGAATCAGATACACTGTGTATGGGAAAATCAGATACACTGTCTATGGGAGAATCAGATACACTGTCTACGGGAGAATCAGATACACTGTTTATGGGAAAATCAGATACACTGTGGGAACTTCAATATCTTCTCAAACATCAATACAAGAGATAAGAAACCAATAACGTTATAACAGTATAAAGCAATAATGTATTTTCAAAACAATACAAAACTGTATGATCAAATAACGAGTTATGAAAATTTATTCTTCTTTCTACAATACAGAATAATATTTGACAGATTGTACGTACAAAATTCTTTCAGAGGTCCAATGTTGGAATGTCCACTCATGTTGCGCAGGGTTTTCTCGAGATTTGGTGCACTATGAGACCAGCGACCATCGGCGAAAATGACAGAGGAGCGTTGATGTCTGTCTTTCTGGACAGAACTTGGTCCCCAGGTGTAGCCCTTCACTCCTCCCACAGGGTCTATAAACAGATCATAATGTACTTGCACTTGTATCCCACGTACTTAATGAAGCTGTGGTGAGTTGTGCATAAAGCTCTAAGCGAGTGTAGTTCTGTGATCAGGTGTAACCTTTCACACGCCTCACAATTTTTTTGAACAGACCAAAAAGTACTTATAGTAAACTTGCATGTACTTAATCAAGCTGCAGTAGCTGCACAAAGCAACGGTGGTTTATTGTGTGAAATCACACTGGTATGATCCACCTGTAATGTGCTGATCCACTTGTAATGTGCTGATCCACCTGTAATGTGCTGATCCACCTGTAATGTGTTGTTATGCAGGAAAAATAAAAGTAAGGTCTAACTTTTTACCACTCGCTTCACCATTCCGGGAAAGAGACATCCAACTTAAGCAAAATAAGGGGCATAAGTATCTGTTGACATGAAGAGGACACCCAAATTTGCTTATGAAGAGCACAGCAAGGGACATAACTCCAAAGTGTGTTCATTATTTCCCTTGGCTGAAGGATATATTTATCTATTTCATTGGTGTTTAAAATTTGCGCTCAGGACCATTTTCCCTCAGACATTGGTGTTTCTTTCAAGGGTGGAAGGACCGAAAATCTTAAATGGTCATTATATTCTGATGTATAATGCTTTTCCCTGCATGATGGCAGGGATTACAAAACAAGAAGAGAGCATGACGATTACAATGACATTGGCAGTTTTGCATGTAATAGCTTGTACATGCGATACTCAAAAATTTTAATTTTCTATTTTCTGTTGGTTACCCCAGGAATCTGATTAGCTAAGACCTGGTTTAAATATAACATATTTTATCTCTGTGTGACTCTAAATACCAAAACTCGAATCTAAATGTAATGTCACAAAAATTTATCAGAAGCCATGATTAAAATGTTACTTAAAAATTCAGACAAAAACTGAAGTTGACAGCTTGTATGTATCCTATGCAGAATTTAAAGTAGCTTTCAGTTATCATTATGAAGGATTGCCTACTATGAAATACTAAAATATGCACATTTCGTCCCACCAAGACTTGGTGTAAGTAGATGCTGACAACAAGTTATATTTTTAAGGTGACAATGAAAACTTTTAATCTAATAAAATATTCTTTATTAAATCTCAAGCAAAGGTTTGTCCAAATTGGGATATGCACCCAATGCACAAAATACATGTAGTTGTCAGTACTCGACATCGTCTAGTACAAAACCTGCTGTGGTTTTATTTATTTGTTTGGTGTTTTACACCTTACTCAAGAATATTTACTCACTTATACGATGGCCGCCAACACTACGGTGGGAGGAAGCAGGGCAGAGTCTGGGTGAAACCCACGACCATCTGCAAACAGACCTTCCCACGTACGGCCGGAGAGAAAGTCAGCATGAGCTGGACTTAAACTCACAGCGACCGCATTGGTGAGAGGCTCCTGGGTCATTACGCTGCACTAGCGCACCAGTAGTTTCACGAGTAGAGCCGCTGTTATTTCGTTGGATTTGCCTCTAGCGCAGACTCGCACTGAAAGCTTCTTTACCGATTGTCGGTTTACACAACGATGTTTAAATGGATCACTACTCAGTAGCCATCGTTATGAGGATTCGTTTGATTTGTTTAGATCTTTTAAAGTGAATGGGCATAAGAAGGGTGTAGATCTGATTCGGTTTATCGGGGAAAAAAATAAATAAATGAATGCAAACAATTTATGGGAACAGTCCCTTATAGTTCCACTTTTTTGTGAAGATTAATTTCTTACCAGATATATTCAAGTATTGGAATCAAAAGAATCCTTTTCAAGCCTATATATGCTTCTGAAAGTGCATTTTACATACCAAACTTTCAGTGAAATAAATAATTCTTTTGTTGTTTATTATTTCTTTATTATTCTTGTTTCCAGGTGTGGACTTACATGCAATAGCTCTGAGGCGAGGTTGGAATGGGTGGTTCTGAGAGAAGGGTGAGACCGGGGGAGGGCTGTCAGGACTAGCAGACATCCCCCGCCGATCATACGGACCCGTGTCGTGCTGCACTGTGATATTGTGACGAAAATCTGAAACAACATCAACACATTTACTTAAACATGTTTTAAGGGAGAGTTACGTCAGAAACAGTTGGCATATATCTGTTGTTTCATTTCCCAGAGAATTGCTCTAATCCAATGAACAGTATTCACACAGTTCATAAAGCTGTTTTCACTACAAGACCACAAGGAGTTGTCCCGTGTGTGGTCTTGCTAGCATAATTCTTCTCTTTATGTGGAATGGCTCGAGCTGTTTACTGGTTGCTTTTCACTTACATTCAAAGCCTCATCACTATGTGTATATATGAAAAATAAGACGCACAGATTATACTACTGTTCTCTTGGTGTACGAAAAATGTCCTATTTAAAATGGAATCTGAACATAGGCACAATATCCTGACAGATCTACTTGTTGATGTTTATACGGAGGATCCACTGGAACTCCACAATACCCTAAAGGCACTAAGACAGCCCACTTACCTGATGGTTCACTGATTGTCTTTCCTCCAGACCTCTGCTTATTGAGACGGTTCTTTTTAAACTTTCCTTTGCGTTTCTTTGGTGTGGGTTTGTTCATGATTTGCTGCAAGATCATAATGTTCAGTTCCCTTTCTAACAAGTCTATTTCCCTCTCGGCTAACTCCTGCTCTCGCTTCTTGAGGAACTCCTCCTGTAGTTTTTGTTGTAATGCTGCCTTGGTCAGCTCTTCTTCCCGGCTACGCAATTCCTACAACAACAACAACAGCATGGATCTGTTAAAAAAAAAAGATGCTATCTGATGAAAGAAAAGAAGAGGTCACATCCACAACTGAAGTCTTTATATATATATATATATATTTATTTATTTTAAGAACACGTATTTTGAATTCCATTGTCCATTTTATAATTTTACATGTTTTCAAACATCATGATGAAATATAGGCACCAAACAGACATTTTCTGTATTAAAGAAAGCCAAAATCTCAAAATAAATCCATGGGGTGTTCAAATTGTATCTGAAACTCCTCATGATTACCCAATATATTTCATGAACAATCTGAGTGGCAAGGATGTGATGAAGTATCTGTATATGGACTTCTATTCTGGATATGCTATACACCATGCTTGTGCAGCACAGCTGGTCATGTGGTACAACCATGACACAGCTCCAGTTATCAGTTCAAACAACTTTGGTATTTCCCTCATTGTATATTTACAATACGATCACCACAGTCCAGCTATATATGTCAGATAATTTATCTGTCTGGTCACAGAGAGACTTGATAAATGTCAGAGTGCTATGGAACTGTACTTGTGTGTAATGTGCCGCCCCCATGTAACAGAGAACCATTTACCCAATACCTATTAGAGATTTGTGTAGTGATAACACCGAGGCCAAACTTCCTGTGCTGGGTAATCCAAACGACAGGACAGAGGAGCAAACAGGAACACCTACACCCAGGACAAATCCAGTTAGGGCAACAGCAGCAACACACTTCATGTTGCATCTTAGTATTTTGTCTTCAAAACTTTTTTTTTGTTGTTTAAAGTTGTTTAAAGATTACAGCGATATTTGTAACCATTGTAACTAAGGGCATTGTAACTAAATGTTTCCAGGAATGTCCCCTGGACATGCTCAAATCCACATGTTATAATTTAAAGGCATCAGCAAGTTTAAATGTCAGAAAATATCTATTTCTTATATCCATTTCTTACTTGATTGCTTTGAAAAAGAAAATGAATGAAAAGGCTATAGCCAATCATAAGGTTCCAAAAAGGACAAAAATTTTCTTTCCATTTGAATCTGATTTTAGACCATCTGATTTTTAAAACTAAACTGTTGATGTAGGGAAGCCGATAATGTACAGATTCGAAAATAAACTGAGTAAAACATTAATTTCTTCCAAAAAACAAACATTGGGGCGTACATGTATCTACACATATACACAGTGATATGTAGATGTAATATGCTCACCATCACCCTAGTTAAGGGAGTCAAAAGTGAGGAGACAAAAGACAGAGGGGATATTACTCTTTACATGTCAGAACTAACCTAGTTCATTTAAGTGGATTTATCATTGAGAAAGCTTCCTTGATTCCTGCCCTATGATAATACATGTAGTAATGACTCAGAATCAGGGTTACTAGGTCAGTGGTGTCTTGTTAATTTCCATGCTATATTTATCTCACAGTCATTGCATCTGGCCTTACATCAGTCACTGGATTACTGCTTATCTTTAGAGGCCATGCAGTCTGTTAAAACTCCAGGGGTCTTTAGTGGGGGAGTGGAGGGCAACAGGTTGAGGTGAAAACAGCACAATTTCAATGACTCAACAGCTTGTGAAATTTAAACTCTAGCCCAGTCACATTTCAAGAATGTCAAAACTGGGTCAGAGTTGTTTCTACATTTAAGTATGTACATGTATATGGGAGTATGGTACATGACCTAAAAATTTCATCCTGAAAAGCACAATTTTAGCGGCAAACACATATCATATTAAGTTTGGCGTTGGTGTAACTTACATTTTCCCAACAGGATATCATGCTAACTTCTAAACAAACCTCTAAACATCTTTGTAAGATTAAACAGAAGTACATGTATCAGAGTCAGGGAAACTGTACAAATTATTCACGGAAACTGTACAAATTTTTCATGGAAACTGTACAAATTATTCATGGAAATATCTTAGATCATTTACTGTATGTATATGGATAGGTACAGCCCTTCACCTTCACACCTACAACCAATTAATGAAGCATTGCACTTGTGTAACACACTTATGTGGCTAGTGTAACATAAATCTCCATTTCTGCTGTAGTGAAGCCATTGTCAAAATATATACATCCCCCACCCCCACCCCCTCCAACCCCCTCACCTCTCTTCTCTCTTCTTCCCAGCCTGATCATAATTCTTCCACTTTCCCCTGGGCTCTGCCTGGTTTCCTCCCACCATAATGATGGCCGCCGCCATATAAGTTAAATGTATGTAAACTTTTGCATATTACAGATTTGGGAACTTGTAAAAGCTTCATATGAATGAACTTTTGCACAAAAAGTCAACAAAGAACATCTGATACAGTTACATGCGTATGTGATATTCCCCACCTTTTCAATACTACGTAGCTGGTTAAACATTTGTTCGATTTCCAGTTTCCAGTCTTCCTGCATTGTATGGAATGAGTCTTGGGGTGTGTTCATAAAGCCAGAAGACGCGATTTCATCCAGCCGGGTCAAAATCTCACCAAAAGTGGGGCGCTCATGTGGTTCCTGATTCCAGCAGTCTGAAACATTCACACAGTCATAATCTGGCTTTGATTGAATGATTGATTATTGCTTGAAGAAGTCATACTCATAATTTTTCATTTACAAATTTTGTCTTATGGGTGCAGAAAACTGGGGTGCTTTGACCTTACAGAGAAACTTTTCCAAGTGTGATGTACAGACTTGAATGCCACATTGGCCGACAGACTAATCCATGGTAACAAATACTTCCCAAACAATGGGAGCTAGTGAATCTACAACTGCCCTGTCCCAGTGAATTGGAAGACAAGCATGCTACTTTCTGGGCCATAATCTGCTCCCTACTGATCTCCTGAAGCATACATTTACCAAGTGATTTTATTTGATCAGATATTATGTAATGTATGTAAAAAAGAAATTGCTTGTACACTGACCTTCCATAAGTTGAGCGAAGAGGGAGGGGCATGTGGTTGGAATGGGGAGGGTGAGTTTATTGACAGCCACACCGTACGCCACGCCCAAAGCATCAATTCCTTTATATGGTGTCTCTCCTGTGAGCAGTTCCCATAATACAACACCATAACTGAAAGAACAAAAGTTCAGTATCACATGATGTTCAGCTTATTATACAAAAATTTATCATAAGGTGGGTGTCTTTCCTGTCTCATCCAGATTCAAAGATGGTTCCACGTTATAATTTTGCTCACATATTTGAATATTTTCATAATCATAGAATCAGATACTGTTATACGCTGGCCTGTTGTGATGAGAAGAAACACAGGCTAAGCCAAGAAACTCCGTGGTGCACATTATGAAATTACTACACTATACATTTACATGTACTGTTCATTACTGTGGAACTAGGTGATTAAAATCCTGCTCATGATACAACTGTATATGCCCTCTTGTAACCTGAACATGCACATGTGCATACTAATTCCCCTGATTTTACCATTGTACCATACATACCGTACATCTAGTGTGAAGCTCATTTACTACTATACATAAATACACAAAGCTCATAACACAAATTTCTTTATTGTTAGAACTTGTATGACATGCCATCTTCGGAGATTCACATGTTTTCCAATCTGATGCATGGCGATTAGGTGTTGTTAAATATGAATCCGCTAGGTATTAGGAGCTACATCTCTGCTCAAAATGCCTCAACAAATCGACCTAAGACCAATGAGCAAACATTTCTAGTTTCCGCTCACCAATCAAAGTAAGCTTAACATGGTGACTTAGGAAACTGGCTGAAAGTGCATGACAACACCAAGCCACAGCAATTCCGTTTTCAAAATCACAACAAAGCCAAGCAAATGGGCAAGACATGCGGGAGACAATTCTTTTGGTAATAAAGGATAGCTCTATTTGTAATTTTACTGAGCGATCAATTGGTCGCCTAAAAATATCTGGGTGAGTGTGGGCGCGAGAGCTCGCATTTCATTGAAAAGACTGTTCAAGCAGAAATAAGATACCCTACTCCTTCTAAAATTTGGGACACATGATCTGCTCATTTTAGCCAATATATATGTAATTCTAGAATGAACATTGAGTTTCTTTTCTCTCACAAGGTCTGACCATCTAATGAACAACATACTCATTTCTTTACTTTTTCAAAAGGCTGGTAAAGAAATGCAACATTCTACTTTCAACACTACTAATATCTGTCCCAAATTTAAGGAGAATTAGGGTATTACAAAATTAACACAGTGATCTTATATAAATAATATTTGGATACTTTTCAAAGGGCTATTTTTTCTGTGCCATGCTCTCCACTTAAAACCTGAAATACTTATCAACAGGGAGTGTTGGAGTGGGTCAGGATCTAGGTAATCAATCGTTCACCTGACCTGTTCCCTGCAGCATAATGCTGACCTTCACCTATCCTGAAATGATGTCAGGTGTGATATGTGACCTGATCTGACCTCAGATAACACACGCAAATCACTAGCACAATTCCCCGCTCAATCTCCATAACACACACCTGATAGCTTTTATGAAGCCTTTGTCTCACACATTGTTTTTTCACCAGGTGTAATATTATCACTCTTTAAACGACTTGGAAAGACGCCATCTACAGTGTCAGCATGGAGGGTTCAAAGGTTAACCGGCCAGCCATGAAATCTTACCTCACAAGATCTAGTGTAAAGAGTACCCCTGTAGGAAGAGTGTTATTTGTCCAATTCAAGGACATCGGATACTGTCTGAATAACATTGTACTTGGGTAAAATATGAATAGTTCAGTCAGAGATAAAATAGAAAGGAAAAGAATAGGAGAGAAACCGCATGCAAAGGTGCAAGCATCTGGACCAAGTAAGAAATTGCATCTTCTGGGACAGGTTAATGACCAGTAGTACAAGTCATATACTATCCCATTCCTTAGGAAATGTACCATAAGTGCATTGTGAGACGCAGAGTTTGTGAAATGCCCAACATAGTTTCATGTACATATACTGACATGTATACACTATTTCTATGCTAAACTGATGGCAATGAAGAGGTACATGTAAGTGTCCGAAAAGCAGGCCTCTGAACGTCTATGCATTCTTTCTCTCTTTACAAATGCATGTTGTAGATGAACATAGACTGTTTTATCACTCTGTCATGTACAATAACAATTACACAGTATTTAAAAGATACAATGTATTTTAGGGGTAGAGTAGGTATATCAGATGTAGTTAAGGTAAACTACTGTGTGACAGGGCCAAAAATACCTACTGCCATGTAAATGTGTGTACTTACATTTTCTCTATGTCCCTAGCCCTGGTGATGTTATTCCTGACGGTTTACATAAACAGTGCACTGGACAGATACAGGCAAGCAAAAGGGGTGAGTGACCCCTGCCATGATTAAAAGGACATCAAAGTGTCATTTACACATCTATCCGGCCTTCACCAACACAAACATCCCAAACATTGACATTATTATACACTGGCAAAATTATACACCAAGGGTATCTGAAATGTACATGAATTGTCCTGAGAACAACTTTACTCACTAAATTAGCGTAGAGTGTTTCTTACAATAACAGCATGTTAAAATTGGAAAAACAAGCACTACTGAATGTATTTGTCATATTCTGACAATGACAATATCTACATTTAAGTACAAGCATGATGTTATTTACCTACTTTCAAATCCTACATGTATCTCCATATATACAACACAACATTCAGTGTATACCGATAGTTTATCTGATTGAGCAGTTTATAAAACTACATAATGTTAACGTTATGTCATACATTCAAATACTGACCTCTAAACCCTACAAAAGTAGAGTGATTGACACTGTCATACAAAGATATTATCCTCTGATCATATAGTGCTCAGATCTTGCCATTAAATCAGCAAGAAAGACCAAAGTTCTTATACTGTCACAACTGTCACTGTTCATTGTGTGCATAAGGACTGGAGTAGTGAGTGTATATATTATATGATTGTAAATCATTGTGGATGCAAAGAAACTTTCTGGAGTGTAGAACAGACGCCTTGGAAATGCAAATTCGTGAACTGAATTTGGCAATCCGTGTACAATGAGAGGCCAAAATGTCGAGCCATGAGGTAGAAGACTTCCTGCGTCTCTGAAATGCTACCAATGACTGGCAATTTGTTCACCATGGGTGGCCACTGCAACTGTATGACTGGCCAAACACTTTAACGAAACTATACACCATCACCGAGAGCATCTGAATCCCCTCCCACAATACCGCTCCTTATATTGTAACGTGAGCCAGAAAGGTGGTAATAGGTTAAATTTCCTGATGTGCAGAACTGGTGTATGAAAAAAAAAAAAACCTTCTCTGGTTTCTACATCATTGTACTGGTATTCCAACTGCAGTTCCAAACTTTTGTTACAGCGCGTACATGTATAACTGCTGACAGTGACGTGGAGATTCTATACCCATTCCCATGGAAAAGGGCCCTCAATGACAGAACCACATCTCTCTCCATTCATCATCAGATAAAAACAAACCACTTCCCTACTAACCACCTTTTTGTTTACTCGTAAAACCTGTCAAGAAAGTCGATTTGCAGGTGATTTACAACAAGTCTCTAAATGCTAACTTGTAACCCACAGAACACCACAGTTTGTGCATTGTGTTTTTCATTATGTCTTATGTAAACCCACAGGTACAAAATTTGGCTATAATGGGGAAAAACAGATGTGCTCAATAATTTTCTAATTAAAACCTTCTTCCTTGAAATGCCTGATAATGCTTCAGTTAGGTAAATGTAAGTTCCAACATATCATGATGTACAATCTAATACAAGTAATCACAGTTCTTATTTATCCATCTGTTTGGATGATTTTAACATTGTGATCAAGATTTTCCTATGGGTCAGGTACATGATAAACTTTCAGATAAACAAGGCTATTCCAGAGATTTTGGCAAAAAATCCATGTTCATTACCAGT